>NC_142616.1:47786114-48090231 GCF_059453375.1 Lepisosteus platostomus
CTGCAAGTTTGGTCAACCCCATGTAAGTTATGGGGCAGTAACAGCACACTTTTCAAAACTTGTTTTTCAGCACGAAATTAACGCGTTTTTTCAGTCAACTGAATCCCCATGTAACAACAAGGCTCAGAAGAGCCCACACACTCAGCTCTTAACCCCAGTGTGCAGAAAGGGTCAAAACGTGTTTTTCAGCAGAAATAAACATGTTTCTGCAAGTTTGGTCAACCCCATGTAAGTTATGGGGCAGTAACAGCACACTTTTCAAAACGTGTTTTTCAGCCCGAAATAAACGCGTTTTTTCAGACAACTGAATCCCCATGTAACAGCAAGGCTCAGAAGAGCCCAAACACTCAGCTCTTAGCCCCAGTGTGCAGAAAGTGTCAAAACGTGTTTTTCAGCAGAAATAAACATGTTTCTCCAAGTTTGGTCAACCCCATGTAAGTTATGGGGCAGTAACAGCACACTTTTCAAAACTTGTTTTTCAGCCCGAAATAAACGCGTTTTTTCAGACAACTGAATCCCCATGTAACAGCAAGACTCAGAAGAGCCCACACACTCAGCTCTTAACCCCAGCGTGCATAAAGTGTCAAAACGTGTTTTTCAGCAGAAATAAACATGTTTCTGCAAGTTTGGTCAACCCCATGTAAGTTATGGGGCAGTAACAGCACACTTTTCAAAACGTGTTTTTCAGCCCGAAATAAACGCGTTTTTTCAGACAACTGAATCCCCATGTAACAGCAAGGCTCAGAAGAGCCCAAACACTCAGCTCTTAGCCCCAGTGTGCAGAAAGTGTCAAAACGTGTTTTTCAGCAGAAATAAACATGTTTCTGCAAGTTTGGTCAACCCCATGTAAGTTATGGGGCAGTAACAGCACACTTTTCAAAACTTGTTTTTCAGCCCGAAATAAACGCGTTTTTTCAGACAACTGAATCCCCATGTAACAGCAAGACTCAGAAGAGCCCACACACTCAGCTCTTAACCCCAGCGTGCATAAAGTGTCAAAACGTGTTTTTCAGCAGAAATAAACATGTTTCTGCAAGTTTGGTCAACCCCATGTAAGTTATGGGGCAGTAACAGCACACTTTTCAAAACGTGTTTTTCAGCCCGAAATAAACGCGTTTTTTCAGACAACTGAATCCCCATGTAACAGCAAGGCTCAGAAGAGCCCACACACTCAGCTCTTAACCCCAGTGTGCAGAAAGTGTCAAAACGTGTTTTTCAGCAGAAATAAACATGTTTCTGCAAGTTTGGTCAACCCCATGTAAGTTATGGGGCAGTAACAGCACACTTTTCAAAATGTGTTTTTCAGCCCGAAATAAACGCGTTTTTTCAGACAACTGAATCCCCATGTAACAGCAAGGCTCAGAAGAGCCCACACACTCAGCTCTTAACCCCAGTGTGCAGAAAGGGTCAAAACGTGTTTTTCAGCAGAAATAAACATGTTTCTGCAAGTTTGGTCAACCCCATGTAAGTTATGGGGCAGTAACAGCACACTTTTCAAAACGTGTTTTTCATCCCGAAATAAACACGTTTTTTCAGACAACTGAATCCCCATGTAACAGCAAGGCTCAGAAGAGCCCACACACTCAGCTCTTAACCCCAGTGTGCAGAAAGTGTCAAAACGTGTTTTTCAGCAGAAATAAACATGTTTCTGCAAGTTTGGTCAACCCCATGTAAGTTATGGGGCAGTAACAGCACACTTTTCAAAATGTGTTTTTCAGCACGAAATAAACGCGTTTTTTCAGACAACTGAATCCCCATGTAACAACAAGGCTCAGAAGAGCCCACACACTCAGCTCTTAACCCCAGTGTGCAGAAAGGGTCAAAACGTGTTTTTCAGCAGAAATAAACATGTTTCTGCAAGTTTGGTCAACCCCATGTAAGTTATGGGGCAGTAACAGCACACTTTTCAAAACGTGTTTTTCAGCCCGAAATAAACGCGTTTTTTCAGACAACTGAATCCCCATGTAACAGCAAGGCTCAGAAGAGCCCAAACACTCAGCTCTTAGCCCCAGTGTGCAGAAAGTGTCAAAACGTGTTTTTCAGCAGAAATAAACATGTTTCTCCAAGTTTGGTCAACCCCATGTAAGTTATGGGGCAGTAACAGCACACTTTTCAAAACTTGTTTTTCAGCCCGAAATAAACGCGTTTTTTCAGACAACTGAATCCCCATGTAACAGCAAGGCTCAGAAGAGCCCACACGCTCAGCTCTTAACCCCAGTGTGCAGAAAGGGTCAAAACGTGTTTTTCAGCAGAAATAAACATGTTTCTGCTAGTTTGGTCAACCCCATGTAAGTTATGGGGCAGTAACAGCACACTTTTCAAAACGTGTTTTTCAGCCCGAAATAAACGCGTTTTTTCAGACAACTGAATCCCCATGTAACAGCAAGGCTCAGAAGAGCCCACACACTCAGCTCTTAACCCCAGTGTGCAGAAAGTGTCAAAACGTGTTTTTCAGCAGAAATAAACATGTTTCTGCAAGTTTGGTCAACCCCATGTAAGTTATGGGGCAGTACCAGCACACTTTTCAAAACGTGTTTTTCAGCCCGAAATAAACGCGTTTTTTCAGACAACTGAATCCCCATGTAACAGCAAGGCTCAGAAGAGCCCAAACACTCAGCTCTTAGCCCCAGTGTGCAGAAAGTGTCAAAACGTGTTTTTCAGCAGAAATAAACGTTTCTCCAAGTTTGGTCAACCCCATGTAAGTTATGGGGCAGTAACAGCACACTTTTCAAAACTTGTTTTTCAGCCCGAAATAAACGCGTTTTTTCAGACAACTGAATCCCCATGTAACAGCAAGGCTCAGAAGAGCCCACACGCTCAGCTCTTAACCCCAGTGTGCAGAAAGGGTCAAAACGTGTTTTTCAGCAGAAATAAACATGTTTCTGCAAGTTTGGTCAACCCCATGTAAGTTATGGGGCAGTAACAGCACACTTTTCAAAACGTGTTTTTCAGCCCGAAATAAACGCGTTTTTTCAGACAACTGAATCCCCATGTAACAGCAAGGCTCAGAAGAGCCCACACACTCAGCTCTTAACCCCAGTGTGCAGAAAGTGTCAAAACGTGTTTTTCAGCAGAAATAAACATGTTTCTGCAAGTTTGGTCAACCCCATGTAAGTTATGGGGCAGTAACAGCACACTTTTCAAAACGTGTTTTTCAGCCCGAAATAAACGCGTTTTTTCAGACAACTGAATTCCCATGTAACAGCAAGGCTCAGAAGAGCCCACACACTCAGCTCTTAACCCCAGTGTGCAGAAAGGGTCAAAACGTGTTTTTCAGCAGAAATAAACATGTTTCTGCAAGTTTGGTCAACCCCATGTAAGTTATGGGGCAGTAACAGCACACTTTCCAAAACGTGTTTTTCAGCACGAAATTAACGCGTTTTTTCAGTCAACTGAATCCCCATGTAACAACAAGGCTCAGAAGAGCCCACACACTCAGCTCTTAACCCCAGTGTGCAGAAAGGGTCAAAACGTGTTTTTCAGCAGAAATAAACATGTTTCTGCAAGTTTGGTCAACCCCATGTAAGTTATGGGGCAGTAACAGCACACTTTTCAAAACGTGTTTTTCAGCCCGAAATAAACGCGTTTTTTCAGACAACTGAATCCCCATGTAACAGCAAGGCTCAGAAGAGCCCAAACATTCAGCTCTTAGCCCCAGTGTGCAGAAAGTGTCAAAACGTGTTTTTCAGCAGAAATAAACATGTTTCTCCAAGTTTGGTCAACCCCATGTAAGTTATGGGGCAGTAACAGCACACTTTTCAAAACTTGTTTTTCAGCCCGAAATAAACGCGTTTTTTCAGACAACTGAATCCCCATGTAACAGCAAGGCTCAGAAGAGCCCACACACTCAGCTCTTAACCCCAGTGTGCAGAAAGTGTCAAAACGTGTTTTTCAGCAGAAATAAACATGTTTCTGCAAGTTTGGTCAACCCCATGTAAGTTATGGGGCAGTAACAGCACACTTTTCAAAATGTGTTTTTCAGCCCGAAATAAACGCGTTTTTTCAGACAACTGAATCCCCATGTAACAGCAAGGCTCAGAAGAGCCCACACACTCAGCTCTTAACCCCAGTGTGCAGAAAGTGTCAAAACGTGTTTTTCAGCAGAAATAAACATGTTTCTGCAAGTTTGGTCAACCCCATGTAAGTTATGGGGCAGTAACAGCACACTTTTCAAAACGTGTTTTTCAGCCCGAAATAAACGCGTTTTTTCAGACAACTGAATCCCCATGTAACAGCAAGGCTCAGAAGAGCCGACACACTCAGATCTTAACCCCAGTGTGCAGAAAGTGTCAAAACGTGTTTTTCAGCAGAAATAAACATGTTTCTGCAAGTTTGGTCAACCCCATGTAAGTTATGGGGCAGTAACAGCACACTTTTCAAAACGTGTTTTTCATCCCGAAATAAACACGTTTTTTCAGACAACTGAATCCCCATGTAACAGCAAGGCTCAGAAGAGCCCACACACTCAGCTCTTAACCCCAGTGTGCAGAAAGTGTCAAAACGTGTTTTTCAGCAGAAATAAACATGTTTCTGCAAGTTTGGTCAACCCCATGTAAGTTATGGGGCAGTAACAGCACACTTTTCAAAATGTGTTTTTCAGCACGAAATAAACGCGTTTTTTCAGACAACTGAATCCCCATGTAACAACAAGGCTCAGAAGAGCCCACACACTCAGCTCTTAACCCCAGTGTGCAGAAAGGGTCAAAACGTGTTTTTCAGCAGAAATAAACATGTTTCTGCAAGTTTGGTCAACCCCATGTAAGTTATGGGGCAGTAACAGCACACTTTTCAAAACGTGTTTTTCAGCCCGAAATAAACGCGTTTTTTCAGACAACTGAATCCCCATGTAACAGCAAGGCTCAGAAGAGCCCAAACACTCAGCTCTTAGCCCCAGTGTGCAGAAAGTGTCAAAACGTGTTTTTCAGCAGAAATAAACATGTTTCTCCAAGTTTGGTCAACCCCATGTAAGTTATGGGGCAGTAACAGCACACTTTTCAAAACTTGTTTTTCAGCCCGAAATAAACGCGTTTTTTCAGACAACTGAATCCCCATGTAACAGCAAGGCTCAGAAGAGCCCACACGCTCAGCTCTTAACCCCAGTGTGCAGAAAGGGTCAAAACGTGTTTTTCAGCAGAAATAAACATGTTTCTGCAAGTTTGGTCAACCCCATGTAAGTTATGGGGCAGTAACAGCACACTTTTCAAAACGTGTTTTTCAGCCCGAAATAAACGCGTTTTTTCAGACAACTGAATCCCCATGTAACAGCAAGGCTCAGAAGAGCCCACACACTCAGCTCTTAACCCCAGTGTGCAGAAAGTGTCAAAACGTGTTTTTCAGCAGAAATAAACATGTTTCTGCAAGTTTGGTCAACCCCATGTAAGTTATGGGGCAGTACCAGCACACTTTTCAAAACGTGTTTTTCAGCCCGAAATAAACGCGTTTTTTCAGACAACTGAATTCCCATGTAACAGCAAGGCTCAGAAGAGCCCACACACTCAGCTCTTAACCCCAGTGTGCAGAAAGGGTCAAAACGTGTTTTTCAGCAGAAATAAACATGTTTCTGCAAGTTTGGTCAACCCCATGTAAGTTATGGGGCAGTAACAGCACACTTTTCAAAACTTGTTTTTCAGCACGAAATTAACGCGTTTTTTCAGTCAACTGAATCCCCATGTAACAACAAGGCTCAGAAGAGCCCACACACTCAGCTCTTAACCCCAGTGTGCAGAAAGGGTCAAAACGTGTTTTTCAGCAGAAATAAACATGTTTCTGCAAGTTTGGTCAACCCCATGTAAGTTATGGGGCAGTAACAGCACACTTTTCAAAACGTGTTTTTCAGCCCGAAATAAACGCGTTTTTTCAGACAACTGAATCCCCATGTAACAGCAAGGCTCAGAAGAGCCCAAACACTCAGCTCTTAGCCCCAGTGTGCAGAAAGTGTCAAAACGTGTTTTTCAGCAGAAATAAACATGTTTCTCCAAGTTTGGTCAACCCCATGTAAGTTATGGGGCAGTAACAGCACACTTTTCAAAACTTGTTTTTCAGCCCGAAATAAACGCGTTTTTTCAGACAACTGAATCCCCATGTAACAGCAAGACTCAGAAGAGCCCACACACTCAGCTCTTAACCCCAGCGTGCATAAAGTGTCAAAACGTGTTTTTCAGCAGAAATAAACATGTTTCTGCAAGTTTGGTCAACCCCATGTAAGTTATGGGGCAGTAACAGCACACTTTTCAAAACGTGTTTTTCAGCCCGAAATAAACGCGTTTTTTCAGACAACTGAATCCCCATGTAACAGCAAGGCTCAGAAGAGCCCAAACACTCAGCTCTTAGCCCCAGTGTGCAGAAAGTGTCAAAACGTGTTTTTCAGCAGAAATAAACATGTTTCTGCAAGTTTGGTCAACCCCATGTAAGTTATGGGGCAGTAACAGCACACTTTTCAAAACTTGTTTTTCAGCCCGAAATAAACGCGTTTTTTCAGACAACTGAATCCCCATGTAACAGCAAGACTCAGAAGAGCCCACACACTCAGCTCTTAACCCCAGCGTGCATAAAGTGTCAAAACGTGTTTTTCAGCAGAAATAAACATGTTTCTGCAAGTTTGGTCAACCCCATGTAAGTTATGGGGCAGTAACAGCACACTTTTCAAAACGTGTTTTTCAGCCCGAAATAAACGCGTTTTTTCAGACAACTGAATCCCCATGTAACAGCAAGGCTCAGAAGAGCCCACACACTCAGCTCTTAACCCCAGTGTGCAGAAAGTGTCAAAACGTGTTTTTCAGCAGAAATAAACATGTTTCTGCAAGTTTGGTCAACCCCATGTAAGTTATGGGGCAGTAACAGCACACTTTTCAAAATGTGTTTTTCAGCCCGAAATAAACGCGTTTTTTCAGACAACTGAATCCCCATGTAACAGCAAGGCTCAGAAGAGCCCACACACTCAGCTCTTAACCCCAGTGTGCAGAAAGGGTCAAAACGTGTTTTTCAGCAGAAATAAACATGTTTCTGCAAGTTTGGTCAACCCCATGTAAGTTATGGGGCAGTAACAGCACACTTTTCAAAACGTGTTTTTCAGCCCGAAATAAACGCGTTTTTTCAGACAACTGAATCCCCATGTAACAGCAAGGCTCAGAAGAGCCCACACACTCAGCTCTTAACCCCAGTGTGCAGAAAGGGTCAAAACGTGTTTTTCAGCAGAAATAAACATGTTTCTGCAAGTTTGGTCAACCCCATGTAAGTTATGGGGCAGTAACAGCACACTTTTCAAAACGTGTTTTTCATCCCGAAATAAACACGTTTTTTCAGACAACTGAATCCCCATGTAACAGCAAGGCTCAGAAGAGCCCACACACTCAGCTCTTAACCCCAGTGTGCAGAAAGTGTCAAAACGTGTTTTTCAGCAGAAATAAACATGTTTCTGCAAGTTTGGTCAACCCCATGTAAGTTATGGGGCAGTAACAGCACACTTTTCAAAATGTGTTTTTCAGCACGAAATAAACGCGTTTTTTCAGACAACTGAATCCCCATGTAACAACAAGGCTCAGAAGAGCCCACACACTCAGCTCTTAACCCCAGTGTGCAGAAAGGGTCAAAACGTGTTTTTCAGCAGAAATAAACATGTTTCTGCAAGTTTGGTCAACCCCATGTAAGTTATGGGGCAGTAACAGCACACTTTTCAAAACGTGTTTTTCAGCCCGAAATAAACGCGTTTTTTCAGACAACTGAATCCCCATGTAACAGCAAGGCTCAGAAGAGCCCAAACACTCAGCTCTTAGCCCCAGTGTGCAGAAAGTGTCAAAACGTGTTTTTCAGCAGAAATAAACATGTTTCTCCAAGTTTGGTCAACCCCATGTAAGTTATGGGGCAGTAACAGCACACTTTTCAAAACTTGTTTTTCAGCCCGAAATAAACGCGTTTTTTCAGACAACTGAATCCCCATGTAACAGCAAGGCTCAGAAGAGCCCACACGCTCAGCTCTTAACCCCAGTGTGCAGAAAGGGTCAAAACGTGTTTTTCAGCAGAAATAAACATGTTTCTGCTAGTTTGGTCAACCCCATGTAAGTTATGGGGCAGTAACAGCACACTTTTCAAAACGTGTTTTTCAGCCCGAAATAAACGCGTTTTTTCAGACAACTGAATCCCCATGTAACAGCAAGGCTCAGAAGAGCCCACACACTCAGCTCTTAACCCCAGTGTGCAGAAAGTGTCAAAACGTGTTTTTCAGCAGAAATAAACATGTTTCTGCAAGTTTGGTCAACCCCATGTAAGTTATGGGGCAGTACCAGCACACTTTTCAAAACGTGTTTTTCAGCCCGAAATAAACGCGTTTTTTCAGACAACTGAATCCCCATGTAACAGCAAGGCTCAGAAGAGCCCAAACACAGAGCTCTTAGCCCCAGTGTGCAGAAAGTGTCAAAACGTGTTTTTCAGCAGAAATAAACGTTTCTCCAAGTTTGGTCAACCCCATGTAAGTTATGGGGCAGTAACAGCACACTTTTCAAAACTTGTTTTTCAGCCCGAAATAAACGCGTTTTTTCAGACAACTGAATCCCCATGTAACAGCAAGGCTCAGAAGAGCCCACACGCTCAGCTCTTAACCCCAGTGTGCAGAAAGGGTCAAAACGTGTTTTTCAGCAGAAATAAACATGTTTCTGCAAGTTTGGTCAACCCCATGTAAGTTATGGGGCAGTAACAGCACACTTTTCAAAACGTGTTTTTCAGCCCGAAATAAACGCGTTTTTTCAGACAACTGAATCCCCATGTAACAGCAAGGCTCAGAAGAGCCCACACACTCAGCTCTTAACCCCAGTGTGCAGAAAGTGTCAAAACGTGTTTTTCAGCAGAAATAAACATGTTTCTGCAAGTTTGGTCAACCCCATGTAAGTTATGGGGCAGTAACAGCACACTTTTCAAAACGTGTTTTTCAGCCCGAAATAAACGCGTTTTTTCAGACAACTGAATTCCCATGTAACAGCAAGGCTCAGAAGAGCCCACACACTCAGCTCTTAACCCCAGTGTGCAGAAAGGGTCAAAACGTGTTTTTCAGCAGAAATAAACATGTTTCTGCAAGTTTGGTCAACCCCATGTAAGTTATGGGGCAGTAACAGCACACTTTCCAAAACGTGTTTTTCAGCACGAAATTAACGCGTTTTTTCAGTCAACTGAATCCCCATGTAACAACAAGGCTCAGAAGAGCCCACACACTCAGCTCTTAACCCCAGTGTGCAGAAAGGGTCAAAACGTGTTTTTCAGCAGAAATAAACATGTTTCTGCAAGTTTGGTCAACCCCATGTAAGTTATGGGGCAGTAACAGCACACTTTTCAAAACGTGTTTTTCAGCCCGAAATAAACGCGTTTTTTCAGACAACTGAATCCCCATGTAACAGCAAGGCTCAGAAGAGCCCAAACATTCAGCTCTTAGCCCCAGTGTGCAGAAAGTGTCAAAACGTGTTTTTCAGCAGAAATAAACATGTTTCTCCAAGTTTGGTCAACCCCATGTAAGTTATGGGGCAGTAACAGCACACTTTTCAAAACTTGTTTTTCAGCCCGAAATAAACGCGTTTTTTCAGACAACTGAATCCCCATGTAACAGCAAGGCTCAGAAGAGCCCACACACTCAGCTCTTAACCCCAGTGTGCAGAAAGTGTCAAAACGTGTTTTTCAGCAGAAATAAACATGTTTCTGCAAGTTTGGTCAACCCCATGTAAGTTATGGGGCAGTAACAGCACACTTTTCAAAATGTGTTTTTCAGCCCGAAATAAACGCGTTTTTTCAGACAACTGAATCCCCATGTAACAGCAAGGCTCAGAAGAGCCCACACACTCAGCTCTTAACCCCAGTGTGCAGAAAGTGTCAAAACGTGTTTTTCAGCAGAAATAAACATGTTTCTGCAAGTTTGGTCAACCCCATGTAAGTTATGGGGCAGTAACAGCACACTTTTCAAAACGTGTTTTTCAGCCCGAAATAAACGCGTTTTTTCAGACAACTGAATCCCCATGTAACAGCAAGGCTCAGAAGAGCCGACACACTCAGATCTTAACCCCAGTGTGCAGAAAGTGTCAAAACGTGTTTTTCAGCAGAAATAAACATGTTTCTGCAAGTTTGGTCAACCCCATGTAAGTTATGGGGCAGTAACAGCACACTTTTCAAAACGTGTTTTTCATCCCGAAATAAACACGTTTTTTCAGACAACTGAATCCCCATGTAACAGCAAGGCTCAGAAGAGCCCACACACTCAGCTCTTAACCCCAGTGTGCAGAAAGTGTCAAAACGTGTTTTTCAGCAGAAATAAACATGTTTCTGCAAGTTTGGTCAACCCCATGTAAGTTATGGGGCAGTAACAGCACACTTTTCAAAATGTGTTTTTCAGCACGAAATAAACGCGTTTTTTCAGACAACTGAATCCCCATGTAACAACAAGGCTCAGAAGAGCCCACACACTCAGCTCTTAACCCCAGTGTGCAGAAAGGGTCAAAACGTGTTTTTCAGCAGAAATAAACATGTTTCTGCAAGTTTGGTCAACCCCATGTAAGTTATGGGGCAGTAACAGCACACTTTTCAAAACGTGTTTTTCAGCCCGAAATAAACGCGTTTTTTCAGACAACTGAATCCCCATGTAACAGCAAGGCTCAGAAGAGCCCAAACACTCAGCTCTTAGCCCCAGTGTGCAGAAAGTGTCAAAACGTGTTTTTCAGCAGAAATAAACATGTTTCTCCAAGTTTGGTCAACCCCATGTAAGTTATGGGGCAGTAACAGCACACTTTTCAAAACTTGTTTTTCAGCCCGAAATAAACGCGTTTTTTCAGACAACTGAATCCCCATGTAACAGCAAGGCTCAGAAGAGCCCACACGCTCAGCTCTTAACCCCAGTGTGCAGAAAGGGTCAAAACGTGTTTTTCAGCAGAAATAAACATGTTTCTGCAAGTTTGGTCAACCCCATGTAAGTTATGGGGCAGTAACAGCACACTTTTCAAAACGTGTTTTTCAGCCCGAAATAAACGCGTTTTTTCAGACAACTGAATCCCCATGTAACAGCAAGGCTCAGAAGAGCCCACACACTCAGCTCTTAACCCCAGTGTGCAGAAAGTGTCAAAACGTGTTTTTCAGCAGAAATAAACATGTTTCTGCAAGTTTGGTCAACCCCATGTAAGTTATGGGGCAGTACCAGCACACTTTTCAAAACGTGTTTTTCAGCCCGAAATAAACGCGTTTTTTCAGACAACTGAATTCCCATGTAACAGCAAGGCTCAGAAGAGCCCACACACTCAGCTCTTAACCCCAGTGTGCAGAAAGGGTCAAAACGTGTTTTTCAGCAGAAATAAACATGTTTCTGCAAGTTTGGTCAACCCCATGTAAGTTATGGGGCAGTAACAGCACACTTTTCAAAACTTGTTTTTCAGCACGAAATTAACGCGTTTTTTCAGTCAACTGAATCCCCATGTAACAACAAGGCTCAGAAGAGCCCACACACTCAGCTCTTAACCCCAGTGTGCAGAAAGGGTCAAAACGTGTTTTTCAGCAGAAATAAACATGTTTCTGCAAGTTTGGTCAACCCCATGTAAGTTATGGGGCAGTAACAGCACACTTTTCAAAACGTGTTTTTCAGCCCGAAATAAACGCGTTTTTTCAGACAACTGAATCCCCATGTAACAGCAAGGCTCAGAAGAGCCCAAACACTCAGCTCTTAGCCCCAGTGTGCAGAAAGTGTCAAAACGTGTTTTTCAGCAGAAATAAACATGTTTCTCCAAGTTTGGTCAACCCCATGTAAGTTATGGGGCAGTAACAGCACACTTTTCAAAACTTGTTTTTCAGCCCGAAATAAACGCGTTTTTTCAGACAACTGAATCCCCATGTAACAGCAAGGCTCAGAAGAGCCCACACACTCAGCTCTTAACCCCAGTGTGCAGAAAGTGTCAAAACGTGTTTTTCAGCAGAAATAAACATGTTTCTGCAAGTTTGGTCAACCCCATGTAAGTTATGGGGCAGTAACAGCACACTTTTCAAAATGTGTTTTTCAGCCCGAAATAAACGCGTTTTTTCAGACAACTGAATCCCCATGTAACAGCAAGGCTCAGAAGAGCCCACACACTCAGCTCTTAACCCCAGTGTGCAGAAAGGGTCAAAACGTGTTTTTCAGCAGAAATAAACATGTTTCTGCAAGTTTGGTCAACCCCATGTAAGTTATGGGGCAGTAACAGCACACTTTTCAAAACGTGTTTTTCAGCCCGAAATAAACGCGTTTTTTCAGACAACTGAATCCCCATGTAACAACAAGGCTCAGAAGAGCCCACACACTCAGCTCTTAACCCCAGTGTGCAGAAAGGGTCAAAACGTGTTTTTCAGCAGAAATAAACATGTTTCTGCAAGTTTGGTCAACCCCATGTAAGTTATGGGGCAGTAACAGCACACTTTTCAAAACGTGTTTTTCAGCCCGAAATAAACGCGTTTTTTCAGACAACTGAATCCCCATGTAACAGCAAGGCTCAGAAGAGCCCAAACACTCAGCTCTTAGCCCCAGTGTGCAGAAAGTGTCAAAACGTGTTTTTCAGCAGAAATAAACATGTTTCTCCAAGTTTGGTCAACCCCATGTAAGTTATGGGGCAGTAACAGCACACTTTTCAAAACTTGTTTTTCAGCCCGAAATAAACGCGTTTTTTCAGACAACTGAATCCCCATGTAACAGCAAGGCTCAGAAGAGCCCACACGCTCAGCTCTTAACCCCAGTGTGCAGAAAGGGTCAAAACGTGTTTTTCAGCAGAAATAAACATGTTTCTGCAAGTTTGGTCAACCCCATGTAAGTTATGGGGCAGTAACAGCACACTTTTCAAAACGTGTTTTTCAGCCCGAAATAAACGCGTTTTTTCAGACAACTGAATCCCCATGTAACAGCAAGGCTCAGAAGAGCCCACACACTCAGCTCTTAACCCCAGTGTGCAGAAAGGGTCAAAACGTGTTTTTCAGCAGAAATAAACATGTTTCTGCAAGTTTGGTCAACCCCATGTAAGTTATGGGGCAGTAACAGCACACTTTTCAAAACTTGTTTTTCAGCACGAAATTAACGCGTTTTTTCAGTCAACTGAATCCCCATGTAACAACAAGGCTCAGAAGAGCCCACACACTCAGCTCTTAACCCCAGTGTGCAGAAAGGGTCAAAACGTGTTTTTCAGCAGAAATAAACATGTTTCTGCAAGTTTGGTCAACCCCATGTAAGTTATGGGGCAGTAACAGCACACTTTTCAAAACGTGTTTTTCAGCCCGAAATAAACGCGTTTTTTCAGACAACTGAATCCCCATGTAACAGCAAGGCTCAGAAGAGCCCAAACACTCAGCTCTTAGCCCCAGTGTGCAGAAAGTGTCAAAACGTGTTTTTCAGCAGAAATAAACATGTTTCTCCAAGTTTGGTCAACCCCATGTAAGTTATGGGGCAGTAACAGCACACTTTTCAAAACTTGTTTTTCAGCCCGAAATAAACGCGTTTTTTCAGACAACTGAATCCCCATGTAACAGCAAGGCTCAGAAGAGCCCACACACTCAGCTCTTAACCCCAGTGTGCAGAAAGTGTCAAAACGTGTTTTTCAGCAGAAATAAACATGTTTCTGCAAGTTTGGTCAACCCCATGTAAGTTATGGGGCAGTAACAGCACACTTTTCAAAATGTGTTTTTCAGCCCGAAATAAACGCGTTTTTTCAGACAACTGAATCCCCATGTAACAGCAAGGCTCAGAAGAGCCGACACACTCAGATCTTAACCCCAGTGTGCAGAAAGTGTCAAAACGTGTTTTTCAGCAGAAATAAACATGTTTCTGCAAGTTTGGTCAACCCCATGTAAGTTATGGGGCAGTAACAGCACACTTTTCAAAACGTGTTTTTCATCCCGAAATAAACACGTTTTTTCAGACAACTGAATCCCCATGTAACAGCAAGGCTCAGAAGAGCCCACACACTCAGCTCTTAACCCCAGTGTGCAGAAAGTGTCAAAACGTGTTTTTCAGCAGAAATAAACATGTTTCTGCAAGTTTGGTCAACCCCATGTAAGTTATGGGGCAGTAACAGCACACTTTTCAAAATGTGTTTTTCAGCACGAAATAAACGCGTTTTTTCAGACAACTGAATCCCCATGTAACAACAAGGCTCAGAAGAGCCCACACACTCAGCTCTTAACCCCAGTGTGCAGAAAGGGTCAAAACGTGTTTTTCAGCAGAAATAAACATGTTTCTGCAAGTTTGGTCAACCCCATGTAAGTTATGGGGCAGTAACAGCACACTTTTCAAAACGTGTTTTTCAGCCCGAAATAAACGCGTTTTTTCAGACAACTGAATCCCCATGTAACAGCAAGGCTCAGAAGAGCCCAAACACTCAGCTCTTAGCCCCAGTGTGCAGAAAGTGTCAAAACGTGTTTTTCAGCAGAAATAAACATGTTTCTCCAAGTTTGGTCAACCCCATGTAAGTTATGGGGCAGTAACAGCACACTTTTCAAAACTTGTTTTTCAGCCCGAAATAAACGCGTTTTTTCAGACAACTGAATCCCCATGTAACAGCAAGGCTCAGAAGAGCCCACACGCTCAGCTCTTAACCCCAGTGTGCAGAAAGGGTCAAAACGTGTTTTTCAGCAGAAATAAACATGTTTCTGCAAGTTTGGTCAACCCCATGTAAGTTATGGGGCAGTAACAGCACACTTTTCAAAACGTGTTTTTCAGCCCGAAATAAACGCGTTTTTTCAGACAACTGAATCCCCATGTAACAGCAAGGCTCAGAAGAGCCCACACACTCAGCTCTTAACCCCAGTGTGCAGAAAGTGTCAAAACGTGTTTTTCAGCAGAAATAAACATGTTTCTGCAAGTTTGGTCAACCCCATGTAAGTTATGGGGCAGTACCAGCACACTTTTCAAAACGTGTTTTTCAGCCCGAAATAAACGCGTTTTTTCAGACAACTGAATTCCCATGTAACAGCAAGGCTCAGAAGAGCCCACACACTCAGCTCTTAACCCCAGTGTGCAGAAAGGGTCAAAACGTGTTTTTCAGCAGAAATAAACATGTTTCTGCAAGTTTGGTCAACCCCATGTAAGTTATGGGGCAGTAACAGCACACTTTTCAAAACTTGTTTTTCAGCACGAAATTAACGCGTTTTTTCAGTCAACTGAATCCCCATGTAACAGCAAGGCTCAGAAGAGCCCACACACTCAGCTCTTAACCCCAGTGTGCAGAAAGGGTCAAAACGTGTTTTTCAGCAGAAATAAACATGTTTCTGCAAGTTTGGTCAACCCCATGTAAGTTATGGGGCAGTAACAGCACACTTTTCAAAACGTGTTTTTCAGCCCGAAATAAACGCGTTTTTTCAGACAACTGAATCCCCATGTAACAGCAAGGCTCAGAAGAGCCCAAACACTCAGCTCTTAGCCCCAGTGTGCAGAAAGTGTCAAAACGTGTTTTTCAGCAGAAATAAACATGTTTCTCCAAGTTTGGTCAACCCCATGTAAGTTATGGGGCAGTAACAGCACACTTTTCAAAACGTGTTTTTCAGCCCGAAATAAACGCGTTTTTTCAGACAACTGAATCCCCATGTAACAGCAAGGCTCAGAAGAGCCCACACACTCAGCTCTTAACCCCAGTGTGCAGAAAGTGTCAAAACGTGTTTTTCAGCAGAAATAAACATGTTTCTGCAAGTTTGGTCAACCCCATGTAAGTTATGGGGCAGTAACAGCACACTTTTCAAAATGTGTTTTTCAGCCCGAAATAAACGCGTTTTTTCAGACAACTGAATCCCCATGTAACAGCAAGGCTCAGAAGAGCCCACACACTCAGCTCTTAACCCCAGTGTGCAGAAAGGGTCAAAACGTGTTTTTCAGCAGAAATAAACATGTTTCTGCAAGTTTGGTCAACCCCATGTAAGTTATGGGGCAGTAACAGCACACTTTTCAAAACGTGTTTTTCAGCCCGAAATAAACGCGTTTTTTCAGACAACTGAATCCCCATGTAACAGCAAGGCTCAGAAGAGCCGACACACTCAGATCTTAACCCCAGTGTGCAGAAAGTGTCAAAACGTGTTTTTCAGCAGAAATAAACATGTTTCTGCAAGTTTGGTCAACCCCATGTAAGTTATGGGGCAGTAACAGCACACTTTTCAAAACGTGTTTTTCATCCCGAAATAAACACGTTTTTTCAGACAACTGAATCCCCATGTAACAGCAAGGCTCAGAAGAGCCCACACACTCAGCTCTTAACCCCAGTGTGCAGAAAGTGTCAAAACGTGTTTTTCAGCAGAAATAAACATGTTTCTGCAAGTTTGGTCAACCCCATGTAAGTTATGGGGCAGTAACAGCACACTTTTCAAAATGTGTTTTTCAGCACGAAATAAACGCGTTTTTTCAGACAACTGAATCCCCATGTAACAACAAGGCTCAGAAGAGCCCACACACTCAGCTCTTAACCCCAGTGTGCAGAAAGGGTCAAAACGTGTTTTTCAGCAGAAATAAACATGTTTCTGCAAGTTTGGTCAACCCCATGTAAGTTATGGGGCAGTAACAGCACACTTTTCAAAACGTGTTTTTCAGCCCGAAATAAACGCGTTTTTTCAGACAACTGAATCCCCATGTAACAGCAAGGCTCAGAAGAGCCCAAACACTCAGCTCTTAGCCCCAGTGTGCAGAAAGTGTCAAAACGTGTTTTTCAGCAGAAATAAACATGTTTCTCCAAGTTTGGTCAACCCCATGTAAGTTATGGGGCAGTAACAGCACACTTTTCAAAACTTGTTTTTCAGCCCGAAATAAACGCGTTTTTTCAGACAACTGAATCCCCATGTAACAGCAAGGCTCAGAAGAGCCCACACGCTCAGCTCTTAACCCCAGTGTGCAGAAAGGGTCAAAACGTGTTTTTCAGCAGAAATAAACATGTTTCTGCTAGTTTGGTCAACCCCATGTAAGTTATGGGGCAGTAACAGCACACTTTTCAAAACGTGTTTTTCAGCCCGAAATAAACGCGTTTTTTCAGACAACTGAATCCCCATGTAACAGCAAGGCTCAGAAGAGCCCACACACTCAGCTCTTAACCCCAGTGTGCAGAAAGTGTCAAAACGTGTTTTTCAGCAGAAATAAACATGTTTCTGCAAGTTTGGTCAACCCCATGTAAGTTATGGGGCAGTACCAGCACACTTTTCAAAACGTGTTTTTCAGCCCGAAATAAACGCGTTTTTTCAGACAACTGAATTCCCATGTAACAGCAAGGCTCAGAAGAGCCCACACACTCAGCTCTTAACCCCAGTGTGCAGAAAGGGTCAAAACGTGTTTTTCAGCAGAAATAAACATGTTTCTGCAAGTTTGGTCAACCCCATGTAAGTTATGGGGCAGTAACAGCACACTTTTCAAAACTTGTTTTTCAGCACGAAATTAACGCGTTTTTTCAGTCAACTGAATCCCCATGTAACAACAAGGCTCAGAAGAGCCCACACACTCAGCTCTTAACCCCAGTGTGCAGAAAGGGTCAAAACGTGTTTTTCAGCAGAAATAAACATGTTTCTGCAAGTTTGGTCAACCCCATGTAAGTTATGGGGCAGTAACAGCACACTTTTCAAAACGTGTTTTTCAGCCCGAAATAAACGCGTTTTTTCAGACAACTGAATCCCCATGTAACAGCAAGGCTCAGAAGAGCCCAAACACTCAGCTCTTAGCCCCAGTGTGCAGAAAGTGTCAAAACGTGTTTTTCAGCAGAAATAAACATGTTTCTCCAAGTTTGGTCAACCCCATGTAAGTTATGGGGCAGTAACAGCACACTTTTCAAAACTTGTTTTTCAGCCCGAAATAAACGCGTTTTTTCAGACAACTGAATCCCCATGTAACAGCAAGGCTCAGAAGAGCCCACACACTCAGCTCTTAACCCCAGTGTGCAGAAAGTGTCAAAACGTGTTTTTCAGCAGAAATAAACATGTTTCTGCAAGTTTGGTCAACCCCATGTAAGTTATGGGGCAGTAACAGCACACTTTTCAAAATGTGTTTTTCAGCCCGAAATAAACGCGTTTTTTCAGACAACTGAATCCCCATGTAACAGCAAGGCTCAGAAGAGCCCACACACTCAGCTCTTAACCCCAGTGTGCAGAAAGGGTCAAAACGTGTTTTTCAGCAGAAATAAACATGTTTCTGCAAGTTTGGTCAACCCCATGTAAGTTATGGGGCAGTAACAGCACACTTTTCAAAACTTGTTTTTCAGCACGAAATTAACGCGTTTTTTCAGTCAACTGAATCCCCATGTAACAACAAGGCTCAGAAGAGCCCACACACTCAGCTCTTAACCCCAGTGTGCAGAAAGGGTCAAAACGTGTTTTTAAGCAGAAATAAACATGTTTCTGCAAGTTTGGTCAACCCCATGTAAGTTATGGGGCAGTAACAGCACACTTTTCAAAACGTGTTTTTCAGCCCGAAATAAACGCGTTTTTTCAGACAACTGAATCCCCATGTAACAGCAAGGCTCAGAAGAGCCCAAACACTCAGCTCTTAGCCCCAGTGTGCAGAAAGTGTCAAAACGTGTTTTTCAGCAGAAATAAACATGTTTCTCCAAGTTTGGTCAACCCCATGTAAGTTATGGGGCAGTAACAGCACACTTTTCAAAACTTGTTTTTCAGCCCGAAATAAACGCGTTTTTTCAGACAACTGAATCCCCATGTAACAGCAAGGCTCAGAAGAGCCCACACACTCAGCTCTTAACCCCAGTGTGCAGAAAGTGTCAAAACGTGTTTTTCAGCAGAAATAAACATGTTTCTGCAAGTTTGGTCAACCCCATGTAAGTTATGGGGCAGTAACAGCACACTTTTCAAAACGTGTTTTTCAGCCCGAAATAAACGCGTTTTTTCAGACAACTGAATCCCCATGTAACAGCAAGGCTCAGAAGAGCCCACACACTCAGCTCTTAACCCCAGTGTGCAGAAAGTGTCAAAACGTGTTTTTCAGCAGAAATAAACATGTTTCTGCAAGTTTGGTCAACCCCATGTAAGTTATGGGGCAGTACCAGCACACTTTTCAGAACGTGTTTTTCAGCCCGAAATAAACGCGTTTTTTCAGACAACTGAATCCCCATGTAACAGCAAGGCTCAGAAGAGCCCAAACACTCAGCTCTTAGCCCCAGTGTGCAGAAAGTGTCAAAACGTGTTTTTCAGCAGAAATAAACATGTTTCTCCAAGTTTGGTCAACCCCATGTAAGTTATGGGGCAGTAACAGCACACTTTTCAAAACTTGTTTTTCAGCCCGAAATAAACGCGTTTTTTCAGACAACTGAATCCCCATGTAACAGCAAGGCTCAGAAGAGCCCACACGCTCAGCTCTTAACCCCAGTGTGCAGAAAGGGTCAAAACGTGTTTTTCAGCAGAAATAAACATGTTTCTGCAAGTTTGGTCAACCCCATGTAAGTTATGGGGCAGTAACAGCACACTTTTCAAAACGTGTTTTTCAGCCCGAAATAAACGCGTTTTTTCAGACAACTGAATCCCCATGTAACAGCAAGGCTCAGAAGAGCCCACACACTCAGCTCTTAACCCCAGTGTGCAGAAAGTGTCAAAACGTGTTTTTCAGCAGAAATAAACATGTTTCTGCAAGTTTGGTCAACCCCATGTAAGTTATGGGGCAGTACCAGCACACTTTTCAAAACGTGTTTTTCAGCCCGAAATAAACGCGTTTTTTCAGACAACTGAATTCCCATGTAACAGCAAGGCTCAGAAGAGCCCACACACTCAGCTCTTAACCCCAGTGTGCAGAAAGGGTCAAAACGTGTTTTTCAGCAGAAATAAACATGTTTCTGCAAGTTTGGTCAACCCCATGTAAGTTATGGGGCAGTAACAGCACACTTTTCAAAACTTGTTTTTCAGCACGAAATTAACGCGTTTTTTCAGTCAACTGAATCCCCATGTAACAACAAGGCTCAGAAGAGCCCACACACTCAGCTCTTAACCCCAGTGTGCAGAAAGGGTCAAAACGTGTTTTTCAGCAGAAATAAACATGTTTCTGCAAGTTTGGTCAACCCCATGTAAGTTATGGGGCAGTAACAGCACACTTTTCAAAACGTGTTTTTCAGCCCGAAATAAACGCGTTTTTTCAGACAACTGAATCCCCATGTAACAGCAAGGCTCAGAAGAGCCCAAACACTCAGCTCTTAGCCCCAGTGTGCAGAAAGTGTCAAAACGTGTTTTTCAGCAGAAATAAACATGTTTCTCCAAGTTTGGTCAACCCCATGTAAGTTATGGGGCAGTAACAGCACACTTTTCAAAACTTGTTTTTCAGCCCGAAATAAACGCGTTTTTTCAGACAACTGAATCCCCATGTAACAGCAAGGCTCAGAAGAGCCCACACACTCAGCTCTTAACCCCAGTGTGCAGAAAGTGTCAAAACGTGTTTTTCAGCAGAAATAAACATGTTTCTGCAAGTTTGGTCAACCCCATGTAAGTTATGGGGCAGTAACAGCACACTTTTCAAAATGTGTTTTTCAGCCCGAAATAAACGCGTTTTTTCAGACAACTGAATCCCCATGTAACAGCAAGGCTCAGAAGAGCCCACACACTCAGCTCTTAACCCCAGTGTGCAGAAAGGGTCAAAACGTGTTTTTCAGCAGAAATAAACATGTTTCTGCAAGTTTGGTCAACCCCATGTAAGTTATGGGGCAGTAACAGCACACTTTTCAAAACTTGTTTTTCAGCACGAAATTAACGCGTTTTTTCAGTCAACTGAATCCCCATGTAACAACAAGGCTCAGAAGAGCCCACACACTCAGCTCTTAACCCCAGTGTGCAGAAAGGGTCAAAACGTGTTTTTAAGCAGAAATAAACATGTTTCTGCAAGTTTGGTCAACCCCATGTAAGTTATGGGGCAGTAACAGCACACTTTTCAAAACGTGTTTTTCAGCCCGAAATAAACGCGTTTTTTCAGACAACTGAATCCCCATGTAACAGCAAGGCTCAGAAGAGCCCAAACACTCAGCTCTTAGCCCCAGTGTGCAGAAAGTGTCAAAACGTGTTTTTCAGCAGAAATAAACATGTTTCTCCAAGTTTGGTCAACCCCATGTAAGTTATGGGGCAGTAACAGCACACTTTTCAAAACTTGTTTTTCAGCCCGAAATAAACGCGTTTTTTCAGACAACTGAATCCCCATGTAACAGCAAGGCTCAGAAGAGCCCACACACTCAGCTCTTAACCCCAGTGTGCAGAAAGTGTCAAAACGTGTTTTTCAGCAGAAATAAACATGTTTCTGCAAGTTTGGTCAACCCCATGTAAGTTATGGGGCAATAACAGCACACTTTTCAAAATGTGTTTTTCAGCCCGAAATAAACGCGTTTTTTCAGACAACTGAATCCCCATGTAACAGCAAGGCTCAGAAGAGCCCACACACTCAGCTCTTAACCCCAGTGTGCAGAAAGGGTCAAAACGTGTTTTTCAGCAGAAATAAACATGTTTCTGCAAGTTTGGTCAACCCCATGTAAGTTATGGGGCAGTAACAGCACACTTTTCAAAACGTGTTTTTCAGCCCGAAATAAACGCGTTTTTTCAGACAACTGAATCCCCATGTAACAGCAAGGCTCAGAAGAGCCCACACACTCAGCTCTTAACCCCAGTGTGCAGAAAGTGTCAAAACGTGTTTTTCAGCAGAAATAAACATGTTTCTGCAAGTTTGGTCAACCCCATGTAAGTTATGGGGCAGTAACAGCACACTTTTCAAAATGTGTTTTTCAGCACGAAATAAACGCGTTTTTTCAGACAACTGAATCCCCATGTAACAACAAGGCTCAGAAGAGCCCACACACTCAGCTCTTAACCCCAGTGTGCAGAAAGGGTCAAAACGTGTTTTTCAGCAGAAATAAACATGTTTCTGCAAGTTTGGTCAACCCCATGTAAGTTATGGGGCAGTAACAGCACACTTTTCAAAACGTGTTTTTCAGCCCGAAATAAACGCGTTTTTTCAGACAACTGAATCCCCATGTAACAGCAAGGCTCAGAAGAGCCCAAACACTCAGCTCTTTGCCCCAGTGTGCAGAAAGTGTCAAAACGTGTTTTTCAGCAGAAATAAACATGTTTCTCCAAGTTTGGTCAACCCCATGTAAGTTATGGGGCAGTAACAGCACACTTTTCAAAACTTGTTTTTCAGCCCGAAATAAACGCGTTTTTTCAGACAACTGAATCCCCATGTAACAGCAAGGCTCAGAAGAGCCCACACGCTCAGCTCTTAACCCCAGTGTGCAGAAAGGGTCAAAACGTGTTTTTCAGCAGAAATAAACATGTTTCTGCTAGTTTGGTCAACCCCATGTAAGTTATGGGGCAGTAACAGCACACTTTTCAAAACGTGTTTTTCAGCCCGAAATAAACGCGTTTTTTCAGACAACTGAATCCCCATGTAACAGCAAGGCTCAGAAGAGCCCACACACTCAGCTCTTAACCCCAGTGTGCAGAAAGTGTCAAAACGTGTTTTTCAGCAGAAATAAACATGTTTCTGCAAGTTTGGTCAACCCCATGTAAGTTATGGGGCAGTACCAGCACACTTTTCAAAACGTGTTTTTCAGCCCGAAATAAACGCGTTTTTTCAGACAACTGAATCCCCATGTAACAGCAAGGCTCAGAAGAGCCCAAACACTCAGCTCTTAGCCCCAGTGTGCAGAAAGTGTCAAAACGTGTTTTTCAGCAGAAATAAACATGTTTCTCCAAGTTTGGTCAACCCCATGTAAGTTATGGGGCAGTAACAGCACACTTTTCAAAACTTGTTTTTCAGCCCGAAATAAACGCGTTTTTTCAGACAACTGAATCCCCATGTAACAGCAAGGCTCAGAAGAGCCCACACGCTCAGCTCTTAACCCCAGTGTGCAGAAAGGGTCAAAACGTGTTTTTCAGCAGAAATAAACATGTTTCTGCAAGTTTGGTCAACCCCATGTAAGTTATGGGGCAGTAACAGCACACTTTTCAAAACGTGTTTTTCAGCCCGAAATAAACGCGTTTTTTCAGACAACTGAATCCCCATGTAACAGCAAGGCTCAGAAGAGCCCACACACTCAGCTCTTAACCCCAGTGTGCAGAAATTGTCAAAACGTGTTTTTCAGCAGAAATAAACATGTTTCTGCAAGTTTGGTCAACCCCATGTAAGTTATGGGGCAGTACCAGCACACTTTTCAAAACGTGTTTTTCAGCCCGAAATAAACGCGTTTTTTCAGACAACTGAATCCCCATGTAACAGCAAGGCTCAGAAGAGCCCACACACTCAGCTCTTAACCCCAGTGTGCAGAAAGGGTCAAAACGTGTTTTTCAGCAGAAATAAACATGTTTCTGCAAGTTTGGTCAACCCCATGTAAGTTATGGGGCAGTAACAGCACACTTTTCAAAACTTGTTTTTCAGCACGAAATTAACGCGTTTTTTCAGACAGCTGAATCCCCATGTAACAGCAAGGCTCAGAAGAGCCCACACACTCAGCTCTTAACCCCAGTGTGCAGAAAGTGTCAAAACGTGTTTTTCAGCAGAAATAAACATGTTTCTGCAAGTTTGGTCAACCCCATGTAAGTTATGGGGCAGTAACAGCACACTTTTCAAAACGTGTTTTTCAGCCCGAAATAAACGCGTTTTTTCAGACAACTGAATCCCCATGTAACAGCAAGGCTCAGAAGAGCCCAAACACTCAGCTCTTAGCCCCAGTGTGCAGAAAGTGTCAAAACGTGTTTTTCAGCAGAAATAAACATGTTTCTCCAAGTTTGGTCAACCCCATGTAAGTTATGGGGCAGTAACAGCACACTTTTCAAAACTTGTTTTTCAGCCCGAAATAAACGCGTTTTTTCAGACAACTGAATCCCCATGTAACAGCAAGGCTCAGAAGAGCCCACACGCTCAGCTCTTAACCCCAGTGTGCAGAAAGGGTCAAAACGTGTTTTTCAGCAGAAATAAACATGTTTCTGCAAGTTTGGTCAACCCCATGTAAGTTATGGGGCAGTAACAGCACACTTTTCAAAACGTGTTTTTCAGCCGGAAATAAACGCGTTTTTTCAGACAACTGAATCCCCATGTAACAGCAAGGCTCAGAAGAGCCCACACACTCAGCTCTTAACCCCAGCGTGCAGAAAGTGTCAAAACGTGTTTTTCAGCAGAAATAAACATGTTTCTGCAAGTTTGGTCAACCCCATGTAAGTTATGGGGCAGAAACAGCACACTTTTCAAAACGTGTTTTTCAGCCCGAAATAAACGCGTTTTTTCAGACAACTGAATCCCCATGTATCAGCAAGGCTCAGAAGAGCCCACACACTCAGCTCTTAACCCCAGTGTGCAGAAAGTGTCAAAACGTGTTTTTCAGCAGAAATAAACATGTTTCTGCAAGTTTGGTCAACCCCATGTAAGTTATGGGGCAGTAACAGCACACTTTTCAAAACGTGTTTTTCAGCCCGAAATAAACGCGTTTTTTCAGACAACTGAATCCCCATGTAACAGCAAGACTCAGAAGAGCCCACACACTCAGCTCTTAACCCCAGCGTGCAGAAAGTGTCAAAACGTGTTTTTCAGCAGAAATAAACATGTTTCTGCAAGTTTGGTCAACCCCATGTAAGTTATGGGGCAGTAACAGCACACTTTTCAAAACGTGTTTTTCAGCCCGAAATAAACGCGTTTTTTCAGACAACTGAATCCCCATGTAACAGCAAGGCTCAGAAGAGCCCACACACTCAGCTCTTAACCCCAGTGTGCAGAAAGGGTCAAAACGTGTTTTTCAGCAGAAATAAACATGTTTCTGCAAGTTTGGTCAACCCCATGTAAGTTATGGGGCAGTAACAGCACACTTTTCAAAACGTGTTTTTCAGCCCGAAATAAACGCGTTTTTTCAGACAACTGAATCCCCATGTAACAGCAAGGCTCAGAAGAGCCCAAACACTCAGCTCTTAGCCCCAGTGTGCAGAAAGTGTCAAAACGTGTTTTTCAGCAGAAATAAACATGTTTCTCCAAGTTTGGTCAACCCCATGTAAGTTATGGGGCAGTAACAGCACACTTTTCAAAACGTGTTTTTCAGCCCGAAATAAACGCGTTTTTTCAGACAACTGAATCCCCATGTAACAGCAAGGCTCAGAAGAGCCCACACGCTCAGCTCTTAACCCCAGTGTGCAGAAAGGATCAAAACGTGTTTTTCAGCAGAAATAAACATGTTTCTGCAAGTTTGGTCAACCCCATGTAAGTTATGGGGCAGTAACAGCACACTTTTCAAAACGTGTTTTTCAGCCGGAAATAAACGCGTTTTTTCAGACAACTGAATCCCCATGTAACAGCAAGGCTCAGAAGAGCCCACACACTCAGCTCTTAACCCCAGTGTGCAGAAAGTGTCAAAACGTGTTTTTCAGCAGAAATAAACATGTTTCTGCAAGTTTGGTCAACCCCATGTAAGTTATGGGGCAGTACCAGCACACTTTTCAAAACGTGTTTTTCAGCCCGAAATAAACGCGTTTTTTCAGACAACTGAATCCCCATGTAACAGCAAGGCTCAGAAGAGCCCACACACTCAGCTCTTAACCCCAGTGTGCAGAAAGTGTCAAAACGTGTTTTTCAGCAGAAATAAACATGTTTCTGCAAGTTTGGTCAACCCCATGTAAGTTATGGGGCAGAAACAGCACACTTTTCAAAACGTGTTTTTCAGCCCGAAATAAACGCGTTTTTTCAGACAACTGAATCCCCATGTAACAGCAAGGCTCAGAAGAGCCCACACACTCAGCTCTTAACCCCAGTGTGCAGAAAGGGTCAAAACGTGTTTTTCAGCAGAAATAAACATGTTTCTGCAAGTTTGGTCAACCCCATGTAAGTTATGGGGCAGTAACAGCACACTTTTCAAAACGTGTTTTTCAGCCCGAAATAAACGCGTTTTTTCAGACAACTGAATCCCCATGTATCAGCAAGGCTCAGAAGAGCCCACACACTCAGCTCTTAACCCCAGTGTGCAGAAAGTGTCAAAACGTGTTTTTCAGCAGAAATAAACATGTTTCTGCAAGTTTGGTCAACCCCATGTAAGTTATGGGGCAGTAACAGCACACTTTTCAAAACTTGTTTTTCAGCCCGAAATAAACGCGTTTTTTCAGACAACTGAATCCCCATGTAACAGCAAGACTCAGAAGAGCCCACACACTCAGCTCTTAACCCCAGCGTGCAGAAAGTGTCAAAACGTGTTTTTCAGCAGAAATAAACATGTTTCTGCAAGTTTGGTCAACCCCATGTAAGTTATGGGGCAGTAACAGCACACTTTTCAAAACTTGTTTTTCAGCCCGAAATAAACGCGTTTTTTCAGACAACTGAATCCCCATGTAACAGCAAGGCTCAGAAGAGCCCACACGCTCAGCTCTTAACCCCAGTGTGCAGAAAGGGTCAAAACGTGTTTTTCAGCAGAAATAAACATGTTTCTGCAAGTTTGGTCAACCCCATGTAAGTTATGGGGCAGTAACAGCACACTTTTCAAAACGTGTTTTTCAGCCCGAAATAAACGCGTTTTTTCAGACAACTGAATCCCCATGTAACAGCAAGGCTCAGAAGAGCCCACACACTCAGCTCTTAACCCCAGTGTGCAGAAAGTGTCAAAACGTGTTTTTCAGCAGAAATAAACATGTTTCTGCAAGTTTGGTCAACCCCATGTAAGTTATGGGGCAGTACCAGCACACTTTTCAAAACGTGTTTTTCAGCCCGAAATAAACGCGTTTTTTCAGACAACTGAATCCCCATGTAACAGCAAGGCTCAGAAGAGCCCACACACTCAGCTCTTAACCCCAGTGTGCAGAAAGTGTCAAAACGTGTTTTTCAGCAGAAATAAACATGTTTCTGCTAGTTTGGTCAACCCCATGTAAGTTATGGGGCAGAAACAGCACACTTTTCAAAACGTGTTTTTCAGCCCGAAATAAACGCGTTTTTTCAGACAACTGAATCCCCATGTAACAGCAAGGCTCAGAAGAGCCCACACACTCAGCTCTTAACCCCAGTGTGCAGAAAGTGTCAAAATGTGTTTTTCAGCAGAAATAAACATGTTTCTGCAAGTTTGGTCAACCCCATGTAAGTTATGGGGCAGTAAATGCACACTTTTCAAAACGTGTTTTTCAGCCCGAAATAAACGCGTTTTTTTAGACAACTGAATCTCCATGTAACAGCAAGGCTCAGAAGAGCCCACACACTCAGCTCTTAACCCCAGTGTGCAGAAAGTGTCAAAATGTGTTTTTCAGCAGAAATAAACATGTTTCTGCAAGTTTGGTCAACCCCATGTAAGTTATGGGGCAGTAAATGCACACTTTTCAAAACGTGTTTTTCAGGCCGAAATAAACGCGTTTTTTCAGACAACTGAATCCCCATGTAACAGCAAGGCTCAGAAGAGCCCACACACTCAGATCTTAACCCCATTGTGCAGAAAGTGTCAGAACGTGTTTTTCAGCAGAAATAAACATGTTTCTGCAAGTTTGGTCAACCCCATGTAAGTTATGGGGCAGTAAATGCACACTTTTCAAAACGTGTTTTTCAGCCCGAAATAAACGCGTTTTTTCAGACAACTGAATCCCCATGTAACAGCAAAGCTCAGAAGAGCCCACACACTCAGATCTTAACCCCAGTGTGCAGAAAGTGTCAGAACGTGTTTTTCAGCAGAAATAAACATGTTTCTGCAAGTTTGGTCAACCCCATGTAAGTTATGGGGCAGTAAATGCACACTTTTCAAAACGTGTTTTTCAGCCCGAAATAAACGCGTTTTTTCAGACAACTGAATTCCCATGTAACATCAAGGCTCAGAAGAGACCAGACACTCAGATCTTAACCCCAGTGTGCAGAAAGTGTCAAAACGTGTTTTTCAGCAGAAATAAACATGTTTCTGCAAGTTTGGTCAACCCCATGTAAGTTATGGGGCAGTAAATGCACACTTTTCAAAACGTGTTTTTCAGCCCGAAATAAACGCGTTTTTTCAGACAACTGAATCCCCATGTAACATCAAGGCTCAGAAGAGCCCACACACTCAGCTCTTAACCCCAGTGTGCAGAAAGTGTCAAAATGTGTTTTTCAGCAGAAATAAACATGTTTCTGCAAGTTTGGTCAACCCCATGTAAGTTATGGGGCAGTAAATGCACACTTTTCAAAACGTGTTTTTCAGCCCGAAATAAACGCGTTTTTTTAGACAACTGAATCTCCATGTAACAGCAAGGCTCAGAAGAGCCCACACACTCAGCTCTTAACCCCAGTGTGCAGAAAGTGTCAAAACGTGTTTTTCAGCAGAAATAAACATGTTTCTGCAAGTTTGGTCAACCCCATGTAAGTTATGGGGCAGTACCAGCACACTTTTCAAAACGTGTTTTTCAGCCCGAAATAAACGCGTTTTTTCAGACAACTGAATCCCCATGTAACAGCAAGGCTCAGAAGAGCCCACACACTCAGCTCTTAACCCCAGTGTGCAGAAAGTGTCAAAACGTGTTTTTCAGCAGAAATAAACATGTTTCTGCAAGTTTGGTCAACCCCATGTAAGTTATGGGGCAGTAACAGCACACTTTTCAAAACGTGTTTTTCAGCCCGAAATAAACGCGTTTTTTCAGACAACTGAATCCCCATGTAACAGCAAGGCTCAGAAGAGCCCACACACTCAGCTCTTAACCCCAGTGTGCAGAAAGTGTCAAAACGTGTTTTTCAGCAGAAATAAACATGTTTCTGCAAGTTTGGTCAACCCCATGTAAGTTATGGGGCAGTAACAGCACACTTTTCAAAATGTGTTTTTCAGCCCGAAATAAACGCGTTTTTTCAGACAACTGAATCCCCATGTAACAGCAAGGCTCAGAAGAGCCCACACACTCAGCTCTTAACCCCAGTGTGCAGAAAGTGTCAAAACGTGTTTTTCAGCAGAAATAAACATGTTTCTGCAAGTTTGGTCAACCCCATGTAAGTTATGGGGCAGTAACAGCACACTTTTCAAAACGTGTTTTTCAGCCCGAAATAAACGCGTTTTTTCAGACAACTGAATCCCCATGTAACAGCAAGGCTCAGAAGAGCCGACACACTCAGATCTTAACCCCAGTGTGCAGAAAGTGTAAAAACGTGTTTTTCAGCAGAAATAAACATGTTTCTGCAAGTTTGGTCAACCCCATGTAAGTTATGGGGCAGTAACAGCACACTTTTCAAAACGTGTTTTTCAGTCCGAAATAAACACGTTTTTTCAGACAACTGAATCCCCATGTAACAGCAAGGCTCAGAAGAGCCCACACACTCAGCTCTTAACCCCAGTGTGCAGAAAGTGTCAAAATGTGTTTTTCAGCAGAAATAAACATGTTTCTGCAAGTTTGGTCAACCCCATGTAAGTTATGGGGCAGTAAATGCACACTTTTCAAAACGTGTTTTTCAGCCCGAAATAAACGCGTTTTTTTAGACAACTGAATCTCCATGTAACAGCAAGGCTCAGAAGAGCCCACACACTCAGCTCTTAACCCCAGTGTGCAGAAAGTGTCAAAACGTGTTTTTCAGCAGAAATAAACATGTTTCTGCAAGTTTGGTCAACCCCATGTAAGTTATGGGGCAGTACCAGCACACTTTTCAAAACGTGTTTTTCAGCCCGAAATAAACGCGTTTTTTCAGACAACTGAATCCCCATGTAACAGCAAGGCTCAGAAGAGCCCACACACTCAGCTCTTAACCCCAGTGTGCAGAAAGTGTCAAAACGTGTTTTTCAGCAGAAATAAACATGTTTCTGCAAGTTTGGTCAACCCCATGTAAGTTATGGGGCAGTAACAGCACACTTTTCAAAACGTGTTTTTCAGCCCGAAATAAACGCGTTTTTTCAGACAACTGAATCCCCATGTAACAGCAAGGCTCAGAAGAGCCCACACACTCAGCTCTTAACCCCAGTGTGCAGAAAGTGTCAAAACGTGTTTTTCAGCAGAAATAAACATGTTTCTGCAAGTTTGGTCAACCCCATGTAAGTTATGGGGCAGTAACAGCACACTTTTCAAAATGTGTTTTTCAGCCCGAAATAAACGCGTTTTTTCAGACAACTGAATCCCCATGTAACAGCAAGGCTCAGAAGAGCCCACACACTCAGCTCTTAACCCCAGTGTGCAGAAAGGGTCAAAACGTGTTTTTCAGCAGAAATAAACATGTTTCTGCAAGTTTGGTCAACCCCATGTAAGTTATGGGGCAGTAACAGCACACTTTTCAAAACGTGTTTTTCAGCCCGAAATAAACGCGTTTTTTCAGACAACTGAATCCCCATGTAACAGCAAGGCTCAGAAGAGCCGACACACTCAGATCTTAACCCCAGTGTGCAGAAAGTGTAAAAACGTGTTTTTCAGCAGAAATAAACATGTTTCTGCAAGTTTGGTCAACCCCATGTAAGTTATGGGGCAGTAACAGCACACTTTTCAAAACGTGTTTTTCAGTCCGAAATAAACACGTTTTTTCAGACAACTGAATCCCCATGTAACAGCAAGGCTCAGAAGAGCCCACACACTCAGCTCTTAACCCCAGTGTGCAGAAAGGGTCAAAACGTGTTTTTCAGCAGAAATAAACATGTTTCTGCAAGTTTGGTCAACCCCATGTAAGTTATGGGGCAGTAACAGCACACTTTTCAAAACGTGTTTTTCAGCCCGAAATAAACGCGTTTTTTCAGACAACTGAATCCCCATGTAACAGCAAGGCTCAGAAGAGCCCACACACTCAGCTCTTAACCCCAGTGTGCAGAAAGGGTCAAAACGTGTTTTTCAGCAGAAATAAACATGTTTCTGCAAGTTTGGTCAACCCCATGTAAGTTATGGGGCAGTAACAGCACACTTTACAAAACGTGTTTTTCAGCCCGAAATAAACGCGTTTTTTCAGACAACTGAATCCCCATGTAACAGCAAGGCTCAGAAGAGCCCACACGCTCAGCTCTTAACCCCAGTGTGCAGAAAGGGTCAAAACGTGTTTTTCAGCAGAAATAAACATGTTTCTGCAAGTTTGGTCAACCCCATGTAAGTTATGGGGCAGTAACAGCACACTTTTCAAAACGTGTTTTTCAGCCCGAAATAAACGCGTTTTTTCAGACAACTGAATCCCCATGTAACAGCAAGGCTCAGAAGAGCCCACACACTCAGCTCTTAACCCCAGTGTGCAGAAAGTGTCAAAACGTGTTTTTCAGCAGAAATAAACATGTTTCTGCAAGTTTGGTCAACCCCATGTAAGTTATGGGGCAGTACCAGCACACTTTTCAAAACGTGTTTTTCAGCCCGAAATAAACGCGTTTTTTCAGACAACTGAATCCCCATGTAACAGCAAGGCTCAGAAGAGCCCACACACTCAGCTCTTAACCCCAGTGTGCAGAAAGTGTCAAAACGTGTTTTTCAGCAGAAATAAACATGTTTCTGCAAGTTTGGTCAACCCCATGTAAGTTATGGGGCAGTAACAGCACACTTTTCAAAACGTGTTTTTCAGCCCGAAATAAACGCGTTTTTTCAGACAACTGAATCCCCATGTAACAGCAAGGCTCAGAAGAGCCCACACACTCAGCTCTTAACCCCAGTGTGCAGAAAGTGTCAAAACGTGTTTTTCAGCAGAAATAAACATGTTTCTGCAAGTTTGGTCAACCCCATGTAAGTTATGGGGCAGTAACAGCACACTTTTCAAAATGTGTTTTTCAGCCCGAAATAAACGCGTTTTTTCAGACAACTGAATCCCCATGTAACAGCAAGGCTCAGAAGAGCCCACACACTCAGCTCTTAACCCCAGTGTGCAGAAAGGGTCAAAACGTGTTTTTCAGCAGAAATAAACATGTTTCTGCAAGTTTGGTCAACCCCATGTAAGTTATGGGGCAGTAACAGCACACTTTTCAAAACGTGTTTTTCAGCCCGAAATAAACGCGTTTTTTCAGACAACTGAATCCCCATGTAACAGCAAGGCTCAGAAGAGCCGACACACTCAGATCTTAACCCCAGTGTGCAGAAAGTGTAAAAACGTGTTTTTCAGCAGAAATAAACATGTTTCTGCAAGTTTGGTCAACCCCATGTAAGTTATGGGGCAGTAACAGCACACTTTTCAAAACGTGTTTTTCATCCCGAAATAAACACGTTTTTTCAGACAACTGAATCCCCATGTAACAGCAAGGCTCAGAAGAGCCCACACACTCAGCTCTTAACCCCAGTGTGCAGAAAGTGTCAAAACGTGTTTTTCAGCAGAAATAAACATGTTTCTGCAAGTTTGGTCAACCCCATGTAAATTATGGGGCAGAAACAGCACACTTTTCAAAATGTGTTTTTCAGCCCGAAATAAACGCGTTTTTTCAGACAACTGAATCCCCATGTAACAACAAGGCTCAGAAGAGCCCACACACTCAGCTCTTAACCCCAGTGTGCAGAAAGGGTCAAAACGTATTTTTCAGCAGAAATAAACATGTTTCTGCAAGTTTGGTCAACCCCATGTAAGTTATGGGGCAGTAACAGCACACTTTTCAAAACGTGTTTTTCAGTCCGAAATAAACACGTTTTTTCAGACAACTGAATCCCCATGGAACAGCAAGGCTCAGAAGAGCCCACACACTCAGCTCTTAACCCCAGTGTGCAGAAAGGGTCAAAACGTGTTTTTCAGCAGAAATAAACATGTTTCTGCAAGTTTGGTCAACCCCATGTAAGTTATGGGGCAGTAACAGCACACTTTTCAAAACGTGTTTTTCAGCCCGAAATAAACGCGTTTTTTCAGACAACTGAATCCCCATGTAACAGCAAGGCTCAGAAGAGCCCACACACTCAGCTCTTAACCCCAGTGTGCAGAAAGGGTCAAAACGTGTTTTTCAGCAGAAATAAACATGTTTCTGCAAGTTTGGTCAACCCCATGTAAGTTATGGGGCAGTAACAGCACACTTTACAAAACGTGTTTTTCAGCCCGAAATAAACGCGTTTTTTCAGACAACTGAATCCCCATGTAACAGCAAGACTCAGAAGAGCCCACACACTCAGCTCTTAACCCCAGAGTGCAGAAAGTGTCAAAACGTGTTTTTCAGCAGAAATAAACATGTTTCTGCAAGTTTGGTCAACCCCATGTAAGTTATGGGGCAGTAACAGCACACTTTTCAAAACGTGTTTTTCAGCCCGAAATAAACCCGTTTTTTCAGACAACTGAATCCCCATGTAACAGCAAGGCTCAGAAGAGCCCAAACACTCATCTCTTAGCCCCAGCGTGCAGAAAGTGTCAAAACGTGTTTTTCAGCAGAAATAAACATGTTTCTGCAAGTTTGGTCAACCCCATGTAAGTTATGGGGCAGTACCAGCACACTTTTCAAAACGTGTTTTTCAGCCCGAAATAAACGCGTTTTTTCAGACAACTGAATCCCCATGTAACAGCAAGGCTCAGAAGAGCCCACACACTCAGCTCTTAACCCCAGTGTACAGAAAGTGTCAAAACGTGTTTTTCAGCAGAAATAAACATGTTTCTGCAAGTTTGGTCAACCCCATGTAAGTTATGGGGCAGAAACAGCACACTTTTCAAAACGTGTTTTTCAGCCCGAAATAAACGCGTTTTTTCAGACAACTGAATCCCCATGTAACAGCAAGGCTCAGAAGAGCCCACACACTCAGCTCTTAACCCCAGTGTGCAGAAAGGGTCAAAACGTGTTTTTCAGCAGAAATAAACATGTTTCTGCAAGTTTGGTCAACCCCATGTAAGTTATGGGGTAGTAACAGCACACTTTTCAAAACGTGTTTTTCAGCCCGAAATAAACGCGTTTTTTCATACAACTGAATCCCCATGTAACAGCAAGGCTCAGAAGAGCCCACACACTCAGCTCTTAACCCCAGCGTGCATAAAGTGTCAAAACGTGTTTTTCAGCAGAAATAAACATGTTTCTGCAAGTTTGGTCAACCCCATGTAAGTTATGGGGCAGTAACAGCATACTTTTCAAAACGTGTTTTTCAGCCCGAAATAAACGCGTTTTTTCAGACAACTGAATCCCCATGTAACAGCAAGGCTCAGAAGAGCCCACACACTCAGCTCTTAACCCCAGTGTGCAGAAAGGGTCAAAACGTGTTTTTCAGCAGAAATAAACATGTTTCTGCAAGTTTGGTCAACCCCATGTAAGTTATGGGGCAGTAACAGCAAACTTTTCAAAACGTGTTTTTCAGCCCGAAATAAACACGTTTTTTCAGACAACTGAATCCCCATGTAACAGCAAGGCTCAGAAGAGCCCACACACTCAGCTCTTAACCCCAGTGTGCAGAAAGGGTCAAAACGTGTTTTTCAGCAGAAATAAACATGTTTCTGCAAGTTTGGTCAACCCCATGTAAGTTATGGGGCAGTAACAGCACACTTTTCAAAACGTGTTTTTCAGCCCGAAATAAACGCGTTTTTTCAGACAACTGAATCCCCATGTAACAGCAAGGCTCAGAAGAGCCGACACACTCAGATCTTAACCCCAGTGTGCAGAAAGTGTCAAAACGTGTTTTTCAGCAGAAATAAACATGTTTCTGCAAGTTTGGTCAACCCCATGTAAGTTATGGGGCAGTAACAGCACACTTTTCAAAACGTGTTTTTCACCCGAAATAAACACGTTTTTTCAGACAACTGAATCCCCATGTAACAGCAAGGCTCAGAAGAGCCCACACACTCAGCTCTTAACCCCAGTGTGCAGAAAGTGTCAAAACGTGTTTTTCAGCAGAAATAAACATGTTTCTGCAAGTTTGGTCAACCCCATGTAAGTTATGGGGCAGTAACAGCACACTTTTCAAAATGTGTTTTTCAGCACGAAATAAACGCGTTTTTTCAGACAACTGAATCCACATGTAACAGCAAGGCTCAGAAGAGCCCACACACTCAGCTCTTAACCCCAGTGTGCAGAAAGGGTCAAAACGTATTTTTCAGCAGAAATAAACATGTTTCTGCAAGTTTGGTCAACCCCATGTGAGTTATGGGGCAGTAACAGCACACTTTTCAAAACGTGTTTTTCAGTCCGAAATAAACACGTTTTTTCAGACAACTGAATCCCCATGTAACAGCAAGGCTCAGAAGAGCCCACACACTCAGCTCTTAACCCCAGTGTGCAGAAAGGGTCAAAACGTGTTTTTCAGCAGAAATAAACATGTTTCTGCAAGTTTGGTCAACCCCATGTAAGTTATGGGGCAGTAACAGCACACTTTTCAAAACGTGTTTTTCAGCCCGAAATAAACGCGTTTTTTCAGACAACTGAATCCCCATGTATCAGCAAGGCTCAGAAGAGCCCACACACTCAGCTCTTAACCCCAGTGTGCAGAAAGTGTCAAAACGTGTTTTTCAGCAGAAATAAACATGTTTCTGCAAGTTTGGTCAACCCCATGTAAGTTATGGGGCAGTAACAGCACACTTTTCAAAACTTGTTTTTCAGCCCGAAATAAACGCGTTTTTTCAGACAACTGAATCCCCATGTAACAGCAAGACTCAGAAGAGCCCACACACTCAGCTCTTAACCCCAGCGTGCAGAAAGTGTCAAAACGTGTTTTTCAGCAGAAATAAACATGTTTCTGCAAGTTTGGTCAACCCCATGTAAGTTATGGGGCAGTAACAGCACACTTTTCAAAACGGTAGTAGTTCAGGTGGGTAGCTGCGTCAGCATGCGTAGGCTGCAAAGGAACAAGTAATAGGTTTATTCCATGCTGAAAAAAAGAAGAAAGAGAACACAACGTTTCGGCCGTGGAGCCTTCTTCAGGTGTGAGAGAGACAGGGCAGTAGGCAAAGGTAAAGTAGCTGGAGAACAAAGGTTGGGAGGGAGGAGGAGTGAGAGGCGGGAGCAGGGGACAGAAAGAGAGGCCAATCAAGAGGTGTGAAGTCAGAATGGGTGCAGAGAGGTGTGAAATGAAACTTCCAATGAATGGAGAAAATTTAAAAGAACAGTAATCTGTCGTTAAGGGAAGGGAGAATGTGTGATCCTAACTGCAGAATAATTTTAGTTTCGGTGACTACACTACACACTACACACTACACACTACACACTTTCGACCACACTAATCTCTCCGTCTGTGTTCTCAAAGACGGTTTTCCGAACTCATACATCAGAAAGACCACCGAAACTAAAATTATTCTGCAGTTAGGATCACACATTCTCCCTTCCCTTAACGACAGATTACTGTTCTTTTAAATTTTCTCCATTCATTGGAAGTTTCATTTCACACCTCTCTGCACCCATTCTGACTTCACACCTCTTGATTGGCCTCTCTTTCTGTCCCCTGCTCCCGCCTCTCACTCCTCCTCCCTCCCAACCTTTGTTCTCCAGCTACTTTACCTTTGCCTACTGCCCTGTCTCTCTCACACCTGAAGAAGGCTCCACGGCCGAAACGTTGTGTTCTCTTTCTTCTTTTTTTCAGCATGGAATAAACCTATTACTTGTTCCTTTGCACTTTTCAAAACGTGTTTTTCAGCCCGAAATAAACGCGTTTTTTCAGACAACTGAATCCCCATGTAACAGCAAGGCTCAGAAGAGCCCAAACACTCAGCTCTTAACCCCAGTGTGCAGAAAGTGTCAAAACGTGTTTTTCAGCAGAAATAAACATGTTTCTGCAAGTTTGGTCAACCCCATGTAAGTTATGGGGCAGAAACAGCACACTTTTCAAAACGTGTTTTTCAGCCCGAAATAAACGCGTTTTTTCAGACAACTGAATCCCCATGTAACAGCAAGGCTCAGAAGAGCCCAAACACTCAGCTCTTAACCCCAGTGTGCAGAAAGTGTCAAAACGTGTTTTTCAGCAGAAATAAACATGTTTCTGCAAGTTTGGTCAACCCCATGTAAGTTATGGGGCAGTAACAGCACACTTTACAAAACGTGTTTTTCAGCCCGAAATAAACGCGTTTTTTCAGACAACTGAATCCCCATGTAACAGCAAGACTCAGAAGAGCCCACACACTCAGCTCTTAACCCCAGAGTGCAGAAAGTGTCAAAACGTGTTTTTCAGCAGAAATAAACATGTTTCTGCAAGTTTGGTCAACCCCATGTAAGTTATGGGGCAGTAACAGCACACTTTTCAAAACGTGTTTTTCAGCCCGAAATAAACCCGTTTTTTCAGACAACTGAATCCCCATGTAACAGCAAGGCTCAGAAGAGCCCAAACACTCATCTCTTAGCCCCAGCGTGCAGAAAGTGTCAAAACGTGTTTTTCAGCAGAAATAAACATGTTTCTGCAAGTTTGGTCAACCCCATGTAAGTTATGGGGCAGTACCAGCACACTTTTCAAAACGTGTTTTTCAGCCCGAAATAAACGCGTTTTTTCAGACAACTGAATCCCCATGTAACAGCAAGGCTCAGAAGAGCCCACACACTCAGCTCTTAACCCCAGTGTACAGAAAGTGTCAAAACGTGTTTTTCAGCAGAAATAAACATGTTTCTGCAAGTTTGGTCAACCCCATGTAAGTTATGGGGCAGAAACAGCACACTTTTCAAAACGTGTTTTTCAGCCCGAAATAAACGCGTTTTTTCAGACAACTGAATCCCCATGTAACAGCAAGGCTCAGAAGAGCCCACACACTCAGCTCTTAACCCCAGTGTGCAGAAAGGGTCAAAACGTGTTTTTCAGCAGAAATAAACATGTTTCTGCAAGTTTGGTCAACCCCATGTAAGTTATGGGGTAGTAACAGCACACTTTTCAAAACGTGTTTTTCAGCCCGAAATAAACGCGTTTTTTCATACAACTGAATCCCCATGTAACAGCAAGGCTCAGAAGAGCCCACACACTCAGCTCTTAACCCCAGCGTGCATAAAGTGTCAAAACGTGTTTTTCAGCAGAAATAAACATGTTTCTGCAAGTTTGGTCAACCCCATGTAAGTTATGGGGCAGTAACAGCATACTTTTCAAAACGTGTTTTTCAGCCCGAAATAAACGCGTTTTTTCAGACAACTGAATCCCCATGTAACAGCAAGGCTCAGAAGAGCCCACACACTCAGCTCTTAACCCCAGTGTGCAGAAAGGGTCAAAACGTGTTTTTCAGCAGAAATAAACATGTTTCTGCAAGTTTGGTCAACCCCATGTAAGTTATGGGGCAGTAACAGCAAACTTTTCAAAACGTGTTTTTCAGCCCGAAATAAACACGTTTTTTCAGACAACTGAATCCCCATGTAACAGCAAGGCTCAGAAGAGCCCACACACTCAGCTCTTAACCCCAGTGTGCAGAAAGGGTCAAAACGTGTTTTTCAGCAGAAATAAACATGTTTCTGCAAGTTTGGTCAACCCCATGTAAGTTATGGGGCAGTAACAGCACACTTTTCAAAACGTGTTTTTCAGCCCGAAATAAACGCGTTTTTTCAGACAACTGAATCCCCATGTAACAGCAAGGCTCAGAAGAGCCGACACACTCAGATCTTAACCCCAGTGTGCAGAAAGTGTCAAAACGTGTTTTTCAGCAGAAATAAACATGTTTCTGCAAGTTTGGTCAACCCCATGTAAGTTATGGGGCAGTAACAGCACACTTTTCAAAACGTGTTTTTCACCCGAAATAAACACGTTTTTTCAGACAACTGAATCCCCATGTAACAGCAAGGCTCAGAAGAGCCCACACACTCAGCTCTTAACCCCAGTGTGCAGAAAGTGTCAAAACGTGTTTTTCAGCAGAAATAAACATGTTTCTGCAAGTTTGGTCAACCCCATGTAAGTTATGGGGCAGTAACAGCACACTTTTCAAAATGTGTTTTTCAGCACGAAATAAACGCGTTTTTTCAGACAACTGAATCCACATGTAACAGCAAGGCTCAGAAGAGCCCACACACTCAGCTCTTAACCCCAGTGTGCAGAAAGGGTCAAAACGTATTTTTCAGCAGAAATAAACATGTTTCTGCAAGTTTGGTCAACCCCATGTGAGTTATGGGGCAGTAACAGCACACTTTTCAAAACGTGTTTTTCAGTCCGAAATAAACACGTTTTTTCAGACAACTGAATCCCCATGTAACAGCAAGGCTCAGAAGAGCCCACACACTCAGCTCTTAACCCCAGTGTGCAGAAAGGGTCAAAACGTGTTTTTCAGCAGAAATAAACATGTTTCTGCAAGTTTGGTCAACCCCATGTAAGTTATGGGGCAGTAACAGCACACTTTTCAAAACGTGTTTTTCAGCCCGAAATAAACGCGTTTTTTCAGACAACTGAATCCCCATGTATCAGCAAGGCTCAGAAGAGCCCACACACTCAGCTCTTAACCCCAGTGTGCAGAAAGTGTCAAAACGTGTTTTTCAGCAGAAATAAACATGTTTCTGCAAGTTTGGTCAACCCCATGTAAGTTATGGGGCAGTAACAGCACACTTTTCAAAACTTGTTTTTCAGCCCGAAATAAACGCGTTTTTTCAGACAACTGAATCCCCATGTAACAGCAAGACTCAGAAGAGCCCACACACTCAGCTCTTAACCCCAGCGTGCAGAAAGTGTCAAAACGTGTTTTTCAGCAGAAATAAACATGTTTCTGCAAGTTTGGTCAACCCCATGTAAGTTATGGGGCAGTAACAGCACACTTTTCAAAACGGTAGTAGTTCAGGTGGGTAGCTGCGTCAGCATGCGTAGGCTGCAAAGGAACAAGTAATAGGTTTATTCCATGCTGAAAAAAAGAAGAAAGAGAACACAACGTTTCGGCCGTGGAGCCTTCTTCAGGTGTGAGAGAGACAGGGCAGTAGGCAAAGGTAAAGTAGCTGGAGAACAAAGGTTGGGAGGGAGGAGGAGTGAGAGGCGGGAGCAGGGGACAGAAAGAGAGGCCAATCAAGAGGTGTGAAGTCAGAATGGGTGCAGAGAGGTGTGAAATGAAACTTCCAATGAATGGAGAAAATTTAAAAGAACAGTAATCTGTCGTTAAGGGAAGGGAGAATGTGTGATCCTAACTGCAGAATAATTTTAGTTTCGGTGACTACACTACACACTACACACTACACACTACACACTTTCGACCACACTAATCTCTCCGTCTGTGTTCTCAAAGACGGTTTTCCGAACTCATACATCAGAAAGACCACCGAAACTAAAATTATTCTGCAGTTAGGATCACACATTCTCCCTTCCCTTAACGACAGATTACTGTTCTTTTAAATTTTCTCCATTCATTGGAAGTTTCATTTCACACCTCTCTGCACCCATTCTGACTTCACACCTCTTGATTGGCCTCTCTTTCTGTCCCCTGCTCCCGCCTCTCACTCCTCCTCCCTCCCAACCTTTGTTCTCCAGCTACTTTACCTTTGCCTACTGCCCTGTCTCTCTCACACCTGAAGAAGGCTCCACGGCCGAAACGTTGTGTTCTCTTTCTTCTTTTTTTCAGCATGGAATAAACCTATTACTTGTTCCTTTGCACTTTTCAAAACGTGTTTTTCAGCCCGAAATAAACGCGTTTTTTCAGACAACTGAATCCCCATGTAACAGCAAGGCTCAGAAGAGCCCAAACACTCAGCTCTTAACCCCAGTGTGCAGAAAGTGTCAAAACGTGTTTTTCAGCAGAAATAAACATGTTTCTGCAAGTTTGGTCAACCCCATGTAAGTTATGGGGCAGAAACAGCACACTTTTCAAAACGTGTTTTTCAGCCCGAAATAAACGCGTTTTTTCAGACAACTGAATCCCCATGTAACAGCAAAGCTCAGAAGAGCCCACACACTCAGATCTTAACCCCAGTGTGCAGAAAGTGTCAGAACGTGTTTTTCAGCAGAAATAAACATGTTTCTGCAAGTTTGGTCAACCCCATGTAAGTTATGGGGCAGTAAATGCACACTTTTCAAAACGTGTTTTTCAGCCCGAAATAAACGCGTTTTTTCAGACAACTGAATTCCCATGTAACATCAAGGCTCAGAAGAGCCCAGACACTCAGATCTTAACCCCAGTGTGCAGAAAGTGTCAAAACGTGTTTTTCAGCAGAAATAAACATGTTTCTGCAAGTTTGGTCAACCCCATGTAAGTTATGGGGCAGTAAATGCACACTTTTCAAAACGTGTTTTTCAGCCCGAAATAAACGCGTTTTTTTAGACAACTGAATCTCCATGTAACAGCAAGGCTCAGAAGAGCCCACACACTCAGCTCTTAACCCCAGTGTGCAGAAAGTGTCAAAACGTGTTTTTCAGCAGAAATAAACATGTTTCTGCAAGTTTGGTCAACCCCATGTAAGTTATGGGGCAGTAAATGCACACTTTTCAAAACGTGTTTTTCAGCCCGAAATAAACGCGTTTTTTCAGACAACTGAATCCCCATGTAACATCAAGGCTCAGAAGAGCCCACACACTCAGCTCTTAACCCCAGTGTGCAGAAAGTGTCAAAATGTGTTTTTCAGCAGAAATAAACATGTTTCTGCAAGTTTGGTCAACCCCATGTAAGTTATGGGGCAGTAAATGCACACTTTTCAAAACGTGTTTTTCAGCCCGAAATAAACGCGTTTTTTCAGACAACTGAATCCCCATGTAACAGCAAGGCTCAGAAGAGCCCACACACTCAGATCTTAACCCCATTGTGCAGAAAGTGTCAGAACGTGTTTTTCAGCAGAAATAAACATGTTTCTGCAAGTTTGGTCAACCCCATGTAAGTTATGGGGCAGTAAATGCACACTTTTCAAAACGTGTTTTTCAGCCCGAAATAAACGCGTTTTTTCAGACAACTGAATCCCCATGTAACAGCAAAGCTCAGAAGAGCCCACACACTCAGATCTTAACCCCAGTGTGCAGAAAGTGTCAGAACGTGTTTTTCAGCAGAAATAAACATGTTTCTGCAAGTTTGGTCAACCCCATGTAAGTTATGGGGCAGTAAATGCACACTTTTCAAAACGTGTTTTTCAGCCCGAAATAAACGCGTTTTTTCAGACAACTGAATTCCCATGTAACATCAAGGCTCAGAAGAGCCCAGACACTCAGATCTTAACCCCAGTGTGCAGAAAGTGTCAAAACGTGTTTTTCAGCAGAAATAAACATGTTTCTGCAAGTTTGGTCAACCCCATGTAAGTTATGGGGCAGTAAATGCACACTTTTCAAAACGTGTTTTTCAGCCCGAAATAAACGCGTTTTTTCAGACAACTGAATCCCCATGTAACATCAAGGCTCAGAAGAGCCCACACACTCAGCTCTTAACCCCAGTGTGCAGAAAGTGTCAAAATGTGTTTTTCAGCAGAAATAAACATGTTTCTGCAAGTTTGGTCAACCCCATGTAAGTTATGGGGCAGTAAATGCACACTTTTCAAAACGTGTTTTTCAGCCCGAAATAAACGCGTTTTTTTAGACAACTGAATCTCCATGTAACAGCAAGGCTCAGAAGAGCCCACACACTCAGCTCTTAACCCCAGTGTGCAGAAAGTGTCAAAACGTGTTTTTCAGCAGAAATAAACATGTTTCTGCAAGTTTGGTCAACCCCATGTAAGTTATGGGGCAGTACCAGCACACTTTTCAAAACGTGTTTTTCAGCCCGAAATAAACGCGTTTTTTCAGACAACTGAATCCCCATGTAACAGCAAGGCTCAGAAGAGCCCACACACTCAGCTCTTAACCCCAGTGTGCAGAAAGTGTCAAAACGTGTTTTTCAGCAGAAATAAACATGTTTCTGCAAGTTTGGTCAACCCCATGTAAGTTATGGGGCAGTAACAGCACACTTTTCAAAACGTGTTTTTCAGCCCGAAATAAACGCGTTTTTTCAGACAACTGAATCCCCATGTAACAGCAAGGCTCAGAAGAGCCCACACACTCAGCTCTTAACCCCAGTGTGCAGAAAGTGTCAAAACGTGTTTTTCAGCAGAAATAAACATGTTTCTGCAAGTTTGGTCAACCCCATGTAAGTTATGGGGCAGTAACAGCACACTTTTCAAAATGTGTTTTTCAGCCCGAAATAAACGCGTTTTTTCAGACAACTGAATCCCCATGTAACAGCAAGGCTCAGAAGAGCCCACACACTCAGCTCTTAACCCCAGTGTGCAGAAAGGGTCAAAACGTGTTTTTCAGCAGAAATAAACATGTTTCTGCAAGTTTGGTCAACCCCATGTAAGTTATGGGGCAGTAACAGCACACTTTTCAAAACGTGTTTTTCAGCCCGAAATAAACGCGTTTTTTCAGACAACTGAATCCCCATGTAACAGCAAGGCTCAGAAGAGCCGACACACTCAGATCTTAACCCCAGTGTGCAGAAAGTGTAAAAACGTGTTTTTCAGCAGAAATAAACATGTTTCTGCAAGTTTGGTCAACCCCATGTAAGTTATGGGGCAGTAACAGCACACTTTTCAAAACGTGTTTTTCAGTCCGAAATAAACACGTTTTTTCAGACAACTGAATCCCCATGTAACAGCAAGGCTCAGAAGAGCCCACACACTCAGCTCTTAACCCCAGTGTGCAGAAAGTGTCAAAATGTGTTTTTCAGCAGAAATAAACATGTTTCTGCAAGTTTGGTCAACCCCATGTAAGTTATGGGGCAGTAAATGCACACTTTTCAAAACGTGTTTTTCAGCCCGAAATAAACGCGTTTTTTTAGACAACTGAATCTCCATGTAACAGCAAGGCTCAGAAGAGCCCACACACTCAGCTCTTAACCCCAGTGTGCAGAAAGTGTCAAAACGTGTTTTTCAGCAGAAATAAACATGTTTCTGCAAGTTTGGTCAACCCCATGTAAGTTATGGGGCAGTACCAGCACACTTTTCAAAACGTGTTTTTCAGCCCGAAATAAACGCGTTTTTTCAGACAACTGAATCCCCATGTAACAGCAAGGCTCAGAAGAGCCCACACACTCAGCTCTTAACCCCAGTGTGCAGAAAGTGTCAAAACGTGTTTTTCAGCAGAAATAAACATGTTTCTGCAAGTTTGGTCAACCCCATGTAAGTTATGGGGCAGTAACAGCACACTTTTCAAAATGTGTTTTTCAGCCCGAAATAAACGCGTTTTTTCAGACAACTGAATCCCCATGTAACAGCAAGGCTCAGAAGAGCCCACACACTCAGCTCTTAACCCCAGTGTGCAGAAAGGGTCAAAACGTGTTTTTCAGCAGAAATAAACATGTTTCTGCAAGTTTGGTCAACCCCATGTAAGTTATGGGGCAGTAACAGCACACTTTTCAAAACGTGTTTTTCAGCCCGAAATAAACGCGTTTTTTCAGACAACTGAATCCCCATGTAACAGCAAGGCTCAGAAGAGCCGACACACTCAGATCTTAACCCCAGTGTGCAGAAAGTGTAAAAACGTGTTTTTCAGCAGAAATAAACATGTTTCTGCAAGTTTGGTCAACCCCATGTAAGTTATGGGGCAGTAACAGCACACTTTTCAAAACGTGTTTTTCAGTCCGAAATAAACACGTTTTTTCAGACAACTGAATCCCCATGTAACAGCAAGGCTCAGAAGAGCCCACACACTCAGCTCTTAACCCCAGTGTGCAGAAAGTGTCAAAATGTGTTTTTCAGCAGAAATAAACATGTTTCTGCAAGTTTGGTCAACCCCATGTAAGTTATGGGGCAGTAAATGCACACTTTTCAAAACGTGTTTTTCAGCCCGAAATAAACGCGTTTTTTTAGACAACTGAATCTCCATGTAACAGCAAGGCTCAGAAGAGCCCACACACTCAGCTCTTAACCCCAGTGTGCAGAAAGTGTCAAAACGTGTTTTTCAGCAGAAATAAACATGTTTCTGCAAGTTTGGTCAACCCCATGTAAGTTATGGGGCAGTACCAGCACACTTTTCAAAACGTGTTTTTCAGCCCGAAATAAACGCGTTTTTTCAGACAACTGAATCCCCATGTAACAGCAAGGCTCAGAAGAGCCCACACACTCAGCTCTTAACCCCAGTGTGCAGAAAGTGTCAAAACGTGTTTTTCAGCAGAAATAAACATGTTTCTGCAAGTTTGGTCAACCCCATGTAAGTTATGGGGCAGTAACAGCACACTTTTCAAAACGTGTTTTTCAGCCCGAAATAAACGCGTTTTTTCAGACAACTGAATCCCCATGTAACAGCAAGGCTCAGAAGAGCCCACACACTCAGCTCTTAACCCCAGTGTGCAGAAAGTGTCAAAACGTGTTTTTCAGCAGAAATAAACATGTTTCTGCAAGTTTGGTCAACCCCATGTAAGTTATGGGGCAGTAACAGCACACTTTTCAAAATGTGTTTTTCAGCCCGAAATAAACGCGTTTTTTCAGACAACTGAATCCCCATGTAACAGCAAGGCTCAGAAGAGCCCACACACTCAGCTCTTAACCCCAGTGTGCAGAAAGGGTCAAAACGTGTTTTTCAGCAGAAATAAACATGTTTCTGCAAGTTTGGTCAACCCCATGTAAGTTATGGGGCAGTAACAGCACACTTTTCAAAACGTGTTTTTCAGCCCGAAATAAACGCGTTTTTTCAGACAACTGAATCCCCATGTAACAGCAAGGCTCAGAAGAGCCGACACACTCAGATCTTAACCCCAGTGTGCAGAAAGTGTAAAAACGTGTTTTTCAGCAGAAATAAACATGTTTCTGCAAGTTTGGTCAACCCCATGTAAGTTATGGGGCAGTAACAGCACACTTTTCAAAACGTGTTTTTCAGTCCGAAATAAACACGTTTTTTCAGACAACTGAATCCCCATGTAACAGCAAGGCTCAGAAGAGCCCACACACTCAGCTCTTAACCCCAGTGTGCAGAAAGTGTCAAAATGTGTTTTTCAGCAGAAATAAACATGTTTCTGCAAGTTTGGTCAACCCCATGTAAGTTATGGGGCAGTAAATGCACACTTTTCAAAACGTGTTTTTCAGCCCGAAATAAACGCGTTTTTTTAGACAACTGAATCTCCATGTAACAGCAAGGCTCAGAAGAGCCCACACACTCAGCTCTTAACCCCAGTGTGCAGAAAGTGTCAAAACGTGTTTTTCAGCAGAAATAAACATGTTTCTGCAAGTTTGGTCAACCCCATGTAAGTTATGGGGCAGTACCAGCACACTTTTCAAAACGTGTTTTTCAGCCCGAAATAAACGCGTTTTTTCAGACAACTGAATCCCCATGTAACAGCAAGGCTCAGAAGAGCCCACACACTCAGATCTTAACCCCATTGTGCAGAAAGTGTCAGAACGTGTTTTTCAGCAGAAATAAACATGTTTCTGCAAGTTTGGTCAACCCCATGTAAGTTATGGGGCAGTAAATGCACACTTTTCAAAACGTGTTTTTCAGCCCGAAATAAACGCGTTTTTTCAGACAACTGAATCCCCATGTAACAGCAAAGCTCAGAAGAGCCCACACACTCAGATCTTAACCCCAGTGTGCAGAAAGTGTCAGAACGTGTTTTTCAGCAGAAATAAACATGTTTCTGCAAGTTTGGTCAACCCCATGTAAGTTATGGGGCAGTAAATGCACACTTTTCAAAACGTGTTTTTCAGCCCGAAATAAACGCGTTTTTTCAGACAACTGAATTCCCATGTAACATCAAGGCTCAGAAGAGCCCAGACACTCAGATCTTAACCCCAGTGTGCAGAAAGTGTCAAAACGTGTTTTTCAGCAGAAATAAACATGTTTCTGCAAGTTTGGTCAACCCCATGTAAGTTATGGGGCAGTAAATGCACACTTTTCAAAACGTGTTTTTCAGCCCGAAATAAACGCGTTTTTTCAGACAACTGAATCCCCATGTAACATCAAGGCTCAGAAGAGCCCACACACTCAGCTCTTAACCCCAGTGTGCAGAAAGTGTCAAAATGTGTTTTTCAGCAGAAATAAACATGTTTCTGCAAGTTTGGTCAACCCCATGTAAGTTATGGGGCAGTAAATGCACACTTTTCAAAACGTGTTTTTCAGCCCGAAATAAACGCGTTTTTTTAGACAACTGAATCTCCATGTAACAGCAAGGCTCAGAAGAGCCCACACACTCAGCTCTTAACCCCAGTGTGCAGAAAGTGTCAAAACGTGTTTTTCAGCAGAAATAAACATGTTTCTGCAAGTTTGGTCAACCCCATGTAAGTTATGGGGCAGTACCAGCACACTTTTCAAAACGTGTTTTTCAGCCCGAAATAAACGCGTTTTTTCAGACAACTGAATCCCCATGTAACAGCAAGGCTCAGAAGAGCCCACACACTCAGATCTTAACCCCATTGTGCAGAAAGTGTCAGAACGTGTTTTTCAGCAGAAATAAACATGTTTCTGCAAGTTTGGTCAACCCCATGTAAGTTATGGGGCAGTAAATGCACACTTTTCAAAACGTGTTTTTCAGCCCGAAATAAACGCGTTTTTTCAGACAACTGAATCCCCATGTAACAGCAAAGCTCAGAAGAGCCCACACACTCAGATCTTAACCCCAGTGTGCAGAAAGTGTCAGAACGTGTTTTTCAGCAGAAATAAACATGTTTCTGCAAGTTTGGTCAACCCCATGTAAGTTATGGGGCAGTAAATGCACACTTTTCAAAACGTGTTTTTCAGCCCGAAATAAACGCGTTTTTTCAGACAACTGAATTCCCATGTAACATCAAGGCTCAGAAGAGCCCAGACACTCAGATCTTAACCCCAGTGTGCAGAAAGTGTCAAAACGTGTTTTTCAGCAGAAATAAACATGTTTCTGCAAGTTTGGTCAACCCCATGTAAGTTATGGGGCAGTAAATGCACACTTTTCAAAACGTGTTTTTCAGCCCGAAATAAACGCGTTTTTTCAGACAACTGAATCCCCATGTAACATCAAGGCTCAGAAGAGCCCACACACTCAGCTCTTAACCCCAGTGTGCAGAAAGTGTCAAAATGTGTTTTTCAGCAGAAATAAACATGTTTCTGCAAGTTTGGTCAACCCCATGTAAGTTATGGGGCAGTAAATGCACACTTTTCAAAACGTGTTTTTCAGCCCGAAATAAACGCGTTTTTTTAGACAACTGAATCTCCATGTAACAGCAAGGCTCAGAAGAGCCCACACACTCAGCTCTTAACCCCAGTGTGCAGAAAGTGTCAAAACGTGTTTTTCAGCAGAAATAAACATGTTTCTGCAAGTTTGGTCAACCCCATGTAAGTTATGGGGCAGTACCAGCACACTTTTCAAAACGTGTTTTTCAGCCCGAAATAAACGCGTTTTTTCAGACAACTGAATCCCCATGTAACAGCAAGGCTCAGAAGAGCCCACACACTCAGCTCTTAACCCCAGTGTGCAGAAAGTGTCAAAACGTGTTTTTCAGCAGAAATAAACATGTTTCTGCAAGTTTGGTCAACCCCATGTAAGTTATGGGGCAGTAACAGCACACTTTTCAAAACGTGTTTTTCAGCCCGAAATAAACGCGTTTTTTCAGACAACTGAATCCCCATGTAACAGCAAGGCTCAGAAGAGCCCACACACTCAGCTCTTAACCCCAGTGTGCAGAAAGTGTCAAAACGTGTTTTTCAGCAGAAATAAACATGTTTCTGCAAGTTTGGTCAACCCCATGTAAGTTATGGGGCAGTAACAGCACACTTTTCAAAATGTGTTTTTCAGCCCGAAATAAACGCGTTTTTTCAGACAACTGAATCCCCATGTAACAGCAAGGCTCAGAAGAGCCCACACACTCAGCTCTTAACCCCAGTGTGCAGAAAGGGTCAAAACGTGTTTTTCAGCAGAAATAAACATGTTTCTGCAAGTTTGGTCAACCCCATGTAAGTTATGGGGCAGTAACAGCACACTTTTCAAAACGTGTTTTTCAGCCCGAAATAAACGCGTTTTTTCAGACAACTGAATCCCCATGTAACAGCAAGGCTCAGAAGAGCCGACACACTCAGATCTTAACCCCAGTGTGCAGAAAGTGTAAAAACGTGTTTTTCAGCAGAAATAAACATGTTTCTGCAAGTTTGGTCAACCCCATGTAAGTTATGGGGCAGTAACAGCACACTTTTCAAAACGTGTTTTTCAGTCCGAAATAAACACGTTTTTTCAGACAACTGAATCCCCATGTAACAGCAAGGCTCAGAAGAGCCCACACACTCAGCTCTTAACCCCAGTGTGCAGAAAGTGTCAAAATGTGTTTTTCAGCAGAAATAAACGTTTCTGCAAGTTTGGTCAACCCCATGTAAGTTATGGGGCAGTAAATGCACACTTTTCAAAACGTGTTTTTCAGCCCGAAATAAACGCGTTTTTTTAGACAACTGAATCTCCATGTAACAGCAAGGCTCAGAAGAGCCCACACACTCAGCTCTTAACCCCAGTGTGCAGAAAGTGTCAAAACGTGTTTTTCAGCAGAAATAAACATGTTTCTGCAAGTTTGGTCAACCCCATGTAAGTTATGGGGCAGTACCAGCACACTTTTCAAAACGTGTTTTTCAGCCCGAAATAAACGCGTTTTTTCAGACAACTGAATCCCCATGTAACAGCAAGGCTCAGAAGAGCCCACACACTCAGCTCTTAACCCCAGTGTGCAGAAAGTGTCAAAACGTGTTTTTCAGCAGAAATAAACATGTTTCTGCAAGTTTGGTCAACCCCATGTAAGTTATGGGGCAGTAACAGCACACTTTTCAAAACGTGTTTTTCAGCCCGAAATAAACGCGTTTTTTCAGACAACTGAATCCCCATGTAACAGCAAGGCTCAGAAGAGCCCACACACTCAGCTCTTAACCCCAGTGTGCAGAAAGTGTCAAAACGTGTTTTTCAGCAGAAATAAACATGTTTCTGCAAGTTTGGTCAACCCCATGTAAGTTATGGGGCAGTAACAGCACACTTTTCAAAATGTGTTTTTCAGCCCGAAATAAACGCGTTTTTTCAGACAACTGAATCCCCATGTAACAGCAAGGCTCAGAAGAGCCCACACACTCAGCTCTTAACCCCAGTGTGCAGAAAGGGTCAAAACGTGTTTTTCAGCAGAAATAAACATGTTTCTGCAAGTTTGGTCAACCCCATGTAAGTTATGGGGCAGTAACAGCACACTTTTCAAAACGTGTTTTTCAGCCCGAAATAAACGCGTTTTTTCAGACAACTGAATCCCCATGTAACAGCAAGGCTCAGAAGAGCCGACACACTCAGATCTTAACCCCAGTGTGCAGAAAGTGTAAAAACGTGTTTTTCAGCAGAAATAAACATGTTTCTGCAAGTTTGGTCAACCCCATGTAAGTTATGGGGCAGTAACAGCACACTTTTCAAAACGTGTTTTTCAGTCCGAAATAAACACGTTTTTTCAGACAACTGAATCCCCATGTAACAGCAAGGCTCAGAAGAGCCCACACACTCAGCTCTTAACCCCAGTGTGCAGAAAGGGTCAAAACGTGTTTTTCAGCAGAAATAAACATGTTTCTGCAAGTTTGGTCAACCCCATGTAAGTTATGGGGCAGTAACAGCACACTTTTCAAAACGTGTTTTTCAGCCCGAAATAAACGCGTTTTTTCAGACAACTGAATCCCCATGTAACAGCAAGGCTCAGAAGAGCCCACACACTCAGCTCTTAACCCCAGTGTGCAGAAAGGGTCAAAACGTGTTTTTCAGCAGAAATAAACATGTTTCTGCAAGTTTGGTCAACCCCATGTAAGTTATGGGGCAGTAACAGCACACTTTTCAAAACGTGTTTTTCAGCCCGAAATAAACGCGTTTTTTCAGACAACTGAATCCCCATGTAACAGCAAGGCTCAGAAGAGCCCACACACTCAGCTCTTAACCCCAGTGTGCAGAAAGTGTCAAAACGTGTTTTTCAGCAGAAATAAACATGTTTCTGCAAGTTTGGTCAACCCCATGTAAGTTATGGGGCAGTACCAGCACACTTTTCAAAACGTGTTTTTCAGCCCGAAATAAACGCGTTTTTTCAGACAACTGAATCCCCATGTAACAGCAAGGCTCAGAAGAGCCCACACACTCAGCTCTTAACCCCAGTGTGCAGAAAGTGTCAAAACGTGTTTTTCAGCAGAAATAAACATGTTTCTGCAAGTTTGGTCAACCCCATGTAAGTTATGGGGCAGTAACAGCACACTTTTCAAAACGTGTTTTTCAGCCCGAAATAAACGCGTTTTTTCAGACAACTGAATCCCCATGTAACAGCAAGGCTCAGAAGAGCCCACACACTCAGCTCTTAACCCCAGTGTGCAGAAAGTGTCAAAACGTGTTTTTCAGCAGAAATAAACATGTTTCTGCAAGTTTGGTCAACCCCATGTAAGTTATGGGGCAGTAACAGCACACTTTTCAAAATGTGTTTTTCAGCCCGAAATAAACGCGTTTTTTCAGACAACTGAATCCCCATGTAACAGCAAGGCTCAGAAGAGCCCACACACTCAGCTCTTAACCCCAGTGTGCAGAAAGGGTCAAAACGTGTTTTTCAGCAGAAATAAACATGTTTCTGCAAGTTTGGTCAACCCCATGTAAGTTATGGGGCAGTAACAGCACACTTTTCAAAACGTGTTTTTCAGCCCGAAATAAACGCGTTTTTTCAGACAACTGAATCCCCATGTAACAGCAAGGCTCAGAAGAGCCGACACACTCAGATCTTAACCCCAGTGTGCAGAAAGTGTAAAAACGTGTTTTTCAGCAGAAATAAACATGTTTCTGCAAGTTTGGTCAACCCCATGTAAGTTATGGGGCAGTAACAGCACACTTTTCAAAACGTGTTTTTCAGTCCGAAATAAACACGTTTTTTCAGACAACTGAATCCCCATGTAACAGCAAGGCTCAGAAGAGCCCACACACTCAGCTCTTAACCCCAGTGTGCAGAAAGTGTCAAAATGTGTTTTTCAGCAGAAATAAACATGTTTCTGCAAGTTTGGTCAACCCCATGTAAGTTATGTGGCAGTAAATGCACACTTTTCAAAACGTGTTTTTCAGCCCGAAATAAACGCGTTTTTTTAGACAACTGAATCTCCATGTAACAGCAAGGCTCAGAAGAGCCCACACACTCAGCTCTTAACCCCAGTGTGCAGAAAGTGTCAAAACGTGTTTTTCAGCAGAAATAAACATGTTTCTGCAAGTTTGGTCAACCCCATGTAAGTTATGGGGCAGTACCAGCACACTTTTCAAAACGTGTTTTTCAGCCCGAAATAAACGCGTTTTTTCAGACAACTGAATCCCCATGTAACAGCAAGGCTCAGAAGAGCCCACACACTCAGCTCTTAACCCCAGTGTGCAGAAAGTGTCAAAACGTGTTTTTCAGCAGAAATAAACATGTTTCTGCAAGTTTGGTCAACCCCATGTAAGTTATGGGGCAGTACCAGCACACTTTTCAAAACGTGTTTTTCAGCCCGAAATAAACGCGTTTTTTCAGACAACTGAATCCCCATGTAACAGCAAGGCTCAGAAGAGCCCACACACTCAGCTCTTAACCCCAGTGTGCAGAAAGTGTCAAAACGTGTTTTTCAGCAGAAATAAACATGTTTCTGCAAGTTTGGTCAACCCCATGTAAGTTATGGGGCAGTAACAGCACACTTTTCAAAATGTGTTTTTCAGCCCGAAATAAACGCGTTTTTTCAGACAACTGAATCCCCATGTAACAGCAATGCTCAGAAGAGCCCACACACTCAGCTCTTAACCCCAGTGTGCAGAAAGGGTCAAAACGTGTTTTTCAGCAGAAATAAACATGTTTCTGCAAGTTTGGTCAACCCCATGTAAGTTATGGGGCAGTAACAGCACACTTTTCAAAACGTGTTTTTCAGCCCGAAATAAACGCGTTTTTTCAGACAACTGAATCCCCATGTAACAGCAAGGCTCAGAAGAGCCGACACACTCAGATCTTAACCCCAGTGTGCAGAAAGTGTAAAAACGTGTTTTTCAGCAGAAATAAACATGTTTCTGCAAGTTTGGTCAACCCCATGTAAGTTATGGGGCAGTAACAGCACACTTTTCAAAACGTGTTTTTCAGTCCGAAATAAACACGTTTTTTCAGACAACTGAATCCCCATGTAACAGCAAGGCTCAGAAGAGCCCACACACTCAGCTCTTAACCCCAGTGTGCAGAAAGTGTCAAAATGTGTTTTTCAGCAGAAATAAACATGTTTCTGCAAGTTTGGTCAACCCCATGTAAGTTATGGGGCAGTAAATGCACACTTTTCAAAACGTGTTTTTCAGCCCGAAATAAACGCGTTTTTTTAGACAACTGAATCTCCATGTAACAGCAAGGCTCAGAAGAGCCCACACACTCAGCTCTTAACCCCAGTGTGCAGAAAGTGTCAAAACGTGTTTTTCAGCAGAAATAAACATGTTTCTGCAAGTTTGGTCAACCCCATGTAAGTTATGGGGCAGTACCAGCACACTTTTCAAAACGTGTTTTTCAGCCCGAAATAAACGCGTTTTTTCAGACAACTGAATCCCCATGTAACAGCAAGGCTCAGAAGAGCCCACACACTCAGCTCTTAACCCCAGTGTGCAGAAAGTGTCAAAACGTGTTTTTCAGCAGAAATAAACATGTTTCTGCAAGTTTGGTCAACCCCATGTAAGTTATGGGGCAGTAACAGCACACTTTTCAAAACGTGTTTTTCAGCCCGAAATAAACGCGTTTTTTCAGACAACTGAATCCCCATGTAACAGCAAGGCTCAGAAGAGCCCACACACTCAGCTCTTAACCCCAGTGTGCAGAAAGTGTCAAAACGTGTTTTTCAGCAGAAATAAACATGTTTCTGCAAGTTTGGTCAACCCCATGTAAGTTATGGGGCAGTAACAGCACACTTTTCAAAATGTGTTTTTCAGCCCGAAATAAACGCGTTTTTTCAGACAACTGAATCCCCATGTAACAGCAAGGCTCAGAAGAGCCCACACACTCAGCTCTTAACCCCAGTGTGCAGAAAGGGTCAAAACGTGTTTTTCAGCAGAAATAAACATGTTTCTGCAAGTTTGGTCAACCCCATGTAAGTTATGGGGCAGTAACAGCACACTTTTCAAAACGTGTTTTTCAGCCCGAAATAAACGCGTTTTTTCAGACAACTGAATCCCCATGTAACAGCAAGGCTCAGAAGAGCCGACACACTCAGATCTTAACCCCAGTGTGCAGAAAGTGTAAAAACGTGTTTTTCAGCAGAAATAAACATGTTTCTGCAAGTTTGGTCAACCCCATGTAAGTTATGGGGCAGTAACAGCACACTTTTCAAAACGTGTTTTTCAGTCCGAAATAAACACGTTTTTTCAGACAACTGAATCCCCATGTAACAGCAAGGCTCAGAAGAGCCCACACACTCAGCTCTTAACCCCAGTGTGCAGAAAGGGTCAAAACGTGTTTTTCAGCAGAAATAAACATGTTTCTGCAAGTTTGGTCAACCCCATGTAAGTTATGGGGCAGTAACAGCACACTTTTCAAAACGTGTTTTTCAGCCCGAAATAAACGCGTTTTTTCAGACAACTGAATCCCCATGTAACAGCAAGGCTCAGAAGAGCCCACACACTCAGCTCTTAACCCCAGTGTGCAGAAAGGGTCAAAACGTGTTTTTCAGCAGAAATAAACATGTTTCTGCAAGTTTGGTCAACCCCATGTAAGTTATGGGGCAGTAACAGCACACTTTACAAAACGTGTTTTTCAGCCCGAAATAAACGCGTTTTTTCAGACAACTGAATCCCCATGTAACAGCAAGGCTCAGAAGAGCCCACACGCTCAGCTCTTAACCCCAGTGTGCAGAAAGGGTCAAAACGTGTTTTTCAGCAGAAATAAACATGTTTCTGCAAGTTTGGTCAACCCCATGTAAGTTATGGGGCAGTAACAGCACACTTTTCAAAACGTGTTTTTCAGCCCGAAATAAACGCGTTTTTTCAGACAACTGAATCCCCATGTAACAGCAAGGCTCAGAAGAGCCCACACACTCAGCTCTTAACCCCAGTGTGCAGAAAGTGTCAAAACGTGTTTTTCAGCAGAAATAAACATGTTTCTGCAAGTTTGGTCAACCCCATGTAAGTTATGGGGCAGTACCAGCACACTTTTCAAAACGTGTTTTTCAGCCCGAAATAAACGCGTTTTTTCAGACAACTGAATCCCCATGTAACAGCAAGGCTCAGAAGAGCCCACACACTCAGCTCTTAACCCCAGTGTGCAGAAAGTGTCAAAACGTGTTTTTCAGCAGAAATAAACATGTTTCTGCAAGTTTGGTCAACCCCATGTAAGTTATGGGGCAGTAACAGCACACTTTTCAAAACGTGTTTTTCAGCCCGAAATAAACGCGTTTTTTCAGACAACTGAATCCCCATGTAACAGCAAGGCTCAGAAGAGCCCACACACTCAGCTCTTAACCCCAGTGTGCAGAAAGTGTCAAAACGTGTTTTTCAGCAGAAATAAACATGTTTCTGCAAGTTTGGTCAACCCCATGTAAGTTATGGGGCAGTAACAGCACACTTTTCAAAATGTGTTTTTCAGCCCGAAATAAACGCGTTTTTTCAGACAACTGAATCCCCATGTAACAGCAAGGCTCAGAAGAGCCCACACACTCAGCTCTTAACCCCAGTGTGCAGAAAGGGTCAAAACGTGTTTTTCAGCAGAAATAAACATGTTTCTGCAAGTTTGGTCAACCCCATGTAAGTTATGGGGCAGTAACAGCACACTTTTCAAAACGTGTTTTTCAGCCCGAAATAAACGCGTTTTTTCAGACAACTGAATCCCCATGTAACAGCAAGGCTCAGAAGAGCCGACACACTCAGATCTTAACCCCAGTGTGCAGAAAGTGTAAAAACGTGTTTTTCAGCAGAAATAAACATGTTTCTGCAAGTTTGGTCAACCCCATGTAAGTTATGGGGCAGTAACAGCACACTTTTCAAAACGTGTTTTTCATCCCGAAATAAACACGTTTTTTCAGACAACTGAATCCCCATGTAACAGCAAGGCTCAGAAGAGCCCACACACTCAGCTCTTAACCCCAGTGTGCAGAAAGTGTCAAAACGTGTTTTTCAGCAGAAATAAACATGTTTCTGCAAGTTTGGTCAACCCCATGTAAATTATGGGGCAGTAACAGCACACTTTTCAAAATGTGTTTTTCAGCCCGAAATAAACGCGTTTTTTCAGACAACTGAATCCCCATGTAACAACAAGGCTCAGAAGAGCCCACACACTCAGCTCTTAACCCCAGTGTGCAGAAAGGGTCAAAACGTATTTTTCAGCAGAAATAAACATGTTTCTGCAAGTTTGGTCAACCCCATGTAAGTTATGGGGCAGTAACAGCACACTTTACAAAACGTGTTTTTCAGCCCGAAATAAACGCGTTTTTTCAGACAACTGAATCCCCATGTATCAGCAAGGCTCAGAAGAGCCCACACACTCAGCTCTTAACCCCAGTGTGCAGAAAGTGTCAAAACGTGTTTTTCAGCAGAAATAAACATGTTTCTGCAAGTTTGGTCAACCCCATGTAAGTTATGGGGCAGTAACAGCACACTTTTCAAAACTTGTTTTTCAGCCCGAAATAAACGCGTTTTTTCAGACAACTGAATCCCCATGTAACAGCAAGACTCAGAAGAGCCCACACACTCAGCTCTTAACCCCAGAGTGCAGAAAGTGTCAAAACGTGTTTTTCAGCAGAAATAAACATGTTTCTGCAAGTTTGGTCAACCCCATGTAAGTTATGGGGCAGTAACAGCACACTTTTCAAAACGTGTTTTTCAGCCCGAAATAAACCCGTTTTTTCAGACAACTGAATCCCCATGTAACAGCAAGGCTCAGAAGAGCCCAAACACTCAGCTCTTAGCCCCAGCGTGCAGAAAGGGTCAAAACGTGTTTTTCAGCAGAAATAAACATGTTTCTGCAAGTTTGGTCAACCCCATGTAAGTTATGGGGCAGTAACAGCACACTTTTCAAAACGTGTTTTTCAGCCCGAAATAAACGCGTTTTTTCAGACAACTGAATCCCCATGTAACAGCAAGGCTCAGAAGAGCCCACACACTCAGCTCTTAACCCCAGTGTGCAGAAAGGGTCAAAACGTGTTTTTCAGCAGAAATAAACATGTTTCTGCAAGTTTGGTCAACCCCATGTAAGTTATGGGGCAGTAACAGCACACTTTTCAAAACGTGTTTTTCAGCCCGAAATAAACGCGTTTTTTCAGACAACTGAATCCCCATGTAACAGCAAGGCTCAGAAGAGCCCACACACTCAGCTCTTAACCCCAGTGTGCAGAAAGGGTCAAAACGTGTTTTTCAGCAGAAATAAACATGTTTCTGCAAGTTTGGTCAACCCCATGTAAGTTATGGGGCAGTAACAGCACACTTTACAAAACGTGTTTTTCAGCCCGAAATAAACGCGTTTTTTCAGACAACTGAATCCCCATGTAACAGCAAGGCTCAGAAGAGCCCACACGCTCAGCTCTTAACCCCAGTGTGCAGAAAGGGTCAAAACGTGTTTTTCAGCAGAAATAAACATGTTTCTGCAAGTTTGGTCAACCCCATGTAAGTTATGGGGCAGTAACAGCACACTTTTCAAAACGTGTTTTTCAGCCCGAAATAAACGCGTTTTTTCAGACAACTGAATCCCCATGTAACAGCAAGGCTCAGAAGAGCCCACACACTCAGCTCTTAACCCCAGTGTGCAGAAAGTGTCAAAACGTGTTTTTCAGCAGAAATAAACATGTTTCTGCAAGTTTGGTCAACCCCATGTAAGTTATGGGGCAGTACCAGCACACTTTTCAAAACGTGTTTTTCAGCCCGAAATAAACGCGTTTTTTCAGACAACTGAATCCCCATGTAACAGCAAGGCTCAGAAGAGCCCACACACTCAGCTCTTAACCCCAGTGTGCAGAAAGTGTCAAAACGTGTTTTTCAGCAGAAATAAACATGTTTCTGCAAGTTTGGTCAACCCCATGTAAGTTATGGGGCAGTAACAGCACACTTTTCAAAACGTGTTTTTCAGCCCGAAATAAACGCGTTTTTTCAGACAACTGAATCCCCATGTAACAGCAAGGCTCAGAAGAGCCCACACACTCAGCTCTTAACCCCAGTGTGCAGAAAGTGTCAAAACGTGTTTTTCAGCAGAAATAAACATGTTTCTGCAAGTTTGGTCAACCCCATGTAAGTTATGGGGCAGTAACAGCACACTTTTCAAAATGTGTTTTTCAGCCCGAAATAAACGCGTTTTTTCAGACAACTGAATCCCCATGTAACAGCAAGGCTCAGAAGAGCCCACACACTCAGCTCTTAACCCCAGTGTGCAGAAAGGGTCAAAACGTGTTTTTCAGCAGAAATAAACATGTTTCTGCAAGTTTGGTCAACCCCATGTAAGTTATGGGGCAGTAACAGCACACTTTTCAAAACGTGTTTTTCAGCCCGAAATAAACGCGTTTTTTCAGACAACTGAATCCCCATGTAACAGCAAGGCTCAGAAGAGCCGACACACTCAGATCTTAACCCCAGTGTGCAGAAAGTGTAAAAACGTGTTTTTCAGCAGAAATAAACATGTTTCTGCAAGTTTGGTCAACCCCATGTAAGTTATGGGGCAGTAACAGCACACTTTTCAAAACGTGTTTTTCATCCCGAAATAAACACGTTTTTTCAGACAACTGAATCCCCATGTAACAGCAAGGCTCAGAAGAGCCCACACACTCAGCTCTTAACCCCAGTGTGCAGAAAGTGTCAAAACGTGTTTTTCAGCAGAAATAAACATGTTTCTGCAAGTTTGGTCAACCCCATGTAAATTATGGGGCAGTAACAGCACACTTTTCAAAATGTGTTTTTCAGCCCGAAATAAACGCGTTTTTTCAGACAACTGAATCCCCATGTAACAACAAGGCTCAGAAGAGCCCACACACTCAGCTCTTAACCCCAGTGTGCAGAAAGGGTCAAAACGTATTTTTCAGCAGAAATAAACATGTTTCTGCAAGTTTGGTCAACCCCATGTAAGTTATGGGGCAGTAACAGCACACTTTTCAAAACGTGTTTTTCAGTCCGAAATAAACACGTTTTTTCAGACAACTGAATCCCCATGTAACAGCAAGGCTCAGAAGAGCCCACACACTCAGCTCTTAACCCCAGTGTGCAGAAAGGGTCAAAACGTGTTTTTCAGCAGAAATAAACATGTTTCTGCAAGTTTGGTCAACCCCATGTAAGTTATGGGGCAGTAACAGCACACTTTTCAAAACGTGTTTTTCAGCCCGAAATAAACGCGTTTTTTCAGACAACTGAATCCCCATGTAACAGCAAGGCTCAGAAGAGCCCACACACTCAGCTCTTAACCCCAGTGTGCAGAAAGTGTCAAAACGTGTTTTTCAGCAGAAATAAACATGTTTCTGCAAGTTTGGTCAACCCCATGTAAGTTATGGGGCAGTAACAGCACACTTTTCAAAATGTGTTTTTCAGCCCGAAATAAACGCGTTTTTTCAGACAACTGAATCCCCATGTAACAGCAAGGCTCAGAAGAGCCCACACACTCAGCTCTTAACCCCAGTGTGCAGAAAGGGTCAAAACGTGTTTTTCAGCAGAAATAAACATGTTTCTGCAAGTTTGGTCAACCCCATGTAAGTTATGGGGCAGTAACAGCACACTTTTCAAAACTTGTTTTTCAGCCCGAAATAAACGCGTTTTTTCAGACAACTGAATCCCCATGTAACAGCAAGGCTCAGAAGAGCCGACACACTCAGATCTTAACCCCAGTGTGCAGAAAGTGTAAAAACGTGTTTTTCAGCAGAAATAAACATGTTTCTGCAAGTTTGGTCAACCCCATGTAAGTTATGGGGCAGTAACAGCACACTTTTCAAAACGTGTTTTTCATCCCGAAATAAACACGTTTTTTCAGACAACTGAATCCCCATGTAACAGCAAGGCTCAGAAGAGCCCACACACTCAGCTCTTAACCCCAGTGTGCAGAAAGTGTCAAAACGTGTTTTTCAGCAGAAATAAACATGTTTCTGCAAGTTTGGTCAACCCCATGTAAATTATGGGGCAGTAACAGCACACTTTTCAAAATGTGTTTTTCAGCCCGAAATAAACGCGTTTTTTCAGACAACTGAATCCCCATGTAACAACAAGGCTCAGAAGAGCCCACACACTCAGCTCTTAACCCCAGTGTGCAGAAAGGGTCAAAACGTATTTTTCAGCAGAAATAAACATGTTTCTGCAAGTTTGGTCAACCCCATGTAAGTTATGGGGCAGTAACAGCACACTTTTCAAAACGTGTTTTTCAGTCCGAAATAAACACGTTTTTTCAGACAACTGAATCCCCATGTAACAGCAAGGCTCAGAAGAGCCCACACACTCAGCTCTTAACCCCAGTGTGCAGAAAGGGTCAAAACGTGTTTTTCAGCAGAAATAAACATGTTTCTGCAAGTTTGGTCAACCCCATGTAAGTTATGGGGCAGTAACAGCACACTTTTCAAAACGTGTTTTTCAGCCCGAAATAAACGCGTTTTTTCAGACAACTGAATCCCCATGTAACAGCAAGGCTCAGAAGAGCCCACACACTCAGCTCTTAACCCCAGTGTGCAGAAAGGGTCAAAACGTGTTTTTCAGCAGAAATAAACATGTTTCTGCAAGTTTGGTCAACCCCATGTAAGTTATGGGGCAGTAACAGCACACTTTACAAAACGTGTTTTTCAGCCCGAAATAAACGCGTTTTTTCAGACAACTGAATCCCCATGTATCAGCAAGGCTCAGAAGAGCCCACACACTCAGCTCTTAACCCCAGTGTGCAGAAAGTGTCAAAACGTGTTTTTCAGCAGAAATAAACATGTTTCTGCAAGTTTGGTCAACCCCATGTAAGTTATGGGGCAGTAACAGCACACTTTTCAAAACTTGTTTTTCAGCCCGAAATAAACGCGTTTTTTCAGACAACTGAATCCCCATGTAACAGCAAGACTCAGAAGAGCCCACACACTCAGCTCTTAACCCCAGAGTGCAGAAAGTGTCAAAACGTGTTTTTCAGCAGAAATAAACATGTTTCTGCAAGTTTGGTCAACCCCATGTAAGTTATGGGGCAGTAACAGCACACTTTTCAAAACGTGTTTTTCAGCCCGAAATAAACGCGTTTTTTCAGACAACTGAATCCCCATGTAACAGCAAGGCTCAGAAGAGCCGACACACTCAGATCTTAACCCCAGTGTGCAGAAAGTGTCAAAACGTGTTTTTCAGCAGAAATAAACATGTTTCTGCAAGTTTGGTCAACCCCATGTAAGTTATGGGGCAGTAACAGCACACTTTTCAAAACGTGTTTTTCATCCCGAAATAAACACGTTTTTTCAGACAACTGAATCCCCATGTAACAGCAAGGCTCAGAAGAGCCCACACACTCAGCTCTTAACCCCAGTGTGCAGAAAGTGTCAAAACGTGTTTTTCAGCAGAAATAAACATGTTTCTGCAAGTTTGGTCAACCCCATGTAAGTTATGGGGCAGTAACAGCACACTTTTCAAAACGTGTTTTTCAGCCCGAAATAAACGCGTTTTTTCAGACAACTGAATCCCCATGTAACAGCAAGGCTCAGAAGAGCCCACACACTCAGCTCTTAACCCCAGTGTGCAGAAAGTGTCAAAACGTGTTTTTCAGCAGAAATAAACGTGTTTCTGCAAGTTTGGTCAACCCCATGTAAGTTATGGGGCAGTAACAGCACACTTTTCAAAACGTGTTTTTCACCCGAAATAAACACGTTTTTTCAGACAACTGAATCCCCATGTAACAGCAAGGCTCAGAAGAGCCCACACACTCAGCTCTTAACCCCAGTGTGCAGAAAGTGTCAAAACGTGTTTTTCAGCAGAAATAAACATGTTTCTGCAAGTTTGGTCAACCCCATGTAAGTTATGGGGCAGTAACAGCACACTTTTCAAAATGTGTTTTTCAGCACGAAATAAACGCGTTTTTTCAGACAACTGAATCCCCATGTAACAGCAAGGCTCAGAAGAGCCCACACACTCAGCTCTTAACCCCAGTGTGCAGAAAGGGTCAAAACGTATTTTTCAGCAGAAATAAACATGTTTCTGCAAGTTTGGTCAACCCCATGTGAGTTATGGGGCAGTAACAGCACACTTTTCAAAACGTGTTTTTCAGTCCGAAATAAACACGTTTTTTCAGACAACTGAATCCCCATGTAACAGCAAGGCTCAGAAGAGCCCACACACTCAGCTCTTAACCCCAGTGTGCAGAAAGGGTCAAAACGTGTTTTTCAGCAGAAATAAACATGTTTCTGCAAGTTTGGTCAACCCCATGTAAGTTATGGGGCAGTAACAGCACACTTTTCAAAACGTGTTTTTCAGCCCGAAATAAACGCGTTTTTTCAGACAACTGAATCCCCATGTATCAGCAAGGCTCAGAAGAGCCCACACACTCAGCTCTTAACCCCAGTGTGCAGAAAGTGTCAAAACGTGTTTTTCAGCAGAAATAAACATGTTTCTGCAAGTTTGGTCAACCCCATGTAAGTTATGGGGCAGTAACAGCACACTTTTCAAAACTTGTTTTTCAGCCCGAAATAAACGCGTTTTTTCAGACAACTGAATCCCCATGTAACAGCAAGACTCAGAAGAGCCCACACACTCAGCTCTTAACCCCAGCGTGCAGAAAGTGTCAAAACGTGTTTTTCAGCAGAAATAAACATGTTTCTGCAAGTTTGGTCAACCCCATGTAAGTTATGGGGCAGTAACAGCACACTTTTCAAAACGGTAGTAGTTCAGGTGGGTAGCTGCGTCAGCATGCGTAGGCTGCAGAGGAACAAGTAATAGGTTTATTCCATGCTGAAAAAAAGAAGAAAGAGAACACAACGTTTCGGCCGTGGAGCCTTCTTCAGGTGTGAGAGAGACAGGGCAGTAGGCAAAGGTAAAGTAGCTGGAGAACAAAGGTTGGGAGGGAGGAGGAGTGAGAGGCGGGAGCAGGGGACAGAAAGAGAGGCCAATCAAGAGGTGTGAAGTCAGAATGGGTGCAGAGAGGTGTGAAATGAAACTTCCAATGAATGGAGAAAATTTAAAAGAACAGTAATCTGTCGTTAAGGGAAGGGAGAATGTGTGATCCTAACTGCAGAATAATTTTAGTTTCGGTGACTACACTACACACTACACACTACACACTACACACTTTCGACCACACTAATCTCTCCGTCTGTGTTCTCAAAGACGGTTTTCCGAACTCATACATCAGAAAGACCACCGAAACTAAAATTATTCTGCAGTTAGGATCACACATTCTCCCTTCCCTTAACGACAGATTACTGTTCTTTTAAATTTTCTCCATTCATTGGAAGTTTCATTTCACACCTCTCTGCACCCATTCTGACTTCACACCTCTTGATTGGCCTCTCTTTCTGTCCCCTGCTCCCGCCTCTCACTCCTCCTCCCTCCCAACCTTTGTTCTCCAGCTACTTTACCTTTGCCTACTGCCCTGTCTCTCTCACACCTGAAGAAGGCTCCACGGCCGAAACGTTGTGTTCTCTTTCTTCTTTTTTTCAGCATGGAATAAACCTATTACTTGTTCCTTTGCACTTTTCAAAACGTGTTTTTCAGCCCGAAATAAACGCGTTTTTTCAGACAACTGAATTCCCATGTAACATCAAGGCTCAGAAGAGCCCAGACACTCAGATCTTAACCCCAGTGTGCAGAAAGTGTCAAAACGTGTTTTTCAGCAGAAATAAACATGTTTCTGCAAGTTTGGTCAACCCCATGTAAGTTATGGGGCAGTAAATGCACACTTTTCAAAACGTGTTTTTCAGCCCGAAATAAACGCGTTTTTTCAGACAACTGAATCCCCATGTAACATCAAGGCTCAGAAGAGCCCACACACTCAGCTCTTAACCCCAGTGTGCAGAAAGTGTCAAAATGTGTTTTTCAGCAGAACTAAACATGTTTCTGCAAGTTTGGTCAACCCCATGTAAGTTATGGGGCAGTAAATGCACACTTTTCAAAACGTGTTTTTCAGCCCGAAATAAACGCGTTTTTTTAGACAACTGAATCTCCATGTAACAGCAAGGCTCAGAAGAGCCCACACACTCAGCTCTTAACCCCAGTGTGCAGAAAGTGTCAAAACGTGTTTTTCAGCAGAAATAAACATGTTTCTGCAAGTTTGGTCAACCCCATGTAAGTTATGGGGCAGTAAATGCACACTTTTCAAAACGTGTTTTTCAGCCCGAAATAAACGCGTTTTTTCAGACAACTGAATCCCCATGTAACATCAAGGCTCAGAAGAGCCCACACACTCAGCTCTTAACCCCAGTGTGCAGAAAGTGTCAAAATGTGTTTTTCAGCAGAAATAAACATGTTTCTGCAAGTTTGGTCAACCCCATGTAAGTTATGGGGCAGTAAATGCACACTTTTCAAAACGTGTTTTTCAGCCCGAAATAAACGCGTTTTTTCAGACAACTGAATCCCCATGTAACAGCAAGGCTCAGAAGAGCCCACACACTCAGATCTTAACCCCATTGTGCAGAAAGTGTCAGAACGTGTTTTTCAGCAGAAATAAACATGTTTCTGCAAGTTTGGTCAACCCCATGTAAGTTATGGGGCAGTAAATGCACACTTTTCAAAACGTGTTTTTCAGCCCGAAATAAACGCGTTTTTTCAGACAACTGAATCCCCATGTAACAGCAAAGCTCAGAAGAGCCCACACACTCAGATCTTAACCCCAGTGTGCAGAAAGTGTCAGAACGTGTATTTCAGCAGAAATAAACATGTTTCTGCAAGTTTGGTCAACCCCATGTAAGTTATGGGGCAGTAAATGCACACTTTTCAAAACGTGTTTTTCAGCCCGAAATAAACGCGTTTTTTCAGACAACTGAATTCCCATGTAACATCAAGGCTCAGAAGAGCCCAGACACTCAGATCTTAACCCCAGTGTGCAGAAAGTGTCAAAACGTGTTTTTCAGCAGAAATAAACATGTTTCTGCAAGTTTGGTCAACCCCATGTAAGTTATGGGGCAGTAAATGCACACTTTTCAAAACGTGTTTTTCAGCCCGAAATAAACGCGTTTTTTCAGACAACTGAATCCCCATGTAACATCAAGGCTCAGAAGAGCCCACACACTCAGCTCTTAACCCCAGTGTGCAGAAAGTGTCAAAATGTGTTTTTCAGCAGAAATAAACATGTTTCTGCAAGTTTGGTCAACCCCATGTAAGTTATGGGGCAGTAAATGCACACTTTTCAAAACGTGTTTTTCAGCCCGAAATAAACGCGTTTTTTTAGACAACTGAATCTCCATGTAACAGCAAGGCTCAGAAGAGCCCACACACTCAGCTCTTAACCCCAGTGTGCAGAAAGTGTCAAAACGTGTTTTTCAGCAGAAATAAACATGTTTCTGCAAGTTTGGTCAACCCCATGTAAGTTATGGGGCAGTACCAGCACACTTTTCAAAACGTGTTTTTCAGCCCGAAATAAACGCGTTTTTTCAGACAACTGAATCCCCATGTAACAGCAAGGCTCAGAAGAGCCCACACACTCAGCTCTTAACCCCAGTGTGCAGAAAGTGTCAAAACGTGTTTTTCAGCAGAAATAAACATGTTTCTGCAAGTTTGGTCAACCCCATGTAAGTTATGGGGCAGTAACAGCACACTTTTCAAAACGTGTTTTTCAGCCCGAAATAAACGCGTTTTTTCAGACAACTGAATCCCCATGTAACAGCAAGGCTCAGAAGAGCCCACACACTCAGCTCTTAACCCCAGTGTGCAGAAAGTGTCAAAACGTGTTTTTCAGCAGAAATAAACATGTTTCTGCAAGTTTGGTCAACCCCATGTAAGTTATGGGGCAGTAACAGCACACTTTTCAAAATGTGTTTTTCAGCCCGAAATAAACGCGTTTTTTCAGACAACTGAATCCCCATGTAACAGCAAGGCTCAGAAGAGCCCACACACTCAGCTCTTAACCCCAGTGTGCAGAAAGGGTCAAAACGTGTTTTTCAGCAGAAATAAACATGTTTCTGCAAGTTTGGTCAACCCCATGTAAGTTATGGGGCAGTAACAGCACACTTTTCAAAACGTGTTTTTCAGCCCGAAATAAACGCGTTTTTTCAGACAACTGAATCCCCATGTAACAGCAAGGCTCAGAAGAGCCGACACACTCAGATCTTAACCCCAGTGTGCAGAAAGTGTAAAAACGTGTTTTTCAGCAGAAATAAACATGTTTCTGCAAGTTTGGTCAACCCCATGTAAGTTATGGGGCAGTAACAGCACACTTTTCAAAACGTGTTTTTCAGTCCGAAATAAACACGTTTTTTCAGACAACTGAATCCCCATGTAACAGCAAGGCTCAGAAGAGCCCACACACTCAGCTCTTAACCCCAGTGTGCAGAAAGTGTCAAAATGTGTTTTTCAGCAGAAATAAACATGTTTCTGCAAGTTTGGTCAACCCCATGTAAGTTATGGGGCAGTAAATGCACACTTTTCAAAACGTGTTTTTCAGCCCGAAATAAACGCGTTTTTTTAGACAACTGAATCTCCATGTAACAGCAAGGCTCAGAAGAGCCCACACACTCAGCTCTTAACCCCAGTGTGCAGAAAGTGTCAAAACGTGTTTTTCAGCAGAAATAAACATGTTTCTGCAAGTTTGGTCAACCCCATGTAAGTTATGGGGCAGTACCAGCACACTTTTCAAAACGTGTTTTTCAGCCCGAAATAAACGCGTTTTTTCAGACAACTGAATCCCCATGTAACAGCAAGGCTCAGAAGAGCCCACACACTCAGCTCTTAACCCCAGTGTGCAGAAAGTGTCAAAACGTGTTTTTCAGCAGAAATAAACATGTTTCTGCAAGTTTGGTCAACCCCATGTAAGTTATGGGGCAGTAACAGCACACTTTTCAAAACGTGTTTTTCAGCCCGAAATAAACGCGTTTTTTCAGACAACTGAATCCCCATGTAACAGCAAGGCTCAGAAGAGCCCACACACTCAGCTCTTAACCCCAGTGTGCAGAAAGTGTCAAAACGTGTTTTTCAGCAGAAATAAACATGTTTCTGCAAGTTTGGTCAACCCCATGTAAGTTATGGGGCAGTAACAGCACACTTTTCAAAATGTGTTTTTCAGCCCGAAATAAACGCGTTTTTTCAGACAACTGAATCCCCATGTAACAGCAAGGCTCAGAAGAGCCCACACACTCAGCTCTTAACCCCAGTGTGCAGAAAGGGTCAAAACGTGTTTTTCAGCAGAAATAAACATGTTTCTGCAAGTTTGGTCAACCCCATGTAAGTTATGGGGCAGTAACAGCACACTTTTCAAAACGTGTTTTTCAGCCCGAAATAAACGCGTTTTTTCAGACAACTGAATCCCCATGTAACAGCAAGGCTCAGAAGAGCCGACACACTCAGATCTTAACCCCAGTGTGCAGAAAGTGTAAAAACGTGTTTTTCAGCAGAAATAAACATGTTTCTGCAAGTTTGGTCAACCCCATGTAAGTTATGGGGCAGTAACAGCACACTTTTCAAAACGTGTTTTTCAGTCCGAAATAAACACGTTTTTTCAGACAACTGAATCCCCATGTAACAGCAAGGCTCAGAAGAGCCCACACACTCAGCTCTTAACCCCAGTGTGCAGAAAGGGTCAAAACGTGTTTTTCAGCAGAAATAAACATGTTTCTGCAAGTTTGGTCAACCCCATGTAAGTTATGGGGCAGTAACAGCACACTTTTCAAAACGTGTTTTTCAGCCCGAAATAAACGCGTTTTTTCAGACAACTGAATCCCCATGTAACAGCAAGGCTCAGAAGAGCCCACACACTCAGCTCTTAACCCCAGTGAGCAGAAAGGGTCAAAACGTGTTTTTCAGCAGAAATAAACATGTTTCTGCAAGTTTGGTCAACCCCATGTAAGTTATGGGGCAGTAACAGCACACTTTACAAAACGTGTTTTTCAGCCCGAAATAAACGCGTTTTTTCAGACAACTGAATCCCCATGTAACAGCAAGGCTCAGAAGAGCCCACACGCTCAGCTCTTAACCCCAGTGTGCAGAAAGGGTCAAAACGTGTTTTTCAGCAGAAATAAACATGTTTCTGCAAGTTTGGTCAACCCCATGTAAGTTATGGGGCAGTAACAGCACACTTTTCAAAACGTGTTTTTCAGCCCGAAATAAACGCGTTTTTTCAGACAACTGAATCCCCATGTAACAGCAAGGCTCAGAAGAGCCCACACACTCAGCTCTTAACCCCAGTGTGCAGAAAGTGTCAAAACGTGTTTTTCAGCAGAAATAAACATGTTTCTGCAAGTTTGGTCAACCCCATGTAAGTTATGGGGCAGTACCAGCACACTTTTCAAAACGTGTTTTTCAGCCCGAAATAAACGCGTTTTTTCAGACAACTGAATCCCCATGTAACAGCAAGGCTCAGAAGAGCCCACACACTCAGCTCTTAACCCCAGTGTGCAGAAAGTGTCAAAACGTGTTTTTCAGCAGAAATAAACATGTTTCTGCAAGTTTGGTCAACCCCATGTAAGTTATGGGGCAGTAACAGCACACTTTTCAAAATGTGTTTTTCAGCCCGAAATAAACGCGTTTTTTCAGACAACTGAATCCCCATGTAACAGCAAGGCTCAGAAGAGCCCACACACTCAGCTCTTAACCCCAGTGTGCAGAAAGGGTCAAAACGTGTTTTTCAGCAGAAATAAACATGTTTCTGCAAGTTTGGTCAACCCCATGTAAGTTATGGGGCAGTAACAGCACACTTTTCAAAACGTGTTTTTCAGCCCGAAATAAACGCGTTTTTTCAGACAACTGAATCCCCATGTAACAGCAAGGCTCAGAAGAGCCGACACACTCAGATCTTAACCCCAGTGTGCAGAAAGTGTAAAAACGTGTTTTTCAGCAGAAATAAACATGTTTCTGCAAGTTTGGTCAACCCCATGTAAGTTATGGGGCAGTAACAGCACACTTTTCAAAACGTGTTTTTCATCCCGAAATAAACACGTTTTTTCAGACAACTGAATCCCCATGTAACAGCAAGGCTCAGAAGAGCCCACACACTCAGCTCTTAACCCCAGTGTGCAGAAAGTGTCAAAACGTGTTTTTCAGCAGAAATAAACATGTTTCTGCAAGTTTGGTCAACCCCATGTAAATTATGGGGCAGTAACAGCACACTTTTCAAAATGTGTTTTTCAGCCCGAAATAAACGCGTTTTTTCAGACAACTGAATCCCCATGTAACAACAAGGCTCAGAAGAGCCCACACACTCAGCTCTTAACCCCAGTGTGCAGAAAGGGTCAAAACGTATTTTTCAGCAGAAATAAACATGTTTCTGCAAGTTTGGTCAACCCCATGTAAGTTATGGGGCAGTAACAGCACACTTTTCAAAACGTGTTTTTCAGTCCGAAATAAACACGTTTTTTCAGACAACTGAATCCCCATGTAACAGCAAGGCTCAGAAGAGCCCACACACTCAGCTCTTAACCCCAGTGTGCAGAAAGGGTCAAAACGTGTTTTTCAGCAGAAATAAACATGTTTCTGCAAGTTTGGTCAACCCCATGTAAGTTATGGGGCAGTAACAGCACACTTTTCAAAACGTGTTTTTCAGCCCGAAATAAACGCGTTTTTTCAGACAACTGAATCCCCATGTAACAGCAAGGCTCAGAAGAGCCCACACACTCAGCTCTTAACCCCAGTGTGCAGAAAGGGTCAAAACGTGTTTTTCAGCAGAAATAAACATGTTTCTGCAAGTTTGGTCAACCCCATGTAAGTTATGGGGCAGTAACAGCACACTTTTCAAAACTTGTTTTTCAGCCCGAAATAAACGCGTTTTTTCAGACAACTGAATCCCCATGTAACAGCAAGACTCAGAAGAGCCCACACACTCAGCTCTTAACCCCAGAGTGCAGAAAGTGTCAAAACGTGTTTTTCAGCAGAAATAAACATGTTTCTGCAAGTTTGGTCAACCCCATGTAAGTTATGGGGCAGTAACAGCACACTTTTCAAAACGTGTTTTTCAGCCCGAAATAAACCCGTTTTTTCAGACAACTGAATCCCCATGTAACAGCAAGGCTCAGAAGAGCCCAAACACTCAGCTCTTAGCCCCAGCGTGCAGAAAGTGTCAAAACGTGTTTTTCAGCAGAAATAAACATGTTTCTGCAAGTTTGGTCAACCCCATGTAAGTTATGGGGCAGTACCAGCACACTTTTCAAAACGTGTTTTTCAGCCCGAAATAAACGCGTTTTTTCAGACAACTGAATCCCCATGTAACAGCAAGGCTCAGAAGAGCCCACACACTCAGCTCTTAACCCCAGTGTGCAGAAAGTGTCAAAACGTGTTTTTCAGCAGAAATAAACATGTTTCTGCAAGTTTGGTCAACCCCATGTAAGTTATGGGGCAGAAACAGCACACTTTTCAAAACGTGTTTTTCAGCCCGAAATAAACGCGTTTTTTCAGACAACTGAATCCCCATGTAACAGCAAGGCTCAGAAGAGCCCACACACTCAGCTCTTAACCCCAGTGTGCAGAAAGGGTCAAAACGTGTTTTTCAGCAGAAATAAACATGTTTCTGCAAGTTTGGTCAACCCCATGTAAGTTATGGGGTAGTAACAGCACACTTTTCAAAACGTGTTTTTCAGCCCGAAATAAACGCGTTTTTTCATACAACTGAATCCCCATGTAACAGCAAGGCTCAGAAGAGCCCACACACTCAGCTCTTAACCCCAGCGTGCATAAAGTGTCAAAACGTGTTTTTCAGCAGAAATAAACATGTTTCTGCAAGTTTGGTCAACCCCATGTAAGTTATGGGGCAGTAACAGCATACTTTTCAAAACGTGTTTTTCAGCCCGAAATAAACGCGTTTTTTCAGACAACTGAATCCCCATGTAACAGCAAGGCTCAGAAGAGCCCACACACTCAGCTCTTAACCCCAGCGTGCATAAAGTGTCAAAACGTGTTTTTCAGCAGAAATAAACATGTTTCTGCAAGTTTGGTCAACCCCATGTAAGTTATGGGGCAGTAACAGCACACTTTTCAAAACGTGTTTTTCAGCCCGAAATAAACGCGTTTTTTCAGACAACTGAATCCCCATGTAACAGCAAGGCTCAGAAGAGCCGACACACTCAGATCTTAACCCCAGTGTGCAGAAAGTGTCAAAACGTGTTTTTCAGCAGAAATAAACATGTTTCTGCAAGTTTGGTCAACCCCATGTAAGTTATGGGGCAGTAACAGCACACTTTTCAAAACGTGTTTTTCATCCCGAAATAAACACGTTTTTTCAGACAACTGAATCCCCATGTAACAGCAAGGCTCAGAAGAGCCCACACACTCAGCTCTTAACCCCAGTGTGCAGAAAGTGTCAAAACGTGTTTTTCAGCAGAAATAAACATGTTTCTGCAAGTTTGGTCAACCCCATGTAAGTTATGGGGCAGTAACAGCACACTTTTCAAAACGTGTTTTTCAGCCCGAAATAAACGCGTTTTTTCAGACAACTGAATCCCCATGTAACAGCAAGGCTCAGAAGAGCCCACACACTCAGCTCTTAACCCCAGTGTGCAGAAAGTGTCAAAACGTGTTTTTCAGCAGAAATAAACGTGTTTCTGCAAGTTTGGTCAACCCCATGTAAGTTATGGGGCAGTAACAGCACACTTTTCAAAACGTGTTTTTCACCCGAAATAAACACGTTTTTTCAGACAACTGAATCCCCATGTAACAGCAAGGCTCAGAAGAGCCCACACACTCAGCTCTTAACCCCAGTGTGCAGAAAGTGTCAAAACGTGTTTTTCAGCAGAAATAAACATGTTTCTGCAAGTTTGGTCAACCCCATGTAAGTTATGGGGCAGTAACAGCACACTTTTCAAAATGTGTTTTTCAGCACGAAATAAACGCGTTTTTTCAGACAACTGAATCCCCATGTAACAGCAAGGCTCAGAAGAGCCCACACACTCAGCTCTTAACCCCAGTGTGCAGAAAGGGTCAAAACGTATTTTTCAGCAGAAATAAACATGTTTCTGCAAGTTTGGTCAACCCCATGTGAGTTATGGGGCAGTAACAGCACACTTTTCAAAACGTGTTTTTCAGTCCGAAATAAACACGTTTTTTCAGACAACTGAATCCCCATGTAACAGCAAGGCTCAGAAGAGCCCACACACTCAGCTCTTAACCCCAGTGTGCAGAAAGGGTCAAAACGTGTTTTTCAGCAGAAATAAACATGTTTCTGCAAGTTTGGTCAACCCCATGTAAGTTATGGGGCAGTAACAGCACACTTTTCAAAACGTGTTTTTCAGCCCGAAATAAACGCGTTTTTTCAGACAACTGAATCCCCATGTATCAGCAAGGCTCAGAAGAGCCCACACACTCAGCTCTTAACCCCAGTGTGCAGAAAGTGTCAAAACGTGTTTTTCAGCAGAAATAAACATGTTTCTGCAAGTTTGGTCAACCCCATGTAAGTTATGGGGCAGTAACAGCACACTTTTCAAAACTTGTTTTTCAGCCCGAAATAAACGCGTTTTTTCAGACAACTGAATCCCCATGTAACAGCAAGACTCAGAAGAGCCCACACACTCAGCTCTTAACCCCAGCGTGCAGAAAGTGTCAAAACGTGTTTTTCAGCAGAAATAAACATGTTTCTGCAAGTTTGGTCAACCCCATGTAAGTTATGGGGCAGTAACAGCACACTTTTCAAAACGGTAGTAGTTCAGGTGGGTAGCTGCGTCAGCATGCGTAGGCTGCAAAGGAACAAGTAATAGGTTTATTCCATGCTGAAAAAAAGAAGAAAGAGAACACAACGTTTCGGCCGTGGAGCCTTCTTCAGGTGTGAGAGAGACAGGGCAGTAGGCAAAGGTAAAGTAGCTGGAGAACAAAGGTTGGGAGGGAGGAGGAGTGAGAGGCGGGAGCAGGGGACAGAAAGAGAGGCCAATCAAGAGGTGTGAAGTCAGAATGGGTGCAGAGAGGTGTGAAATGAAACTTCCAATGAATGGAGAAAATTTAAAAGAACAGTAATCTGTCGTTAAGGGAAGGGAGAATGTGTGATCCTAACTGCAGAATAATTTTAGTTTCGGTGACTACACTACACACTACACACTACACACTACACACTTTCGACCACACTAATCTCTCCGTCTGTGTTCTCAAAGACGGTTTTCCGAACTCATACATCAGAAAGACCACCGAAACTAAAATTATTCTGCAGTTAGGATCACACATTCTCCCTTCCCTTAACGACAGATTACTGTTCTTTTAAATTTTCTCCATTCATTGGAAGTTTCATTTCACACCTCTCTGCACCCATTCTGACTTCACACCTCTTGATTGGCCTCTCTTTCTGTCCCCTGCTCCCGCCTCTCACTCCTCCTCCCTCCCAACCTTTGTTCTCCAGCTACTTTACCTTTGCCTACTGCCCTGTCTCTCTCACACCTGAAGAAGGCTCCACGGCCGAAACGTTGTGTTCTCTTTCTTCTTTTTTTCAGCATGGAATAAACCTATTACTTGTTCCTTTGCACTTTTCAAAACGTGTTTTTCAGCCCGAAATAAACGCGTTTTTTCAGACAACTGAATCCCCATGTAACAGCAAGGCTCAGAAGAGCCCAAACACTCAGCTCTTAACCCCAGTGTGCAGAAAGTGTCAAAACGTGTTTTTCAGCAGAAATAAACATGTTTCTGCAAGTTTGGTCAACCCCATGTAAGTTATGGGGCAGAAACAGCACACTTTTCAAAACGTGTTTTTCAGCCCGAAATAAACGCGTTTTTTCAGACAACTGAATCCCCATGTAACAGCAAGGCTCAGAAGAGCCCACACACTCAGCTCTTAACCCCAGTGTGCAGAAAGGGTCAAAACGTTTTTTTCAGCAGAAATAAACATGTTTCTGCAAGTTTGGTCAACCCCATGTAAGTTATGGGGCAGTAACAGCACACTTTTCAAAACGTGTTTTTCAGCCCGAAATAAACGCGTTTTTTCAGACAACTGAATCCCCATGTAACAGCAAGGCTCAGAAGAGCCCACACACTCAGCTCTTAACCCCAGTGTGCAGAAAGGGTCAAAACGTGTTTTTCAGCAGAAATAAACATGTTTCTGCAAGTTTGGTCAACCCCATGTAAGTTATGGGGCAGTAACAGCACACTTTTCAAAACGTGTTTTTCAGCCCGAAATAAACACGTTTTTTCAGACAACTGAATCCCCATGTAACAGCAAGGCTCAGAAGAGCCCACACACTCAGCTCTTAACCCCAGTGTGCAGAAAGGGTCAAAACGTGTTTTTCAGCAGAAATAAACATGTTTCTGCAAGTTTGGTCAACCCCATGTAAGTTATGGGGCAGAAACAGCACACTTTTCAAAACGTGTTTTTCAGCCCGAAATAAACGCGTTTTTTCAGACAACTGAATCCCCATGTAACAGCAAGGCTCAGAAGAGCCCACACACTCAGCTCTTAACCCCAGTGTGCAGAAAGTGTCAAAACGTGTTTTTCAGCAGAAATAAACATGTTTCTGCAAGTTTGGTCAACCCCATGTAAGTTATGGGGCAGAAACAGCACACTTTTCAAAACGTGTTTTTCAGCCCGAAATAAACGCGTTTTTTCAGACAACTGAATCCCCATGTAACAGCAAGGCTCAGAAGAGCCCACACACTCAGCTCTTAACCCCAGTGTGCAGAAAGGGTCAAAACGTGTTTTTCAGCAGAAATAAACATGTTTCTGCAAGTTTGGTCAACCCCATGTAAGTTATGGGGTAGTAACAGCACACTTTTCAAAACGTGTTTTTCAGCCCGAAATAAACGCGTTTTTTCATACAACTGAATCCCCATGTAACAGCAAGGCTCAGAAGAGCCCACACACTCAGCTCTTAACCCCAGCGTGCATAAAGTGTCAAAACGTGTTTTTCAGCAGAAATAAACATGTTTCTGCAAGTTTGGTCAACCCCATGTAAGTTATGGGGCAGTAACAGCATACTTTTCAAAACGTGTTTTTCAGCCCGAAATAAACGCGTTTTTTCAGACAACTGAATCCCCATGTAACAGCAAGGCTCAGAAGAGCCCACACACTCAGCTCTTAACCCCAGTGTGCAGAAAGGGTCAAAACGTGTTTTTCAGCAGAAATAAACATGTTTCTGCAAGTTTGGTCAACCCCATGTAAGTTATGGGGCAGTAACAGCAAACTTTTCAAAACGTGTTTTTCAGCCCGAAATAAACACGTTTTTTCAGACAACTGAATCCCCATGTAACAGCAAGGCTCAGAAGAGCCCACACACTCAGCTCTTAACCCCAGTGTGCAGAAAGGGTCAAAACGTGTTTTTCAGCAGAAATAAACATGTTTCTGCAAGTTTGGTCAACCCCATGTAAGTTATGGGGCAGTAACAGCACACTTTTCAAAACGTGTTTTTCAGCCCGAAATAAACGCGTTTTTTCAGACAACTGAATCCCCATGTAACAGCAAGGCTCAGAAGAGCCGACACACTCAGATCTTAACCCCAGTGTGCAGAAAGTGTCAAAACGTGTTTTTCAGCAGAAATAAACATGTTTCTGCAAGTTTGGTCAACCCCATGTAAGTTATGGGGCAGTAACAGCACACTTTTCAAAACGTGTTTTTCATCCCGAAATAAACACGTTTTTTCAGACAACTGAATCCCCATGTAACAGCAAGGTTCAGAAGAGCCCACACACTCAGCTCTTAACCCCAGTGTGCAGAAAGTGTCAAAACGTGTTTTTCAGCAGAAATAAACATGTTTCTGCAAGTTTGGTCAACCCCATGTAAGTTATGGGGCAGTAACAGCACACTTTTCAAAACGTGTTTTTCAGCCCGAAATAAACGCGTTTTTTCAGACAACTGAATCCCCATGTAACAGCAAGGCTCAGAAGAGCCCACACACTCAGCTCTTAACCCCAGTGTGCAGAAAGTGTCAAAACGTGTTTTTCAGCAGAAATAAACGTGTTTCTGCAAGTTTGGTCAACCCCATGTAAGTTATGGGGCAGTAACAGCACACTTTTCAAAACGTGTTTTTCACCCGAAATAAACACGTTTTTTCAGACAACTGAATCCCCATGTAACAGCAAGGCTCAGAAGAGCCCACACACTCAGCTCTTAACCCCAGTGTGCAGAAAGTGTCAAAACGTGTTTTTCAGCAGAAATAAACATGTTTCTGCAAGTTTGGTCAACCCCATGTAAGTTATGGGGCAGTAACAGCACACTTTTCAAAATGTGTTTTTCAGCACGAAATAAACGCGTTTTTTCAGACAACTGAATCCCCATGTAACAGCAAGGCTCAGAAGAGCCCACACACTCAGCTCTTAACCCCAGTGTGCAGAAAGGGTCAAAACGTATTTTTCAGCAGAAATAAACATGTTTCTGCAAGTTTGGTCAACCCCATGTGAGTTATGGGGCAGTAACAGCACACTTTTCAAAACGTGTTTTTCAGTCCGAAATAAACACGTTTTTTCAGACAACTGAATCCCCATGTAACAGCAAGGCTCAGAAGAGCCCACACACTCAGCTCTTAACCCCAGTGTGCAGAAAGGGTCAAAACGTGTTTTTCAGCAGAAATAAACATGTTTCTGCAAGTTTGGTCAACCCCATGTAAGTTATGGGGCAGTAACAGCACACTTTTCAAAACGTGTTTTTCAGCCAGAAATAAACGCGTTTTTTCAGACAACTGAATCCCCATGTATCAGCAAGGCTCAGAAGAGCCCACACACTCAGCTCTTAACCCCAGTGTGCAGAAAGTGTCAAAACGTGTTTTTCAGCAGAAATAAACATGTTTCTGCAAGTTTGGTCAACCCCATGTAAGTTATGGGGCAGTAACAGCACACTTTTCAAAACTTGTTTTTCAGCCCGAAATAAACGCGTTTTTTCAGACAACTGAATCCCCATGTAACAGCAAGACTCAGAAGAGCCCACACACTCAGCTCTTAACCCCAGCGTGCAGAAAGTGTCAAAACGTGTTTTTCAGCAGAAATAAACATGTTTCTGCAAGTTTGGTCAACCCCATGTAAGTTATGGGGCAGTAACAGCACACTTTTCAAAACGTGTTTTTCAGCCCGAAATAAACGCGTTTTTTCAGACAACTGAATCCCCATGTAACAGCAAGGCTCAGAAGAGCCCAAACACTCAGCTCTTAACCCCAGTGTGCAGAAAGTGTCAAAACGTGTTTTTCAGCAGAAATAAACATGTTTCTGCAAGTTTGGTCAACCCCATGTAAGTTATGGGGCAGTACCAGCACACTTTTCAAAACGTGTTTTTCAGCCCGAAATAAACGCGTTTTTTCAGACAACTGAATCCCCATGTAACAGCAAGGCTCAGAAGAGCCCACACACTCAGCTCTTAACCCCAGTGTGCAGAAAGGGTCAAAACGTGTTTTTCAGCAGAAATAAACATGTTTCTGCAAGTTTGGTCAACCCCATGTAAGTTATGGGGCAGTAACAGCACACTTTTCAAAACGTGTTTTTCAGCCCGAAATAAACGCGTTTTTTCAGACAACTGAATCCCCATGTAACAGCAAGGCTCAGAAGAGCCCACACACTCAGCTCTTAAGCCCAGTGTGCAGAAAGGGTCAAAACGTGTTTTTCAGCAGAAATAAACATGTTTCTGCAAGTTTGGTCAACCCCATGTAAGTTATGGGGCAGTAACAGCACACTTTTCAAAACGTGTTTTTCAGCCCGAAATAAACACGTTTTTTCAGACAACTGAATCCCCATGTAACAGCAAGGCTCAGAAGAGCCCACACACTCAGCTCTTAACCCCAGTGTGCAGAAAGGGTCAAAACGTGTTTTTCAGCAGAAATAAACATGTTTCTGCAAGTTTGGTCAACCCCATGTAAGTTATGGGGCAGTAACAGCACACTTTTCAAAACGTGTTTTTCATCCCGAAATAAACACGTTTTTTCAGACAACTGAATCCCCATGTAACAGCAAGGCTCAGAAGAGCCCACACACTCAGCTCCTAACCCCAGTGTGCAGAAAGGGTCAAAACGTGTTTTTCAGCAGAAATAAACATGTTTCTGCAAGTTTGGTCAACCCCATGTAAGTTATGGGGCAGTAACAGCACACTTTTCAAAACGTGTTTTTCAGCCCGAAATAAACGCGTTTTTTCAGACAACTGAATCCCCATGTAACAGCAAGGCTCAGAAGAGCCCACACACTCAGCTCTTAACCCCAGTGTGCAGAAAGGGTCAAAACGTGTTTTTCAGCAGAAATAAACATGTTTCTGCAAGTTTGGTCAACCCCATGTAAGTTATGGGGCAGTAACAGCACACTTTATAAAACGTGTTTTTCAGCCCGAAATAAACGCGTTTTTTCAGACAACTGAATCCCCATGTATCAGCAAAGCTCAGAAGAGCCCACACACTCAGCTCTTAACCCCAGTGTGCAGAAAGTGTCAAAACGTGTTTTTCAGCAGAAATAAACATGTTTCTGCAAGTTTGGTCAACCCCATGTAAGTTATGGGGCAGTAACAGCACACTTTTCAAAACTTGTTTTTCAGCCCGAAATAAACGCGTTTTTTCAGACAACTGAATCCCCATGTAACAGCAAGACTCAGAAGAGCCCACACACTCTGCTCTTAACCCCAGCGTGCAGAAAGTGTCAAAACGTGTTTTTCAGCAGAAATAAACATGTTTCTGCAAGTTTGGTCAACCCCATGTAAGTTATGGGGCAGTAACAGCACACTTTTCAAAACGTGTTTTTCAGCCCGAAATAAACCCGTTTTTTCAGACAACTGAATCCCCATGTAACAGCAAAGCTCAGAAGAGCCCAAACACTCAGCTCTTAGCCCCAGCGTGCAGAAAGTGTCAAAACGTGTTTTTCAGCAGAAATAAACATGTTTCTGCAAGTTTGGTCAACCCCATGTAAGTTATGGGGCAGTACCAGCACACTTTTCAAAACGTGTTTTTCAGCCCGAAATAAACGCGTTTTTTCAGACAACTGAATCCCCATGTAACAGCAAGGCTCAGAAGAGCCCACACACTCAGCTCTTAACCCCAGTGTGCAGAAAGTGTCAAAACGTGTTTTTCAGCAGAAATAAACATGTTTCTGCAAGTTTGGTCAACCCCATGTAAGTTATGGGGCAGAAACAGCACACTTTTCAAAACGTGTTTTTCAGCCCGAAATAAACGCGTTTTTTCAGACAACTGAATCCCCATGTAACAGCAAGGCTCAGAAGAGCCCACACACTCAGCTCTTAACCCCAGTGTGCAGAAAGGGTCAAAACGTGTTTTTCAGCAGAAATAAACATGTTTCTGCAAGTTTGGTCAACCCCATGTAAGTTATGGAGTAGTAACAGCACACTTTTCAAAACGTGTTTTTCAGCCCGAAATAAACGCGTTTTTTCATACAACTGAATCCCCATGTAACAGCAAGGCTCAGAAGAGCCCACACACTCAGCTCTTAACCCCAGCGTGCATAAAGTGTCAAAACGTGTTTTTCAGCAGAAATAAACATGTTTCTGCAAGTTTGGTCAACCCCATGTAAGTTATGGGGCAGTAACAGCATACTTTTCAAAACGTGTTTTTCAGCCCGAAATAAACGCGTTTTTTCAGACAACTGAATCCCCATGTAACAGCAAGGCTCAGAAGAGCCCACACACTCAGCTCTTAACCCCAGCGTGCATAAAGTGTCAAAACGTGTTTTTCAGCAGAAATAAACATGTTTCTGCAAGTTTGGTCAACCCCATGTAAGTTATGGGGCAGTAACAGCATACTTTTCAAAACGTGTTTTTCAGCCCGAAATAAACGCGTTTTTTCAGACAACTGAATCCCCATGTAACAGCAAGGCTCAGAAGAGCCCACACACTCAGCTCTTAACCCCAGTGTGCAGAAAGGGTCAAAACGTGTTTTTCAGCAGAAATAAACATGTTTCTGCAAGTTTGGTCAACCCCATGTAAGTTATGGGGCAGTAACAGCAAACTTTTCAAAACGTGTTTTTCAGCCCGAAATAAACACGTTTTTTCAGACAACTGAATCCCCATGTAACAGCAAGGCTCAGAAGAGCCCACACACTCAGCTCTTAACCCCAGTGTGCAGAAAGGGTCAAAACGTGTTTTTCAGCAGAAATAAACATGTTTCTGCAAGTTTGGTCAACCCCATGTAAGTTATGGGGCAGTAACAGCACACTTTTCAAAACGTGTTTTTCAGCCCGAAATAAACGCGTTTTTTCAGACAACTGAATCCCCATGTAACAGCAAGGCTCAGAAGAGCCGACACACTCAGATCTTAACCCCAGTGTGCAGAAAGTGTCAAAACGTGTTTTTCAGCAGAAATAAACATGTTTCTGCAAGTTTGGTCAACCCCATGTAAGTTATGGGGCAGTAACAGCACACTTTTCAAAACGTGTTTTTCAGCCCGAAATAAACACGTTTTTTCAGACAACTGAATCCCCATGTAACAGCAAGGCTCAGAAGAGCCCACACACTCAGCTCTTAACCCCAGTGTGCAGAAAGTGTCAAAACGTGTTTTTCAGCAGAAATAAACATGTTTCTGCAAGTTTGGTCAACCCCATGTAAGTTATGGGGCAGTAACAGCACACTTTTCAAAACGTGTTTTTCAGCCCGAAATAAACGCGTTTTTTCAGACAACTGAATCCCCATGTAACAGCAAGGCTCAGAAGAGCCCACACACTCAGCTCTTAACCCCAGTGTGCAGAAAGTGTCAAAACGTGTTTTTCAGCAGAAATAAACGTGTTTCTGCAAGTTTGGTCAACCCCATGTAAGTTATGGGGCAGTAACAGCACACTTTTCAAAACGTGTTTTTCACCCGAAATAAACACGTTTTTTCAGACAACTGAATCCCCATGTAACAGCAAGGCTCAGAAGAGCCCACACACTCAGCTCTTAACCCCAGTGTGCAGAAAGTGTCAAAACGTGTTTTTCAGCAGAAATAAACATGTTTCTGCAAGTTTGGTCAACCCCATGTAAGTTATGGGGCAGTAACAGCACACTTTTCAAAATGTGTTTTTCAGCACGAAATAAACGCGTTTTTTCAGACAACTGAATCCCCATGTAACAGCAAGGCTCAGAAGAGCCCACACACTCAGCTCTTAACCCCAGTGTGCAGAAAGGGTCAAAACGTATTTTTCAGCAGAAATAAACATGTTTCTGCAAGTTTGGTCAACCCCATGTGAGTTATGGGGCAGTAACAGCACACTTTTCAAAACGTGTTTTTCAGTCCGAAATAAACGCGTTTTTTCAGACAACTGAATCCCCATGTAACAGCAAGGCTCAGAAGAGCCCACACACTCAGCTCTTAACCCCAGTGTGCAGAAAGGGTCAAAACGTGTTTTTCAGCAGAAATAAACATGTTTCTGCAAGTTTGGTCAACCCCATGTAAGTTATGGGGCAGTAACAGCACACTTTTCAAAACGTGTTTTTCAGCCCGAAATAAACGCGTTTTTTCAGACAACTGAATCCCCATGTATCAGCAAGGCTCAGAAGAGCCCACACACTCAGCTCTTAACCCCAGTGTGCAGAAAGTGTCAAAACGTGTTTTTCAGCAGAAATAAACATGTTTCTGCAAGTTTGGTCAACCCCATGTAAGTTATGGGGCAGTAACAGCACACTTTTCAAAACTTGTTTTTCAGCCCGAAATAAACGCGTTTTTTCAGACAACTGAATCCCCATGTAACAGCAAGACTCAGAAGAGCCCACACACTCAGCTCTTAACCCCAGCGTGCAGAAAGTGTCAAAACGTGTTTTTCAGCAGAAATAAACATGTTTCTGCAAGTTTGGTCAACCCCATGTAAGTTATGGGGCAGTAACAGCACACTTTTCAAAACGTGTGTTTCAGCCCGAAATAAACGCGTTTTTTCAGACAACTGAATCCCCATGTAACAGCAAGGCTCAGAAGAGCCCACACACTCAGCTCTTAACCCCAGTGTGCAGAAAGGGTCAAAACGTGTTTTTCAGCAGAAATAAACATGTTTCTGCAAGTTTGGTCAACCCCATGTAAGTTATGGGGCAGTAACAGCACACTTTTCAAAACGTGTTTTTCAGCCCGAAATAAACGCGTTTTTTCAGACAACTGAATCCCCATGTAACAGCAAGGCTCAGAAGAGCCCACACACTCAGCTCTTAACCCCAGTGTGCAGAAAGGGTCAAAACGTGTTTTTCAGCAGAAATAAACATGTTTCTGCAAGTTTGGTCAACCCCATGTAAGTTATGGGGCAGTAACAGCACACTTTTCAAAACGTGTTTTTCAGCCCGAAATAAACACGTTTTTTCAGACAACTGAATCCCCATGTAACAGCAAGGCTCAGAAGAGCCCACACACTCAGCTCTTAACCCCAGTGTGCAGAAAGGGTCAAAACGTGTTTTTCAGCAGAAATAAACATGTTTCTGCAAGTTTGGTCAACCCCATGTAAGTTATGGGGCAGTAACAGCACACTTTTCAAAACGTGTTTTTCATCCCGAAATAAACACGTTTTTTCAGACAACTGAATCCCCATGTAACAGGAAGGCTCAGAAGAGCCCACACACTCAGCTCTTAACCCCAGTGTGCAGAAAGGGTCAAAACGTGTTTTTCAGCAGAAATAAACATGTTTCTGCAAGTTTGGTCAACCCCATGTAAGTTATGGGGCAGTAACAGCACACTTTTCAAAACGTGTTTTTCAGCCCGAAATAAACGCGTTTTTTCAGACAACTGAATCCCCATGTAACAGCAAGGCTCAGAAGAGCCCACACACTCAGCTCTTAACCCCAGTGTGCAGAAAGGGTCAAAACGTGTTTTTCAGCAGAAATAAACATGTTTCTGCAAGTTTGGTCAACCCCATGTAAGTTATGGGGCAGTAACAGCACACTTTATAAAACGTGTTTTTCAGCCCGAAATAAACGCGTTTTTTCAGACAACTGAATCCCCATGTATCAGCAAGGCTCAGAAGAGCCCACACACTCAGCTCTTAACCCCAGTGTGCAGAAAGTGTCAAAACGTGTTTTTCAGCAGAAATAAACATGTTTCTGCAAGTTTGGTCAACCCCATGTAAGTTATGGGGCAGTAACAGCACACTTTTCAAAACTTGTTTTTCAGCCCGAAATAAACGCGTTTTTTCAGACAACTGAATCCCCATGTAACAGCAAGACTCAGAAGAGCCCACACACTCTGCTCTTAACCCCAGCGTGCAGAAAGTGTCAAAACGTGTTTTTCAGCAGAAATAAACATGTTTCTGCAAGTTTGGTCAACCCCATGTAAGTTATGGGGCAGTAACAGCACACTTTTCAAAACGTGTTTTTCAGCCCGAAATAAACCCGTTTTTTCAGACAACTGAATCCCCATGTAACAGCAAGGCTCAGAAGAGCCCAAACACTCAGCTCTTAGCCCCAGCGTGCAGAAAGTGTCAAAACGTGTTTTTCAGCAGAAATAAACATGTTTCTGCAAGTTTGGTCAACCCCATGTAAGTTATGGGGCAGTACCAGCACACTTTTCAAAACGTGTTTTTCAGCCCGAAATAAACGCGTTTTTTCAGACAACTGAATCCCCATGTAACAGCAAGGCTCAGAAGAGCCCACACACTCAGCTCTTAACCCCAGTGTGCAGAAAGTGTCAAAACGTGTTTTTCAGCAGAAATAAACATGTTTCTGCAAGTTTGGTCAACCCCATGTAAGTTATGGGGCAGAAACAGCACACTTTTCAAAACGTGTTTTTCAGCCCGAAATAAACGCGTTTTTTCAGACAACTGAATCCCCATGTAACAGCAAGGCTCAGAAGAGCCCACACACTCAGCTCTTAACCCCAGTGTGCAGAAAGGGTCAAAACGTGTTTTTCAGCAGAAATAAACATGTTTCTGCAAGTTTGGTCAACCCCATGTAAGTTATGGAGTAGTAACAGCACACTTTTCAAAACGTGTTTTTCAGCCCGAAATAAACGCGTTTTTTCATACAACTGAATCCCCATGTAACAGCAAGGCTCAGAAGAGCCCACACACTCAGCTCTTAACCCCAGCGTGCATAAAGTGTCAAAACGTGTTTTTCAGCAGAAATAAACATGTTTCTGCAAGTTTGGTCAACCCCATGTAAGTTATGGGGCAGTAACAGCATACTTTTCAAAACGTGTTTTTCAGCCCGAAATAAACGCGTTTTTTCAGACAACTGAATCCCCATGTAACAGCAAGGCTCAGAAGAGCCCACACACTCAGCTCTTAACCCCAGTGTGCAGAAAGGGTCAAAACGTGTTTTTCAGCAGAAATAAACATGTTTCTGCAAGTTTGGTCAACCCCATGTAAGTTATGGGGCAGTAACAGCAAACTTTTCAAAACGTGTTTTTCAGCCCGAAATAAACACGTTTTTTCAGACAACTGAATCCCCATGTAACAGCAAGGCTCAGAAGAGCCCACACACTCAGCTCTTAACCCCAGTGTGCAGAAAGGGTCAAAACGTGTTTTTCAGCAGAAATAAACATGTTTCTGCAAGTTTGGTCAACCCCATGTAAGTTATGGGGCAGTAACAGCACACTTTTCAAAACGTGTTTTTCAGCCCGAAATAAACACGTTTTTTCAGACAACTGAATCCCCATGTAACAGCAAGGCTCAGAAGAGCCCACACACTCAGCTCTTAACCCCAGTTTGCAGAAAGGGTCAAAACGTGTTTTTCAGCAGAAATAAACATGTTTCTGCAAGTTTGGTCAACCCCATGTAAGTTATGGGGCAGTAACAGCACACTTTTCAAAACGTGTTTTTCAGCCCGAAATAAACGCGTTTTTTCAGACAACTGAATCCCCATGTAACAGCAAGGCTCAGAAGAGCCCACACACTCAGCTCTTAACCCCAGTGTGCAGAAAGGGTCAAAACGTGTTTTTCAGCAGAAATAAACATGTTTCTGCAAGTTTGGTCAACCCCATGTAAGTTATGGGGCAGTAACAGCACACTTTACAAAACGTGTTTTTCAGCCCGAAATAAACGCGTTTTTTCAGACAACTGAATCCCCATGTATCAGCAAGGCTCAGAAGAGCCCACACACTCAGCTCTTAACCCCAGTGTGCAGAAAGTGTCAAAACGTGTTTTTCAGCAGAAATAAACATGTTTCTGCAAGTTTGGTCAACCCCATGTAAGTTATGGGGCAGTAACAGCACACTTTTCAAAACGTGTTTTTCAGCCCGAAATAAACACGTTTTTTCAGACAACTGAATCCCCATGTAACAGCAAGGCTCAGAAGAGCCCACACACTCAGCTCTTAACCCCAGTGTGCAGAAAGGGTCAAAACGTGTTTTTCAGCAGAAATAAACATGTTTCTGCAAGTTTGGTCAACCCCATGTAAGTTATGGGGCAGTAACAGCACACTTTTCAAAACGTGTTTTTCAGCCCGAAATAAACGCGTTTTTTCAGACAACTGAATCCCCATGTAACAGCAAGGCTCAGAAGAGCCCACACACTCAGCTCTTAACCCCAGTGTGCAGAAAGGGTCAAAACGTGTTTTTCAGCAGAAATAAACATGTTTCTGCAAGTTTGGTCAACCCCATGTAAGTTATGGGGCAGTAACAGCACACTTTACAAAACGTGTTTTTCAGCCCGAAATAAACGCGTTTTTTCAGACAACTGAATCCCCATGTATCAGCAAGGCTCAGAAGAGCCCACACACTCAGCTCTTAACCCCAGTGTGCAGAAAGTGTCAAAACGTGTTTTTCAGCAGAAATAAACATGTTTCTGCAAGTTTGGTCAACCCCATGTAAGTTATGGGGCAGTAACAGCACACTTTTCAAAACGTGTTTTTCAGCCCGAAATAAACCCGTTTTTTCAGACAACTGAATCCCCATGTAACAGCAAGGCTCAGAAGAGCCCACACACTCAGCTCTTAACCCCAGTGTGCAGAAAGGGTCAAAACGTGTTTTTCAGCAGAAATAAACATGTTTCTGCAAGTTTGGTCAACCCCATGTAAGTTATGGGGCAGTAACAGCACACTTTTCAAAATGTGTTTTTCAGCCCGAAATAAACGCGTTTTTTCAGACAACTGAATCCCCATGTAACAGCAAGGCTCAGAAGAGCCCACACACTCAGCTCTTAACCCCAGTGTGCAGAAAGGGTCAAAACGTATTTTTCAGCAGAAATAAACATGTTTCTGCAAGTTTGGTCAACCCCATGTGAGTTATGGGGCAGTAACAGCACACTTTTCAAAACGTGTTTTTCAGTCCGAAATAAACACGTTTTTTCAGACAACTGAATCCCCATGTAACAGCAAGGCTCAGAAGAGCCCACACACTCAGCTCTTAACCCCAGTGTGCAGAAAGGGTCAAAACGTATTTTTCAGCAGAAATAAACATGTTTCTGCAAGTTTGGTCAACCCCATGTAAGTTATGGGGCAGTAACAGCACACTTTTCAAAACGTGTTTTTCAGCCCGAAATAAACGCGTTTTTTCAGACAACTGAATCCCCATGATTCAGCAAGGCTCAGAAGAGCCCACACACTCAGCTCTTAACCCCAGTGTGCAGAAAGTGTCAAAACGTGTTTTTCAGCAGAAATAAACATGTTTCTGCAAGTTTGGTCAACCCCATGTAAGTTATGGGGCAGTAACAGCACACTTTTCAAAACGTGTTTTTCAGCCCGAAATAAACACGTTTTTTCAGACAACTGAATCCCCATGTAACAGCAAGGCTCAGAAGAGCCCACACACTCAGCTCTTAACCCCAGTGTGCAGAAAGGGTCAAAACGTGTTTTTCAGCAGAAATAAACATGTTTCTGCAAGTTTGGTCAACCCCATGTAAGTTATGGGGCAGTAACAGCACACTTTTCAAAACGTGTTTTTCAGCCCGAAATAAACGCGTTTTTTCAGACAACTGAATCCCCATGTAACAGCAAGGCTCAGAAGAGCCGACACACTCAGATCTTAACCCCAGTGTGCAGAAAGTGTCAAAACGTGTTTTTCAGCAGAAATAAACATGTTTCTGCAAGTTTGGTCAACCCCATGTAAGTTATGGGGCAGTAACAGCACACTTTTCAAAACGTGTTTTTCATCCCGAAATAAACGCGTTTTTTCAGACAACTGAATCCCCATGTAACAGCAAGGCTCAGAAGAGCCCACACACTCAGCTCTTAACCCCAGTGTGCAGAAAGTGTCAAAACGTGTTTTTCAGCAGAAATAAACATGTTTCTGCAAGTTTGGTCAACCCCATGTAAGTTATGGGGCAGAAACAGCACACTTTTCAAAACGTGTTTTTCAGCCCGAAATAAACGCGTTTTTTCAGACAACTGAATCCCCATGTAACAGCAAGGCTCAGAAGAGCCCACACACTCAGCTCTTAACCCCAGTGTGCAGAAAGGGTCAAAACGTGTTTTTCAGCAGAAATAAACATGTTTCTGCAAGTTTGGTCAACCCCATGTAAGTTATGGGGTAGTAACAGCACACTTTTCAAAACGTGTTTTTCAGCCCGAAATAAACGCGTTTTTTCATACAACTGAATCCCCATGTAACAGCAAGGCTCAGAAGAGCCCACACACTCAGCTCTTAACCCCAGCGTGCATAAAGTGTCAAAACGTGTTTTTCAGCAGAAATAAACATGTTTCTGCAAGTTTGGTCAACCCCATGTAAGTTATGGGGCAGTAACAGCATACTTTTCAAAACGTGTTTTTCAGCCCGAAATAAACGCGTTTTTTCAGACAACTGAATCCCCATGTAACAGCAAGGCTCAGAAGAGCCCACACACTCAGCTCTTAACCCCAGTGTGCAGAAAGGGTCAAAACGTGTTTTTCAGCAGAAATAAACATGTTTCTGCAAGTTTGGTCAACCCCATGTAAGTTATGGGGCAGTAACAGCAAACTTTTCAAAACGTGTTTTTCAGCCCGAAATAAACACGTTTTTTCAGACAACTGAATCCCCATGTAACAGCAAGGCTCAGAAGAGCCCACACACTCAGCTCTTAACCCCAGTGTGCAGAAAGGGTCAAAACGTGTTTTTCAGCAGAAATAAACATGTTTCTGCAAGTTTGGTCAACCCCATGTAAGTTATGGGGCAGTAACAGCACACTTTTCAAAACGTGTTTTTCAGCCCGAAATAAACGCGTTTTTTCAGACAACTGAATCCCCATGTAACAGCAAGGCTCAGAAGAGCCGACACACTCAGATCTTAACCCCAGTGTGCAGAAAGTGTCAAAACGTGTTTTTCAGCAGAAATAAACATGTTTCTGCAAGTTTGGTCAACCCCATGTAAGTTATGGGGCAGTAACAGCACACTTTTCAAAACGTGTTTTTCAGCCCGAAATAAACGCGTTTTTTCAGACAACTGAATCCCCATGTAACAGCAAGGCTCAGAAGAGCCCACACACTCAGCTCTTAACCCCAGCGTGCAGAAAGTGTCAAAACGTGTTTTTCAGCAGAAATAAACATGTTTCTGCAAGTTTGGTCAACCCCATGTAAGTTATGGGGCAGTAACAGCACACTTTTCAAAACGTGTTTTTCAGCCCGAAATAAACGCGTTTTTTCAGACAACTGAATCCCCATGTAACAGCAAGGCTCAGAAGAGCCCAAACACTCAGCTCTTAACCCCAGTGTGCAGAAAGTGTCAAAACGTGTTTTTCAGCAGAAATAAACATGTTTCTGCAAGTTTGGTCAACCCCATGTAAGTTATGGGGCAGAAACAGCACACTTTTCAAAACGTGTTTTTCAGCCCGAAATAAACGCGTTTTTTCAGACAACTGAATCCCCATGTAACAGCAAGGCTCAGAAGAGCCCACACACTCAGCTCTTAACCCCAGTGTGCAGAAAGGGTCAAAACGTGTTTTTCAGCAGAAATAAACATGTTTCTGCAAGTTTGGTCAACCCCATGTAAGTTATGGGGCAGTAACAGCACACTTTTCAAAACGTGTTTTTCAGCCCGAAATAAACGCGTTTTTTCAGACAACTGAATCCCCATGTAACAGCAAGGCTCAGAAGAGCCCACACACTCAGCTCTTAACCCCAGTGTGCAGAAAGGGTCAAAACGTGTTTTTCAGCAGAAATAAACATGTTTCTGCAAGTTTGGTCAACCCCATGTAAGTTATGGGGCAGTAACAGCACACTTTTCAAAACGTGTTTTTCAGCCCGAAATAAACACGTTTTTTCAGACAACTGAATCCCCATGTAACAGCAAGGCTCAGAAGAGCCCACACACTCAGCTCTTAACCCCAGCGTGCAGAAAGTGTCAAAACGTGTTTTTCAGCAGAAATAAACATGTTTCTGCAAGTTTGGTCAACCCCATGTAAGTTATGGGGCAGTAACAGCACACTTTTCAAAACGTGTTTTTCAGCCCGAAATAAACGCGTTTTTTCAGACAACTGAATCCCCATGTAACAGCAAGGCTCAGAAGAGCCCAAACACTCAGCTCTTAACCCCAGTGTGCAGAAAGTGTCAAAACGTGTTTTTCAGCAGAAATAAACATGTTTCTGCAAGTTTGGTCAACCCCATGTAAGTTATGGGGCAGAAACAGCACACTTTTCAAAACGTGTTTTTCAGCCCGAAATAAACGCGTTTTTTCAGACAACTGAATCCCCATGTAACAGCAAGGCTCAGAAGAGCCCACACACTCAGCTCTTAACCCCAGTGTGCAGAAAGGGTCAAAACGTGTTTTTCAGCAGAAATAAACATGTTTCTGCAAGTTTGGTCAACCCCATGTAAGTTATGGGGCAGTAACAGCACACTTTTCAAAACGTGTTTTTCAGCCCGAAATAAACGCGTTTTTTCAGACAACTGAATCCCCATGTAACAGCAAGGCTCAGAAGAGCCCACACACTCAGCTCTTAACCCCAGTGTGCAGAAAGGGTCAAAACGTGTTTTTCAGCAGAAATAAACATGTTTCTGCAAGTTTGGTCAACCCCATGTAAGTTATGGGGCAGTAACAGCACACTTTTCAAAACGTGTTTTTCAGCCCGAAATAAACACGTTTTTTCAGACAACTGAATCCCCATGTAACAGCAAGGCTCAGAAGAGCCCACACACTCAGCTCTTAACCCCAGTGTGCAGAAAGGGTCAAAACGTATTTTTCAGCAGAAATAAACATGTTTCTGCAAGTTTGGTCAACCCCATGTAAGTTATGGGGCAGTAACAGCACACTTTTCAAAACGTGTTTTTCAGTCCGAAATAAACGCGTTTTTTCAGACAACTGAATCCCCATGTAACAGCAAGGCTCAGAAGAGCCCACACACTCAGCTCTTAACCCCAGTGTGCAGAAAGGGTCAAAACGTATTTTTCAGCAGAAATAAACATGTTTCTGCAAGTTTGGTCAACCCCATGTAAGTTATGGGGCAGTAACAGCACACTTTTCAAAACGTGTTTTTCAGTCCGAAATAAACACGTTTTTTCAGACAACTGAATCCCCATGTAACAGCAAGGCTCAGAAGAGCCCACACACTCAGCTCTTAACCCCAGGGTGCAGAAAGGGTCAAAACGTGTTTTTCAGCAGAAATAAACATGTTTCTGCAAGTTTGGTCAACCCCATGTAAGTTATGGGGCAGTAACAGCACACTTTTCAAAACGTGTTTTTCAGCCCGAAATAAACTCGTTTTTTCAGACAACTGAATCCCCATGTAACAGCAAGGCTCAGAAGAGCCCACACACTCAGCTCTTAACCCCAGTGTGCAGAAAGGGTCAAAACGTGTTTTTCAGCAGAAATAAACATGTTTCTGCAAGTTTGGTCAACCCCATGTAAGTTATGGGGCAGTAACAGCACACTTTTCAAAACGTGTTTTTCAGCCCGAAATAAACGCGTTTTTTCAGACAACTGAATCCCCATGTTTCAGCAAGGCTCAGAAGAGCCCACACACTCAGCTCTTAACCCCAGTGTGCAGAAAGTGTCAAAACGTGTTTTTCAGCAGAAATAAACATGTTTCTGCAAGTTTGGTCAACCCCATGTAAGTTATGGGGCAGTAACAGCACACTTTTCAAAACTTGTTTTTCAGCCCGAAATAAACGCGTTTTTTCAGACAACTGAATCCCCATGTAACAGCAAGACTCAGAAGAGCCCACACACTCAGCTCTTAACCCCAGCGTGCATAAAGTGTCAAAACGTGTTTTTCAGCAGAAATAAACATGTTTCTGCAAGTTTGGTCAACCCCATGTAAGTTATGGGGCAGTAACAGCACACTTTTCAAAACGTGTTTTTCAGCCCGAAATAAACGCGTTTTTTCAGACAACTGAATCCCCATGTAACAGCAAGGCTCAGAAGAGCCCACACACTCAGCTCTTAACCCCAGTGTGCAGAAAGGGTCAAAACGTGTTTTTCAGCAGAAATAAACATGTTTCTGCAAGTTTGGTCAATCCCATGTAAGTTATGGGGCAGTAACAGCAAACTTTTCAAAACGTGTTTTTCAGCCCGAAATAAACACGTTTTTTCAGACAACTGAATCCCCATGTAACAGCAAGGCTCAGAAGAGCCCACACACTCAGCTCTTAACCCCAGTGTGCAGAAAGGGTCAAAACGTGTTTTTCAGCAGAAATAAACATGTTTCTGCAAGTTTGGTCAACCCCATGTAAGTTATGGGGCAGTAACAGCACACTTTTCAAAACGTGTTTTTCAGCCCGAAATAAACGCGTTTTTTCAGACAACTGAATCCCCATGTAACAGCAAGGCTCAGAAGAGCCGACACACTCAGATCTTAACCCCAGTGTGCAGAAAGTGTCAAAACGTGTTTTTCAGCAGAAATAAACATGTTTCTGCAAGTTTGGTCAACCCCATGTAAGTTATGGGGCAGTAACAGCACACTTTTCAAAACGTGTTTTTCATCCCGAAATAAACACGTTTTTTCAGACAACTGAATCCCCATGTGACAGCAAGGCTCAGAAGAGCCCACACACTCAGCTCTTAACCCCAGTGTGCAGAAAGTGTCAAAACGTGTTTTTCAGCAGAAATAAACATGTTTCTGCAAGTTTGGTCAACCCCATGTAAGTTATGGGGCAGTAACAGCACACTTTTCAAAACGTGTTTTTCAGCCCGAAATAAACGCGTTTTTTCAGACAACTGAATCCCCATGTAACAGCAAGGCTCAGAAGAGCCCACACACTCAGCTCTTAACCCCAGTGTGCAGAAAGTGTCAAAACGTGTTTTTCAGCAGAAATAAACGTGTTTCTGCAAGTTTGGTCAACCCCATGTAAGTTATGGGGCAGTAACAGCACACTTTTCAAAACGTGTTTTTCACCCGAAATAAACACGTTTTTTCAGACAACTGAATCCCCATGTTTCAGCAAGGCTCAGAAGAGCCCACACACTCAGCTCTTAACCCCAGTGTGCAGAAAGTGTCAAAACGTGTTTTTCAGCAGAAATAAACGTGTTTCTGCAAGTTTGGTCAACCCCATGTAAGTTATGGGGCAGTAACAGCACACTTTTCAAAACGTGTTTTTCACCCGAAATAAACACGTTTTTTCAGACAACTGAATCCCCATGTAACAGCAAGGCTCAGAAGAGCCCACACACTCAGCTCTTAACCCCAGTGTGCAGAAAGGGTCAAAACGTGTTTTTCAGCAGAAATAAACATGTTTCTGCAAGTTTGGTCAACCCCATGTAAGTTATGGGGCAGTAACAGCACACTTTTCAAAACGTGTTTTTCAGCCCGAAATAAACGTGTTTTTTCAGACAACTGAATCCCCATGTTTCAGCAAGGCTCAGAAGAGCCCACACACTCAGCTCTTAACCCCAGTGTGCAGAAAGTGTCAAAACGTGTTTTTCAGCAGAAATAAACATGTTTCTGCAAGTTTGGTCAACCCCATGTAAGTTATGGGGCAGTAACAGCACACTTTTCAAAACTTGTTTTTCAGCCCGAAATAAACGCGTTTTTTCAGACAACTGAATCCCCATGTAACAGCAAGACTCAGAAGAGCCCACACACTCAGCTCTTAACCCCAGCGTGCATAAAGTGTCAAAACGTGTTTTTCAGCAGAAATAAACATGTTTCTGCAAGTTTGGTCAACCCCATGTAAGTTATGGGGCAGTAACAGCACACTTTTCAAAACGTGTTTTTCAGCCCGAAATAAACGCGTTTTTTCAGACAACTGAATCCCCATGTAACAGCAAGGCTCAGAAGAGCCCACACACTCAGCTCTTAACCCCAGTGTGCAGAAAGGGTCAAAACGTGTTTTTCAGCAGAAATAAACATGTTTCTGCAAGTTTGGTCAACCCCATGTAAGTTATGGGGCAGTAACAGCAAACTTTTCAAAACGTGTTTTTCAGCCCGAAATAAACACGTTTTTTCAGACAACTGAATCCCCATGTAACAGCAAGGCTCAGAAGAGCCCACACACTCAGCTCTTAACCCCAGTGTGCAGAAAGGGTCAAAACGTGTTTTTCAGCAGAAATAAACATGTTTCTGCAAGTTTGGTCAACCCCATGTAAGTTATGGGGCAGTAACAGCACACTTTTCAAAACGTGTTTTTCAGCCCGAAATAAACGCGTTTTTTCAGACAACTGAATCCCCATGTAACAGCAAGGCTCAGAAGAGCCGACACACTCAGATCTTAACCCCAGTGTGCAGAAAGTGTCAAAACGTGTTTTTCAGCAGAAATAAACATGTTTCTGCAAGTTTGGTCAACCCCATGTAAGTTATGGGGCAGTAACAGCACACTTTTCAAAACGTGTTTTTCATCCCGAAATAAACACGTTTTTTCAGACAACTGAATCCCCATGTAACAGCAAGGCTCAGAAGAGCCCACACACTCAGCTCTTAACCCCAGTGTGCAGAAAGTGTCAAAACGTGTTTTTCAGCAGAAATAAACATGTTTCTGCAAGTTTGGTCAACCCCATGTAAGTTATGGGGCAGTAACAGCACACTTTTCAAAACGTGTTTTTCACCCGAAATAAACACGTTTTTTCAGACAACTGAATCCCCATGTAACAGCAAGGCTCAGAAGAGCCCACACACTCAGCTCTTAACCCCAGTGTGCAGAAAGTGTCAAAACGTGTTTTTCAGCAGAAATAAACATGTTTCTGCAAGTTTGGTCAACCCCATGTAAGTTATGGGGCAGTAACAGCACACTTTTCAAAATGTGTTTTTCAGCACGAAATAAACGCGTTTTTTCAGACAACTGAATCCCCATGTAACAGCAAGGCTCAGAAGAGCCCACACACTCAGCTCTTAACCCCAGTGTGCAGAAAGGGTCAAAACGTATTTTTCAGCAGAAATAAACATGTTTCTGCAAGTTTGGTCAACCCCATGTGAGTTATGGGGCAGTAACAGCACACTTTTCAAAACGTGTTTTTCAGTCCGAAATAAACACGTTTTTTCAGACAACTGAATCCCCATGTAACAGCAAGGCTCAGAAGAGCCCACACACTCAGCTCTTAACCCCAGTGTGCAGAAAGGGTCAAAACGTGTTTTTCAGCAGAAATAAACATGTTTCTGCAAGTTTGGTCAACCCCATGTAAGTTATGGGGCAGTAACAGCACACTTTTCAAAACGTGTTTTTCAGCCCGAAATAAACGCGTTTTTTCAGACAACTGAATCCCCATGTATCAGCAAGGCTCAGAAGAGCCCACACACTCAGCTCTTAACCCCAGTGTGCAGAAAGTGTCAAAACGTGTTTTTCAGCAGAAATAAACATGTTTCTGCAAGTTTGGTCAACCCCATGTAAGTTATGGGGCAGGAACAGCACACTTTTCAAAACTTGTTTTTCAGCCCGAAATAAACGCGTTTTTTCAGACAACTGAATCCCCATGTAACAGCAAGACTCAGAAGAGCCCACACACTCAGCTCTTAACCCCAGCGTGCAGAAAGTGTCAAAACGTGTTTTTCAGCAGAAATAAACATGTTTCTGCAAGTTTGGTCAACCCCATGTAAGTTATGGGGCAGTAACAGCACACTTTTCAAAACGTGTTTTTCAGCCCGAAATAAACGCGTTTTTTCAGACAACTGAATCCCCATGTAACAGCAAGGCTCAGAAGAGCCCAAACACTCAGCTCTTAACCCCAGTGTGCAGAAAGTGTCAAAACGTGTTTTTCAGCAGAAATAAACATGTTTCTGCAAGTTTGGTCAACCCCATGTAAGTTATGGGGCAGAAACAGCACACTTTTCAAAACGTGTTTTTCAGCCCGAAATAAACGCGTTTTTTCAGACAACTGAATCCCCATGTAACAGCAAGGCTCAGAAGAGCCCACACACTCAGCTCTTAACCCCAGTGTGCAGAAAGGGTCAAAACGTGTTTTTCAGCAGAAATAAACATGTTTCTGCAAGTTTGGTCAACCCCATGTAAGTTATGGGGCAGTAACAGCACACTTTTCAAAACGTGTTTTTCAGCCCGAAATAAACGCGTTTTTTCAGACAACTGAATCCCCATGTATCAGCAAGGCTCAGAAGAGCCCACACACTCAGCTCTTAACCCCAGTGTGCAGAAAGTGTCAAAACGTGTTTTTCAGCAGAAATAAACATGTTTCTGCAAGTTTGGTCAACCCCATGTAAGTTATGGGGCAGTAACAGCACACTTTTCAAAACTTGTTTTTCAGCCCGAAATAAACGCGTTTTTTCAGACAACTGAATCCCCATGTAACAGCAAGACTCAGAAGAGCCCACACACTCAGCTCTTAACCCCAGCGTGCAGAAAGTGTCAAAACGTGTTTTTCAGCAGAAATAAACATGTTTCTGCAAGTTTGGTCAACCCCATGTAAGTTATGGGGCAGTAACAGCACACTTTTCAAAACGTGTTTTTCAGCCCGAAATAAACGCGTTTTTTCAGACAACTGAATCCCCATGTAACAGCAAGGCTCAGAAGAGCCCAAACACTCAGCTCTTAACCCCAGTGTGCAGAAAGTGTCAAAACGTGTTTTTCAGCAGAAATAAACATGTTTCTGCAAGTTTGGTCAACCCCATGTAAGTTATGGGGCAGAAACAGCACACTTTTCAAAACGTGTTTTTCAGCCCGAAATAAACGCGTTTTTTCAGACAACTGAATCCCCATGTAACAGCAAGGCTCAGAAGAGCCCACACACTCAGCTCTTAACCCCAGTGTGCAGAAAGGGTCAAAACGTGTTTTTCAGCAGAAATAAACATGTTTCTGCAAGTTTGGTCAACCCCATGTAAGTTATGGGGCAGTAACAGCACACTTTTCAAAACGTGTTTTTCAGCCCGAAATAAACGCGTTTTTTCAGACAACTGAATCCCCATGTAACAGCAAGGCTCAGAAGAGCCCACACACTCAGCTCTTAACCCCAGTGTGCAGAAAGGGTCAAAACGTGTTTTTCAGCAGAAATAAACATGTTTCTGCAAGTTTGGTCAACCCCATGTAAGTTATGGGGCAGTAACAGCACACTTTTCAAAACGTGTTTTTCAGCCCGAAATAAACACGTTTTTTCAGACAACTGAATCCCCATGTAACAGCAAGGCTCAGAAGAGCCCACACACTCAGCTCTTAACCCCAGTGTGCAGAAAGGGTCAAAACGTGTTTTTCAGCAGAAATAAACATGTTTCTGCAAGTTTGGTCAACCCCATGTAAGTTATGGGGCAGTAACAGCACACTTTTCAAAACGTGTTTTTCAGCCCGAAATAAACGCGTTTTTTCAGACAACTGAATCCCCATGTAACAGCAAGGCTCAGAAGAGCCCACACACTCAGCTCTTAACCCCAGCGTGCATAAAGTGTCAAAACGTGTTTTTCAGCAGAAATAAACATGTTTCTGCAAGTTTGGTCAACCCCATGTAAGTTATGGGGCAGTAACAGCACACTTTTCAAAACGTGTTTTTCACCCGAAATAAACACGTTTTTTCAGACAACTGAATCCCCATGTAACAGCAAGGCTCAGAAGAGCCCACACACTCAGCTCTTAACCCCAGTGTGCAGAAAGTGTCAAAACGTGTTTTTCAGCAGAAATAAACATGTTTCTGCAAGTTTGGTCAACCCCATGTAAGTTATGGGGCAGTAACAGCACACTTTTCAAAATGTGTTTTTCAGCACGAAATAAACGCGTTTTTTCAGACAACTGAATCCCCATGTAACAGCAAGGCTCAGAAGAGCCCACACACTCAGCTCTTAACCCCAGTGTGCAGAAAGGGTCAAAACGTATTTTTCAGCAGAAATAAACATGTTTCTGCAAGTTTGGTCAACCCCATGTGAGTTATGGGGCAGTAACAGCACACTTTTCAAAACGTGTTTTTCAGTCCGAAATAAACACGTTTTTTCAGACAACTGAATCCCCATGTAACAGCAAGGCTCAGAAGAGCCCACACACTCAGCTCTTAACCCCAGTGTGCAGAAAGGGTCAAAACGTGTTTTTCAGCAGAAATAAACATGTTTCTGCAAGTTTGGTCAACCCCATGTAAGTTATGGGGCAGTAACAGCACACTTTTCAAAACGTGTTTTTCAGCCCGAAATAAACGCGTTTTTTCAGACAACTGAATCCCCATGTATCAGCAAGGCTCAGAAGAGCCCACACACTCAGCTCTTAACCCCAGTGTGCAGAAAGTGTCAAAACGTGTTTTTCAGCAGAAATAAACATGTTTCTGCAAGTTTGGTCAACCCCATGTAAGTTATGGGGCAGTAACAGCACACTTTTCAAAACTTGTTTTTCAGCCCGAAATAAACGCGTTTTTTCAGACAACTGAATCCCCATGTAACAGCAAGACTCAGAAGAGCCCACACACTCAGCTCTTAACCCCAGCGTGCAGAAAGTGTCAAAACGTGTTTTTCAGCAGAAATAAACATGTTTCTGCAAGTTTGGTCAACCCCATGTAAGTTATGGGGCAGTAACAGCACACTTTTCAAAACGTGTTTTTCAGCCCGAAATAAACGCGTTTTTTCAGACAACTGAATCCCCATGTAACAGCAAGGCTCAGAAGAGCCCAAACACTCAGCTCTTAACCCCAGTGTGCAGAAAGTGTCAAAACGTGTTTTTCAGCAGAAATAAACATGTTTCTGCAAGTTTGGTCAACCCCATGTAAGTTATGGGGCAGAAACAGCACACTTTTCAAAACGTGTTTTTCAGCCCGAAATAAACGCGTTTTTTCAGACAACTGAATCCCCATGTAACAGCAAGGCTCAGAAGAGCCCACACACTCAGCTCTTAACCCCAGTGTGCAGAAAGGGTCAAAACGTGTTTTTCAGCAGAAATAAACATGTTTCTGCAAGTTTGGTCAACCCCATGTAAGTTATGGGGCAGTAACAGCACACTTTTCAAAACGTGTTTTTCAGCCCGAAATAAACGCGTTTTTTCAGACAACTGAATCCCCATGTATCAGCAAGGCTCAGAAGAGCCCACACACTCAGCTCTTAACCCCAGTGTGCAGAAAGTGTCAAAACGTGTTTTTCAGCAGAAATAAACATGTTTCTGCAAGTTTGGTCAACCCCATGTAAGTTATGGGGCAGTAACAGCACACTTTTCAAAACTTGTTTTTCAGCCCGAAATAAACGCGTTTTTTCAGACAACTGAATCCCCATGTAACAGCAAGACTCAGAAGAGCCCACACACTCAGCTCTTAACCCCAGCGTGCAGAAAGTGTCAAAACGTGTTTTTCAGCAGAAATAAACATGTTTCTGCAAGTTTGGTCAACCCCATGTAAGTTATGGGGCAGTAACAGCACACTTTTCAAAACGTGTTTTTCAGCCCGAAATAAACGCGTTTTTTCAGACAACTGAATCCCCATGTAACAGCAAGGCTCAGAAGAGCCCAAACACTCAGCTCTTAACCCCAGTGTGCAGAAAGTGTCAAAACGTGTTTTTCAGCAGAAATAAACATGTTTCTGCAAGTTTGGTCAACCCCATGTAAGTTATGGGGCAGAAACAGCACACTTTTCAAAACGTGTTTTTCAGCCCGAAATAAACGCGTTTTTTCAGACAACTGAATCCCCATGTAACAGCAAGGCTCAGAAGAGCCCACACACTCAGCTCTTAACCCCAGTGTGCAGAAAGGGTCAAAACGTGTTTTTCAGCAGAAATAAACATGTTTCTGCAAGTTTGGTCAACCCCATGTAAGTTATGGGGCAGTAACAGCACACTTTTCAAAACGTGTTTTTCAGCCCGAAATAAACGCGTTTTTTCAGACAACTGAATCCCCATGTAACAGCAAGGCTCAGAAGAGCCCACACACTCAGCTCTTAACCCCAGTGTGCAGAAAGGGTCAAAACGTGTTTTTCAGCAGAAATAAACATGTTTCTGCAAGTTTGGTCAACCCCATGTAAGTTATGGGGCAGTAACAGCACACTTTTCAAAACGTGTTTTTCAGCCCGAAATAAACACGTTTTTTCAGACAACTGAATCCCCATGTAACAGCAAGGCTCAGAAGAGCCCACACACTCAGCTCTTAACCCCAGTGTGCAGAAAGGGTCAAAACGTGTTTTTCAGCAGAAATAAACATGTTTCTGCAAGTTTGGTCAACCCCATGTAAGTTATGGGGCAGTAACAGCACACTTTTCAAAACGTGTTTTTCAGCCCGAAATAAACGCGTTTTTTCAGACAACTGAATCCCCATGTAACAGCAAGGCTCAGAAGAGCCCACACACTCAGCTCTTAACCCCAGCGTGCATAAAGTGTCAAAACGTGTTTTTCAGCAGAAATAAACATGTTTCTGCAAGTTTGGTCAACCCCATGTAAGTTATGGGGCAGTAACAGCATACTTTTCAAAACGTGTTTTTCAGCCCGAAATAAACGCGTTTTTTCAGACAACTGAATCCCCATGTAACAGCAAGGCTCAGAAGAGCCCACACACTCAGCTCTTAACCCCAGTGTGCAGAAAGGGTCAAAACGTGTTTTTCAGCAGAAATAAACATGTTTCTGCAAGTTTGGTCAACCCCATGTAAGTTATGGGGCAGTAACAGCAAACTTTTCAAAACGTGTTTTTCAGCCCGAAATAAACACGTTTTTTCAGACAACTGAATCCCCATGTAACAGCAAGGCTCAGAAGAGCCCACACACTCAGCTCTTAACCCCAGTGTGCAGAAAGGGTCAAAACGTGTTTTTCAGCAGAAATAAACATGTTTCTGCAAGTTTGGTCAACCCCATGTAAGTTATGGGGCAGTAACAGCACACTTTTCAAAACGTGTTTTTCAGCCCGAAATAAACGCGTTTTTTCAGACAACTGAATCCCCATGTAACAGCAAGGCTCAGAAGAGCCGACACACTCAGATCTTAACCCCAGTGTGCAGAAAGTGTCAAAACGTGTTTTTCAGCAGAAATAAACATGTTTCTGCAAGTTTGGTCAACCCCATGTAAGTTATGGGGCAGTAACAGCACACTTTTCAAAATGTGTTTTTCAGCACGAAATAAACGCGTTTTTTCAGACAACTGAATCCCCATGTAACAGCAAGGCTCAGAAGAGCCCACACACTCAGCTCTTAACCCCAGTGTGCAGAAAGGGTCAAAACGTATTTTTCAGCAGAAATAAACATGTTTCTGCAAGTTTGGTCAACCCCATGTGAGTTATGGGGCAGTAACAGCACACTAACGTGTTTTTCAGTCCGAAATAAACACGTTTTTTCAGACAACTGAATCCCCATGTAACAGCAAGGCTCAGAAGAGCCCACACACTCAGCTCTTAACCCCAGTGTGCAGAAAGGGTCAAAACGTGTTTTTCAGCAGAAATAAACATGTTTCTGCAAGTTTGGTCAACCCCATGTAAGTTATGGGGCAGTAACAGCACACTTTTCAAAACGTGTTTTTCAGCCCGAAATAAACGCGTTTTTTCAGACAACTGAATCCCCATGTATCAGCAAGGCTCAGAAGAGCCCACACACTCAGCTCTTAACCCCAGTGTGCAGAAAGGGTCAAAACGTGTTTTTCAGCAGAAATAAACATGTTTCTGCAAGTTTGGTCAACCCCATGTAAGTTATGGGGCAGTAACAGCACACTTTTCAAAACTTGTTTTTCAGCCCGAAATAAACGCGTTTTTTCAGACAACTGAATCCCCATGTAACAGCAAGACTCAGAAGAGCCCACACACTCAGCTCTTAACCCCAGCGTGCAGAAAGTGTCAAAACGTGTTTTTCAGCAGAAATAAACATGTTTCTGCAAGTTTGGTCAACCCCATGTAAGTTATGGGGCAGTAACAGCACACTTTTCAAAACGTGTTTTTCAGCCCGAAATAAACGCGTTTTTTCAGACAACTGAATCCCCATGTAACAGCAAGGCTCAGAAGAGCCCAAACACTCAGCTCTTAACCCCAGTGTGCAGAAAGTGTCAAAACGTGTTTTTCAGCAGAAATAAACATGTTTCTGCAAGTTTGGTCAACCCCATGTAAGTTATGGGGCAGAAACAGCACACTTTTCAAAACGTGTTTTTCAGCCCGAAATAAACGCGTTTTTTCAGACAACTGAATCCCCATGTAACAGCAAGGCTCAGAAGAGCCCACACACTCAGCTCTTAACCCCAGTGTGCAGAAAGGGTCAAAACGTGTTTTTCAGCAGAAATAAACATGTTTCTGCAAGTTTGGTCAACCCCATGTAAGTTATGGGGCAGTAACAGCACACTTTTCAAAACGTGTTTTTCAGCCCGAAATAAACGCGTTTTTTCAGACAACTGAATCCCCATGTAACAGCAAGGCTCAGAAGAGCCGACACACTCAGATCTTAACCCCAGTGTGCAGAAAGTGTCAAAACGTGTTTTTCAGCAGAAATAAACATGTTTCTGCAAGTTTGGTCAACCCCATGTAAGTTATGGGGCAGTAACAGCACACTTTTCAAAACGTGTTTTTCATCCCGAAATAAACACGTTTTTTCAGACAACTGAATCCCCATGTAACAGCAAGGCTCAGAAGAGCCCACACACTCAGCTCTTAACCCCAGTGTGCAGAAAGTGTCAAAACGTGTTTTTCAGCAGAAATAAACATGTTTCTGCAAGTTTGGTCAACCCCATGTAAGTTATGGGGCAGTAACAGCACACTTTTCAAAACGTGTTTTTCAGCCCGAAATAAACGCGTTTTTTCAGACAACTGAATCCCCATGTAACAGAAAGGCTCAGAAGAGCCCACACACTCAGCTCTTAACCCCAGTGTGCAGAAAGTGTCAAAACGTGTTTTTCAGCAGAAATAAACGTGTTTCTGCAAGTTTGGTCAACCCCATGTAAGTTATGGGGCAGTAACAGCACACTTTTCAAAACGTGTTTTTCACCCGAAATAAACACGTTTTTTCAGACAACTGAATCCCCATGTAACAGCAAGACTCAGAAGAGCCCACACACTCAGCTCTTAACCCCAGTGTGCAGAAAGTGTCAAAACGTGTTTTTCAGCAGAAATAAACATGTTTCTGCAAGTTTGGTCAACCCCATGTAAGTTATGGGGCAGTAACAGCACACTTTTCAAAACGTGTTTTTCAGTCCGAAATAAACACGTTTTTTCAGACAACTGAATCCCCATGTAACAGCAAGGCTCAGAAGAGCCCACACACTCAGCTCTTAACCCCAGTGTGCAGAAAGGGTCAAAACGTGTTTTTCAGCAGAAATAAACATGTTTCTGCAAGTTTGGTCAACCCCATGTAAGTTATGGGGCAGTAACAGCACACTTTTCAAAACGTGTTTTTCAGCCCGAAATAAACGCGTTTTTTCAGACAACTGAATCCCCATGTAACAGCAAGGCTCAGAAGAGCCCACACACTCAGCTCTTAACCCCAGTGTGCAGAAAGGGTCAAAACGTGTTTTTCAGCAGAAATAAACATGTTTCTGCAAGTTTGGTCAACCCCATGTAAGTTATGGGGCAGTAACAGCACACTTTTCAAAACGTGTTTTTCAGCCCGAAATAAACGCGTTTTTTCAGACAACTGAATCCCCATGTTTCAGCAAGGCTCAGAAGAGCCCACACACTCAGCTCTTAACCCCAGTGTGCAGAAAGTGTCAAAACGTGTTTTTCAGCAGAAATAAACATGTTTCTGCAAGTTTGGTCAACCCCATGTAAGTTATGGGGCAGTAACAGCACACTTTTCAAAACTTGTTTTTCAGCCCGAAATAAACGCGTTTTTTCAGACAACTGAATCCCCATGTAACAGCAAGACTCAGAAGAGCCCACACACTCAGCTCTTAACCCCAGCGTGCATAAAGTGTCAAAACGTGTTTTTCAGCAGAAATAAACATGTTTCTGCAAGTTTGGTCAACCCCATGTAAGTTATGGGGCAGTAACAGCACACTTTTCAAAACGTGTTTTTCAGCCCGAAATAAACGCGTTTTTTCAGACAACTGAATCCCCATGTAACAGCAAGGCTCAGAAGAGCCCACACACTCAGCACTTAACCCCAGTGTGCAGAAAGTGTCAAAACGTGTTTTTCAGCAGAAATAAACATGTTTCTGCAAGTTTGGTCAACCCCATGTAAGTTATGGGGCAGTAACAGCACACTTTTCAAAATGTGTTTTTCAGCCCGAAATAAACGCGTTTTTTCAGACAACTGAATCCCCATGTAACAGCAAGGCTCAGAAGAGCCCACACACTCAGCTCTTAACCCCAGTGTGCAGAAAGGGTCAAAACGTGTTTTTCAGCAGAAATAAACATGTTTCTGCAAGTTTGGTCAACCCCATGTAAGTTATGGGGCAGTAACAGCACACTTTTCAAAACGTGTTTTTCAGCCCGAAATAAACGCGTTTTTTCAGACAACTGAATCCCCATGTAACAGCAAGGCTCAGAAGAGCCCACACACTCAGCTCTTAACCCCAGTGTGCAGAAAGTGTCAAAACGTGTTTTTCAGCAGAAATAAACATGTTTCTGCAAGTTTGGTCAACCCCATGTAAGTTATGGGGCAGTAACAGCACACTTTTCAAAACGTGTTTTTCAGCCCGAAATAAACACGTTTTTTCAGACAACTGAATCCCCATGTAACAGCAAGGCTCAGAAGAGCCCACACACTCAGCTCTTAACCCCAGTGTGCAGAAAGGGTCAAAACGTGTTTTTCAGCAGAAATAAACATGTTTCTGCAAGTTTGGTCAACCCCATGTAAGTTATGGGGCAGTAACAGCACACTTTTCAAAACGTGTTTTTCAGCCCGAAATAAACGCGTTTTTTCAGACAACTGAATCCCCATGTAACAGCAAGGCTCAGAAGAGCCGACACACTCAGATCTTAACCCCAGTGTGCAGAAAGTGTCAAAACGTGTTTTTCAGCAGAAATAAACATGTTTCTGCAAGTTTGGTCAACCCCATGTAAGTTATGGGGCAGTAACAGCACACTTTTCAAAACGTGTTTTTCATCCCGAAATAAACACGTTTTTTCAGACAACTGAATCCCCATGTAACAGCAAGGCTCAGAAGAGCCCACACACTCAGCTCTTAACCCCAGTGTGCAGAAAGTGTCAAAACGTGTTTTTCAGCAGAAATAAACATGTTTCTGCAAGTTTGGTCAACCCCATGTAAGTTATGGGGCAGTAACAGCACACTTTTCAAAACGTGTTTTTCAGCCCGAAATAAACGCGTTTTTTCAGACAACTGAATCCCCATGTAACAGCAAGGCTCAGAAGAGCCCACACACTCAGCTCTTAACCCCAGTGTGCAGAAAGTGTCAAAACGTGTTTTTCAGCAGAAATAAACGTGTTTCTGCAAGTTTGGTCAACCCCATGTAAGTTATGGGGCAGTAACAGCACACTTTTCAAAACGTGTTTTTCACCCGAAATAAACACGTTTTTTCAGACAACTGAATCCCCATGTAACAGCAAGGCTCAGAAGAGCCCACACACTCAGCACTTAACCCCAGTGTGCAGAAAGTGTCAAAACGTGTTTTTCAGCAGAAATAAACATGTTTCTGCAAGTTTGGTCAACCCCATGTAAGTTATGGGGCAGTAACAGCACACTTTTCAAAATGTGTTTTTCAGCACGAAATAAACGCGTTTTTTCAGACAACTGAATCCCCATGTAACAGCAAGGCTCAGAAGAGCCCACACACTCAGCTCTTAACCCCAGTGTGCAGAAAGGGTCAAAACGTATTTTTCAGCAGAAATAAACATGTTTCTGCAAGTTTGGTCAACCCCATGTAAGTTATGGGGCAGTAACAGCACACTTTTCAAAACGTGTTTTTCAGTCCGAAATAAACACGTTTTTTCAGACAACTGAATCCCCATGTAACAGCAAGGCTCAGAAGAGCCCACACACTCAGCTCTTAACCCCAGTGTGCAGAAAGGGTCAAAACGTGTTTTTCAGCAGAAATAAACATGTTTCTGCAAGTTTGGTCAACCCCATGTAAGTTATGGGGCAGTAACAGCACACTTTTCAAAACGTGTTTTTCAGCCCGAAATAAATGCGTTTTTTCAGACAACTGAATCCCCATGTAACAGCAAGGCTCAGAAGAGCCCACACACTCAGCTCTTAACCCCAGTGTGCAGAAAGTGTCAAAACGTGTTTTTCAGCAGAAATAAACATGTTTCTCCAAGTTTGGTCAACCCCATGTAAGTTATGGGGCAGTAACAGCACACTTTTCAAAACGTGTTTTTCAGCCCGAAATAAACGCGTTTTTTCAGACAACTGAATCCCCATGTAACAGCAAGGCTCAGAAGAGCCGACACACTCAGATCTTAACCCCAGTGTGCAGAAAGTGTCAAAACGTGTTTTTCAGCAGAAATAAACATGTTTCTGCAAGTTTGGTCAACCCCATGTAAGTTATGGGGCAGTAACAGCACACTTTTCAAAACGTGTTTTTCATCCCGAAATAAACACGTTTTTTCAGACAACTGAATCCCCATGTAACAGCAAGGCTCAGAAGAGCCCACACACTCAGCTCTTAACCCCAGTGTGCAGAAAGTGTCAAAACGTGTTTTTCAGCAGAAATAAACATGTTTCTGCAAGTTTGGTCAACCCCATGTAAGTTATGGGTCAGTAAATGCACACTTTTTAAAACGTGTTTTTCAGCCCGAAATAAACGCGTTTTTTCAGACAACTGAATCCCCATGTAACAGCAAGGCTCAGAAGAGCCCACACACTCAGCTCTTAACCCCAGTGTGCAGAAAGTGTCAAAACGTGTTTTTCAGCAGAAATAAACGTGTTTCTGCAAGTTTGGTCAACCCCATGTAAGTTATGGGGCAGTAACAGCACACTTTTCAAAACGTGTTTTTCACCCGAAATAAACACGTTTTTTCAGACAACTGAATCCCCATGTAACAGCAAGGCTCAGAAGAGCCCACACACTCAGCTCTTAACCCCAGTGTGCAGAAAGTGTCAAAACGTGTTTTTCAGCAGAAATAAACGTGTTTCTGCAAGTTTGGTCAACCCCATGTAAGTTATGGGGCAGTAACAGCACACTTTTCAAAACGTGATTTTCACCCGAAATAAACACGTTTTTTCAGACAACTGAATCCCCATGTAACAGCAAGGCTCAGAAGAGCCCACACACTCAGCTCTTAACCCCAGTGTGCAGAAAGTGTCAAAACGTGTTTTTCAGCAGAAATAAACATGTTTCTGCAAGTTTGGTCAACCCCATGTAAGTTATGGGGCAGTAACAGCACACTTTTCAAAATGTGTTTTTCAGCACGAAATAAACGCGTTTTTTCAGACAACTGAATCCCCATGTAACAGCAAGGCTCAGAAGAGCCCACACACTCAGCTCTTAACCCCAGTGTGCAGAAAGGGTCAAAACGTATTTTTCAGCAGAAATAAACATGTTTCTGCAAGTTTGGTCAACCCCATGTGAGTTATGGGGCAGTAACAGCACACTTTTCAAAACGTGTTTTTCAGTCCGAAATAAACACGTTTTTTCAGACAACTGAATCCCCATGTAACAGCAAGGCTCAGAAGAGCCCACACACTCAGCTCTTAACCCCAGTGTGCAGAAAGGGTCAAAACGTGTTTTTCAGCAGAAATAAACATGTTTCTACAAGTTTGGTCAACCCCATGTAAGTTATGGGGCAGTAACAGCACACTTTTCAAAACGTGTTTTTCAGCCCGAAATAAACGCGTTTTTTCAGACAACTGAATCCCCATGTAACAGCAAGGCTCAGAAGAGCCCACACACTCAGCACTTAACCCCAGTGTGCAGAAAGTGTCAAAACGTGTTTTTCAGCAGAAATAAACATGTTTCTGCAAGTTTGGTCAACCCCATGTAAGTTATGGGGCAGTAACAGCACACTTTTCAAAACGTGTTTTTCAGCCCGAAATAAACGCGTTTTTTCAGACAACTGAATCCCCATGTAACAGCAAGGCTCAGAAGAGCCCACACACTCAGCTCTTAACCCCAGTGTGCAGAAAGTGTCAAAACGTGTTTTTCAGCAGAAATAAACGTGTTTCTGCAAGTTTGGTCAACCCCATGTAAGTTATGGGGCAGTAACAGCACACTTTTCAAAACGTGTTTTTCACCCGAAATAAACACGTTTTTTCAGACAACTGAATCCCCATGTAACAGCAAGGCTCAGAAGAGCCCACACACTCAGCACTTAACCCCAGTGTGCAGAAAGGGTCAAAACGTGTTTTTCAGCAGAAATAAACATGTTTCTGCAAGTTTGGTCAACCCCATGTAAGTTATGGGGCAGTAACAGCACACTTTTCAAAATGTGTTTTTCAGCACGAAATAAACGCGTTTTTTCAGACAACTGAATCCCCATGTAACAGCAAGGCTCAGAAGAGCCCACACACTCAGCTCTTAACCCCAGTGTGCAGAAAGGGTCAAAACGTATTTTTCAGCAGAAATAAACATGTTTCTGCAAGTTTGGTCAACCCCATGTAAGTTATGGGGCAGTAACAGCACACTTTTCAAAACGTGTTTTTCAGTCCGAAATAAACACGTTTTTTCAGACAACTGAATCCCCATGTAACAGCAAGGCTCAGAAGAGCCCACACACTCAGCTCTTAACCCCAGTGTGCAGAAAGGGTCAAAACGTGTTTTTCAGCAGAAATAAACATGTTTCTGCAAGTTTGGTCAACCCCATGTAAGTTATGGGGCAGTAACAGCACACTTTTCAAAACGTGTTTTTCAGCCCGAAATAAATGCGTTTTTTCAGACAACTGAATCCCCATGTAACAGCAAGGCTCAGAAGAGCCCACACACTCAGCTCTTAACCCCAGTGTGCAGAAAGTGTCAAAACGTGTTTTTCAGCAGAAATAAACATGTTTCTCCAAGTTTGGTCAACCCCATGTAAGTTATGGGGCAGTAACAGCACACTTTTCAAAACGTGTTTTTCAGCCCGAAATAAACGCGTTTTTTCAGACAACTGAATCCCCATGTAACAGCAAGGCTCAGAAGAGCCGACACACTCAGATCTTAACCCCAGTGTGCAGAAAGTGTCAAAACGTGTTTTTCAGCAGAAATAAACATGTTTCTGCAAGTTTGGTCAACCCCATGTAAGTTATGGGGCAGTAACAGCACACTTTTCAAAACGTGTTTTTCATCCCGAAATAAACACGTTTTTTCAGACAACTGAATCCCCATGTAACAGCAAGGCTCAGAAGAGCCCACACACTCAGCTCTTAACCCCAGTGTGCAGAAAGTGTCAAAACGTGTTTTTCAGCAGAAATAAACACGTTTCTGCAAGTTTGGTCAACCCCATGTAAGTTATGGGGCAGTAACAGCACACTTTTCAAAACGTGTTTTTCAGCCCGAAATAAACGCGTTTTTTCAGACAACTGAATCCCCATGTAACAGCAAGGCTCAGAAGAGCCCACACACTCAGCTCTTAACCCCAGTGTGCAGAAAGTGTCAAAACGTGTTTTTCAGCAGAAATAAACGTGTTTCTGCAAGTTTGGTCAACCCCATGTAAGTTATGGGGCAGTAACAGCACACTTTTCAAAACGTGTTTTTCAGCCCGAAATAAACGCGTTTTTTCAGACAACTGAATCCCCATGTAACAGCAAGGCTCAGAAGAGCCCACACACTCAGCTCTTAACCCCAGTGTGCAGAAAGTGTCAAAACGTGTTTTTCAGCAGAAATAAACATGTTTCTCCAAGTTTGGTCAACCCCATGTAAGTTATGGGGCAGTAACAGCACACTTTTCAAAACGTGTTTTTCAGCCCGAAATAAACGCGTTTTTTCAGACAACTGAATCCCCATGTAACAGCAAGGCTCAGAAGAGCCGACACACTCAGATCTTAACCCCAGTGTGCAGAAAGTGTCAAAACGTGTTTTTCAGCAGAAATAAACATGTTTCTGCAAGTTTGGTCAACCCCATGTAAGTTATGGGGCAGTAACAGCACACTTTTCAAAACGTGTTTTTCATCCCGAAATAAACACGTTTTTTCAGACAACTGAATCCCCATGTAACAGCAAGTCTCAGAAGAGCCCACACACTCAGCTCTTAACCCCAGTGTGCAGAAAGTGTCAAAACGTGTTTTTCAGCAGAAATAAACATGTTTCTGCAAGTTTGGTCAACCCCATGTAAGTTATGGGGCAGTAACAGCACACTTTTCAAAACGTGTTTTTCAGCCCGAAATAAACGCGTTTTTTCAGACAACTGAATCCCCATGTAACAGCAAGGCTCAGAAGAGCCCACACACTCAGCTCTTAACCCCAGTGTGCAGAAAGTGTCAAAACGTGTTTTTCAGCAGAAATAAACGTGTTTCTGCAAGTTTGGTCAACCCCATGTAAGTTATGGGGCAGTAACAGCACACTTTTCAAAACGTGTTTTTCACCCGAAATAAACACGTTTTTTCAGACAACTGAATCCCCATGTAACAGCAAGGCTCAGAAGAGCCCACACACTCAGCTCTTAACCCCAGTGTGCAGAAAGTGTCAAATCGTGTTTTTCAGCAGAAATAAACGTGTTTCTGCAAGTTTGGTCAAACCCATGTAAGTTATGGGGCAGTAACAGCACACTTTTCAAAACGTGTTTTTCACCCGAAATAAACACGTTTTTTCAGACAACTGAATCCCCATGTAACAGCAAGGCTCAGAAGAGCCCACACACTCAGCTCTTAACCCCAGTGTGCAGAAAGTGTCAAAACGTGTTTTTCAGCAGAAATAAACATGTTTCTGCAAGTTTGGTCAACCCCATGTAAGTTATGGGGCAGTAACAGCACACTTTTCAAAATGTGTTTTTCAGCACGAAATAAACGCGTTTTTTCAGACAACTGAATCCCCATGTAACAGCAAGGCTCAGAAGAGCCCACACACTCAGCTCTTAACCCCAGTGTGCAGAAAGGGTCAAAACGTATTTTTCAGCAGAAATAAACATGTTTCTGCAAGTTTGGTCAACCCCATGTGAGTTATGGGGCAGTAACAGCACACTTTTCAAAACGTGTTTTTCAGTCCGAAATAAACACGTTTTTTCAGACAACTGAATCCCCATGTAACAGCAAGGCTCAGAAGAGCCCACACACTCAGCTCTTAACCCCAGTGTGCAGAAAGGGTCAAAACGTGTTTTTCAGCAGAAATAAACATGTTTCTGCAAGTTTGGTCAACCCCATGTAAGTTATGGGGCAGTAACAGCACACTTTTCAAAACGTGTTTTTCAGCCCGAAATAAACGCGTTTTTTCAGACAACTGAATCCCCATGTATCAGCAAGGCTCAGAAGAGCCCACACACTCAGCTCTTAACCCCAGTGTGCAGAAAGTGTCAAAACGTGTTTTTCAGCAGAAATAAACATGTTTCTGCAAGTTTGGTAAACCCCATGTAAGTTATGGGGCAGTAACAGCACACTTTTCAAAACTTGTTTTTCAGCCCGAAATAAACGCGTTTTTTCAGACAACTGAATCCCCATGTAACAGCAAGACTCAGAAGAGCCCACACACTCAGCTCTTAACCCCAGCGTGCAGAAAGTGTCAAAACGTGTTTTTCAGCAGAAATAAACATGTTTCTGCAAGTTTGGTCAACCCCATGTAAGTTATGGGGCAGTAACAGCACACTTTTCAAAACGTGTTTTTCAGCCCGAAATAAACGCGTTTTTTCAGACAACTGAATCCCCATGTAACAGCAAGGCTCAGAAGAGCCCAAACACTCAGCTCTTAACCCCAGTGTGCAGAAAGTGTCAAAACGTGTTTTTCAGCAGAAATAAACATGTTTCTGCAAGTTTGGTCAACCCCATGTAAGTTATGGGGCAGAAACAGCACACTTTTCAAAACGTGTTTTTCAGCCCGAAATAAACGCGTTTTTTCAGACAACTGAATCCCCATGTAACAGCAAGGCTCAGAAGAGCCCACACACTCAGCTCTTAACCCCAGTGTGCAGAAAGGGTCAAAACGTGTTTTTCAGCAGAAATAAACATGTTTCTGCAAGTTTGGTCAACCCCATGTAAGTTATGGGGCAGTAACAGCACACTTTTCAAAACGTGTTTTTCAGCCCGAAATAAACGCGTTTTTTCTTACAACTGAATCCCCATGTAACAGCAAGGCTCAGAAGAGCCCACACACTCAGCTCTTAACCCCAGCGTGCATAAAGTGTCAAAACGTGTTTTTCAGCAGAAATAAACATGTTTCTGCAAGTTTGGTCAACCCCATGTAAGTTATGGGGCAGTAACAGCACACTTTTCAAAACGTGTTTTTCAGCCCGAAATAAACGCGTTTTTTCAGACAACTGAATCCCCATGTAACAGCAAGGCTCAGAAGAGCCCACACACTCAGCTCTTAACCCCAGTGTGCAGAAAGTGTCAAAACGTGTTTTTCAGCAGAAATAAACATGTTTCTGCAAGTTTGGTCAACCCCATGTAAGTTATGGGGCAGTAACAGCACACTTTTCAAAACGTGTTTTTCAGCCCGAAATAAACGCGTTTTTTCAGACAACTGAATCCCCATGTAACAGCAAGGCTCAGAAGAGCCGACACACTCAGATCTTAACCCCAGTGTGCAGAAAGTGTCAAAACGTGTTTTTCAGCAGAAATAAACATGTTTCTGCAAGTTTGGTCAACCCCATGTAAGTTATGGGGCAGTAACAGCACACTTTTCAAAACCTGTTTTTCATCCCGAAATAAACACGTTTTTTCAGACAACTGAATCCCCATGTAACAGCAAGGCTCAGAAGAGCCCACACACTCAGCTCTTAACCCCAGTGTGCAGAAAGTGTCAAAACGTGTTTTTCAGCAGAAATAAACATGTTTCTGCAAGTTTGGTCAACCCCATGTAAGTTATGGGGCAGTAACAGCACACTTTTCAAAACGTGTTTTTCAGCCCGAAATAAACGCGTTTTTTCAGACAACTGAATCCCCATGTAACAGAAAGGCTCAGAAGAGCCCACACACTCAGCTCTTAACCCCAGTGTGCAGAAAGTGTCAAAACGTGTTTTTCAGCAGAAATAAACGTGTTTCTGCAAGTTTGGTCAACCCCATGTAAGTTATGGGGCAGTAACAGCACACTTTTCAAAACGTGTTTTTCACCCGAAATAAACACGTTTTTTCAGACAACTGAATCCCCATGTAACAGCAAGGCTCAGAAGAGCCCACACACTCAGCTCTTAAACCCAGTGTGCAGAAAGTGTCAAAACGTGTTTTTCAGCAGAAATAAACATGTTTCTGCAAGTTTGGTCAACCCCATGTAAGTTATGGGGCAGTAACAGCACACTTTTCAAAATGTGTTTTTCAGCACGAAATAAACGCGTTTTTTCAGACAACTGAATCCCCATGTAACAGCAAGGCTCAGAAGAGCCCACACACTCAGCTCTTAACCCCAGTGTGCAGAAAGGGTCAAAACGTATTTTTCAGCAGAAATAAACATGTTTCTGCAAGTTTGGTCAACCCCATGTAAGTTATGGGGCAGTAACAGCACACTTTTCAAAACGTGTATTTCAGTCCGAAATAAACACGTTTTTTCAGACAACTGAATCCCCATGTAACAGCAAGGCTCAGAAGAGCCCACACACTCAGCTCTTAACCCCAGTGTGCAGAAAGGGTCAAAACGTGTTTTTCAGCAGAAATAAACATGTTTCTGCAAGTTTGGTCAACCCCATGTAAGTTATGGGGCAGTAACAGCACACTTTTCAAAACGTGTTTTTCAGCCCGAAATAAACGCGTTTTTTCAGACAACTGAATCCCCATGTAACAGCAAGGCTCAGAAGAGCCCACACACTCAGCACTTAACCCCAGTGTGCAGAAAGTGTCAAAACGTGTTTTTCAGCAGAAATAAACATGTTTCTGCAAGTTTGGTCAACCCCATGTAAGTTATGGGGCAGTAACAGCACACTTTTCAAAATGTGTTTTTCAGCACGAAATAAACGCGTTTTTTCAGACAACTGAATCCCCATGTAACAGCAAGGCTCAGAAGAGCCCACACACTCAGCACTTAACCCCAGTGTGCAGAAAGTGTCAAAACGTGTTTTTCAGCAGAAATAAACATGTTTCTGCAAGTTTGGTCAACCCCATGTAAGTTATGGGGCAGTAACAGCACACTTTTCAAAACGTGTTTTTCAGCCCGAAATAAACGCGTTTTTTCAGACAACTGAATCCCCATGTAACAGCAAGGCTCAGAAGAGCCCACACACTCAGCTCTTAACCCCAGTGTGCAGAAAGTGTCAAAACGTGTTTTTCAGCAGAAATAAACGTGTTTCTGCAAGTTTGGTCAACCCCATGTAAGTTATGGGGCAGTAACAGCACACTTTTCAAAACGTGTTTTTCACCCGAAATAAACACGTTTTTTCAGACAACTGAATCCCCATGTAACAGCAAGGCTCAGAAGAGCCCACACACTCAGCTCTTAACCCCAGTGTGCAGAAAGTGTCAAAACGTGTTTTTCAGCAGAAATAAACATGTTTCTGCAAGTTTGGTCAACCCCATGTAAGTTATGGGGCAGTAACAGCACACTTTTCAAAATGTGTTTTTCAGCACGAAATAAACGCGTTTTTTCAGACAACTGAATCCCCATGTAACAGCAAGGCTCAGAAGAGCCCACACACTCAGCTCTTAACCCCAGTGTGCAGAAAGGGTCAAAACGTATTTTTCAGCAGAAATAAACATGTTTCTGCAAGTTTGGTCAACCCCATGTGAGTTATGGGGCAGTAACAGCACACTTTTCAAAACGTGTTTTTCAGTCCGAAATAAACACGTTTTTTCAGACAACTGAATCCCCATGTAACAGCAAGGCTCAGAAGAGCCCACACACTCAGCTCTTAACCCCAGTGTGCAGAAAGGGTCAAAACGTGTTTTTCAGCAGAAATAAACATGTTTCTGCAAGTTTGGTCAACCCCATGTAAGTTATGGGGCAGTAACAGCACACTTTTCAAAACGTGTTTTTCAGCCCGAAATAAACGCGTTTTTTCAGACAACTGAATCCCCATGTATCAGCAAGGCTCAGAAGAGCCCACACACTCAGCTCTTAACCCCAGTGTGCAGAAAGTGTCAAAACGTGTTTTTCAGCAGAAATAAACATGTTTCTGCAAGTTTGGTCAACCCCATGTAAGTTATGGGGCAGTAACAGCACACTTTTCAAAACTTGTTTTTCAGCCCGAAATAAACGCGTTTTTTCAGACAACTGAATCCCCATGTAACAGCAAGACTCAGAAGAGCCCACACACTCAGCTCTTAACCCCAGCGTGCAGAAAGTGTCAAAACGTGTTTTTCAGCAGAAATAAACATGTTTCTGCAAGTTTGGTCAACCCCATGTAAGTTATGGGGCAGTAACAGCACACTTTTCAAAACGTGTTTTTCAGCCCGAAATAAACGCGTTTTTTCAGACAACTGAATCCCCATGTAACAGCAAGGCTCAGAAGAGCCCAAACACTCAGCTCTTAACCCCAGTGTGCAGAAAGTGTCAAAACGTGTTTTTCAGCAGAAATAAACATGTTTCTGCAAGTTTGGTCAACCCCATGTAAGTTATGGGGCAGAAACAGCACACTTTTCAAAACGTGTTTTTCAGCCCGAAATAAACGCGTTTTTTCAGACAACTGAATCCCCATGTAACAGCAAGGCTCAGAAGAGCCCACACACTCAGCTCTTAACCCCAGTGTGCAGAAAGGGTCAAAACGTGTTTTTCAGCAGAAATAAACATGTTTCTGCAAGTTTGGTCAACCCCATGTAAGTTATGGGGCAGTAACAGCACACTTTTCAAAACGTGTATTTCAGTCCGAAATAAACACGTTTTTTCAGACAACTGAATCCCCATGTAACAGCAAGGCTCAGAAGAGCCCACACACTCAGCTCTTAACCCCAGTGTGCAGAAAGGGTCAAAACGTGTTTTTCAGCAGAAATAAACATGTTTCTGCAAGTTTGGTCAACCCCATGTAAGTTATGGGGCAGTAACAGCACACTTTTCAAAACGTGTTTTTCAGCCCGAAATAAACGCGTTTTTTCAGACAACTGAATCCCCATGTAACAGCAAGGCTCAGAAGAGCCCACACACTCAGCACTTAACCCCAGTGTGCAGAAAGTGTCAAAACGTGTTTTTCAGCAGAAATAAACATGTTTCTGCAAGTTTGGTCAACCCCATGTAAGTTATGGGGCAGTAACAGCACACTTTTCAAAATGTGTTTTTCAGCACGAAATAAACGCGTTTTTTCAGACAACTGAATCCCCATGTAACAGCAAGGCTCAGAAGAGCCCACACACTCAGCACTTAACCCCAGTGTGCAGAAAGTGTCAAAACGTGTTTTTCAGCAGAAATAAACATGTTTCTGCAAGTTTGGTCAACCCCATGTAAGTTATGGGGCAGTAACAGCACACTTTTCAAAACGTGTTTTTCAGCCCGAAATAAACGCGTTTTTTCAGACAACTGAATCCCCATGTAACAGCAAGGCTCAGAAGAGCCCACACACTCAGCTCTTAACCCCAGTGTGCAGAAAGTGTCAAAACGTGTTTTTCAGCAGAAATAAACGTGTTTCTGCAAGTTTGGTCAACCCCATGTAAGTTATGGGGCAGTAACAGCACACTTTTCAAAACGTGTTTTTCACCCGAAATAAACACGTTTTTTCAGACAACTGAATCCCCATGTAACAGCAAGGCTCAGAAGAGCCCACACACTCAGCTCTTAACCCCAGTGTGCAGAAAGTGTCAAAACGTGTTTTTCAGCAGAAATAAACATGTTTCTGCAAGTTTGGTCAACCCCATGTAAGTTATGGGGCAGTAACAGCACACTTTTCAAAATGTGTTTTTCAGCACGAAATAAACGCGTTTTTTCAGACAACTGAATCCCCATGTAACAGCAAGGCTCAGAAGAGCCCACACACTCAGCTCTTAACCCCAGTGTGCAGAAAGGGTCAAAACGTATTTTTCAGCAGAAATAAACATGTTTCTGCAAGTTTGGTCAACCCCATGTGAGTTATGGGGCAGTAACAGCACACTTTTCAAAACGTGTTTTTCAGTCCGAAATAAACACGTTTTTTCAGACAACTGAATCCCCATGTAACAGCAAGGCTCAGAAGAGCCCACACACTCAGCTCTTAACCCCAGTGTGCAGAAAGGGTCAAAACGTGTTTTTCAGCAGAAATAAACATGTTTCTGCAAGTTTGGTCAACCCCATGTAAGTTATGGGGCAGTAACAGCACACTTTTCAAAACGTGTTTTTCAGCCCGAAATAAACGCGTTTTTTCAGACAACTGAATCCCCATGTATCAGCAAGGCTCAGAAGAGCCCACACACTCAGCTCTTAACCCCAGTGTGCAGAAAGTGTCAAAACGTGTTTTTCAGCAGAAATAAACATGTTTCTGCAAGTTTGGTCAACCCCATGTAAGTTATGGGGCAGTAACAGCACACTTTTCAAAACTTGTTTTTCAGCCCGAAATAAACGCGTTTTTTCAGACAACTGAATCCCCATGTAACAGCAAGACTCAGAAGAGCCCACACACTCAGCTCTTAACCCCAGCGTGCAGAAAGTGTCAAAACGTGTTTTTCAGCAGAAATAAACATGTTTCTGCAAGTTTGGTCAACCCCATGTAAGTTATGGGGCAGTAACAGCACACTTTTCAAAACGTGTTTTTCAGCCCGAAATAAACGCGTTTTTTCAGACAACTGAATCCCCATGTAACAGCAAGGCTCAGAAGAGCCCAAACACTCAGCTCTTAACCCCAGTGTGCAGAAAGTGTCAAAACGTGTTTTTCAGCAGAAATAAACATGTTTCTGCAAGTTTGGTCAACCCCATGTAAGTTATGGGGCAGAAACAGCACACTTTTCAAAACGTGTTTTTCAGCCCGAAATAAACGCGTTTTTTCAGACAACTGAATCCCCATGTAACAGCAAGGCTCAGAAGAGCCCACACACTCAGCTCTTAACCCCAGTGTGCAGAAAGGGTCAAAACGTGTTTTTCAGCAGAAATAAACATGTTTCTGCAAGTTTGGTCAACCCCATGTAAGTTATGGGGCAGTAACAGCACACTTTTCAAAACGTGTTTTTCAGCCCGAAATAAACGCGTTTTTTCATACAACTGAATCCCCATGTAACAGCAAGGCTCAGAAGAGCCCACACACTCAGCTCTTAACCCCAGCGTGCATAAAGTGTCAAAACGTGTTTTTCAGCAGAAATAAACATGTTTCTGCAAGTTTGGTCAACCCCATGTAAGTTATGGGGCAGTAACAGCACACTTTTCAAAACGTGTTTTTCAGCCCGAAATAAACGCGTTTTTTCAGACAACTGAATCCCCATGTAACAGCAAGGCTCAGAAGAGCCCACACACTCAGCTCTTAACCCCAGTGTGCAGAAAGTGTCAAAACGTGTTTTTCAGCAGAAATAAACATGTTTCTGCAAGTTTGGTCAACCCCATGTAAGTTATGGGGCAGTAACAGCACACTTTTCAAAACGTGTTTTTCAGCCCGAAATAAACGCGTTTTTTCAGACAACTGAATCCCCATGTAACAGCAAGGCTCAGAAGAGCCGACACACTCAGATCTTAACCCCAGTGTGCAGAAAGTGTCAAAACGTGTTTTTCAGCAGAAATAAACATGTTTCTGCAAGTTTGGTCAACCCCATGTAAGTTATGGGGCAGTAACAGCACACTTTTCAAAACGTGTTTTTCATCCCGAAATAAACACGTTTTTTCAGACAACTGAATCCCCATGTAACAGCAAGGCTCAGAAGAGCCCACACACTCAGCTCTTAACCCCAGTGTGCAGAAAGTGTCAAAACGTGTTTTTCAGCAGAAATAAACATGTTTCTGCAAGTTTGGTCAACCCCATGTAAGTTATGGGGCAGTAACAGCACACTTTTCAAAACGTGTTTTTCAGCCCGAAATAAACGCGTTTTTTCAGACAACTGAATCCCCATGTAACAGAAAGGCTCAGAAGAGCCCACACACTCAGCTCTTAACCCCAGTGTGCAGAAAGTGTCAAAACGTGTTTTTCAGCAGAAATAAACGTGTTTCTGCAAGTTTGGTCAACCCCATGTAAGTTATGGGGCAGTAACAGCACACTTTTCAAAACGTGTTTTTCACCCGAAATAAACACGTTTTTTCAGACAACTGAATCCCCATGTAACAGCAAGGCTCAGAAGAGCCCACACACTCAGCTCTTAAACCCAGTGTGCAGAAAGTGTCAAAACGTGTTTTTCAGCAGAAATAAACATGTTTCTGCAAGTTTGGTCAACCCCATGTAAGTTATGGGGCAGTAACAGCACACTTTTCAAAATGTGTTTTTCAGCACGAAATAAACGCGTTTTTTCAGACAACTGAATCCCCATGTAACAGCAAGGCTCAGAAGAGCCCACACACTCAGCTCTTAACCCCAGTGTGCAGAAAGGGTCAAAACGTATTTTTCAGCAGAAATAAACATGTTTCTGCAAGTTTGGTCAACCCCATGTAAGTTATGGGGCAGTAACAGCACACTTTTCAAAACGTGTATTTCAGTCCGAAATAAACACGTTTTTTCAGACAACTGAATCCCCATGTAACAGCAAGGCTCAGAAGAGCCCACACACTCAGCTCTTAACCCCAGTGTGCAGAAAGGGTCAAAACGTGTTTTTCAGCAGAAATAAACATGTTTCTGCAAGTTTGGTCAACCCCATGTAAGTTATGGGGCAGTAACAGCACACTTTTCAAAACGTGTTTTTCAGCCCGAAATAAACGCGTTTTTTCAGACAACTGAATCCCCATGTTTCAGCAAGGCTCAGAAGAGCCCACACACTCAGCTCTTAACCCCAGTGTGCAGAAAGTGTCAAAACGTGTTTTTCAGCAGAAATAAACATGTTTCTGCAAGTTTGGTCAACCCCATGTAAGTTATGGGGCAGTAACAGCACACTTTTCAAAACGTGTTTTTCAGCCCGAAATGAACGCGTTTTTTCAGACAACTGAATCCCCATGTAACAGCAAGGCTCAGAAGAGCCCACACACTCAGCTCTTAACCCCAGTGTGCAGAAAGTGTCAAAACGTGTTTTTCAGCAGAAATAAACATGTTTCTGCAAGTTTGGTCAACCCCATGTAAGTAATGGGGCAGTAACAGCACACTTTTCAAAATGTGTTTTTCAGCCCGAAATAAACGCGTTTTTTCAGACAACTGAATCCCCATGTAACAGCAAGGCTCAGAAGAGCCCACACACTCAGCTCTTAACCCCAGTGTGCAGAAAGGGTCAAAACGTGTTTTTCAGCAGAAATAAACATGTTTCTGCAAGTTTGGTCAACCCCATGTAAGTTATGGGGCAGTAACAGCACACTTTTCAAAACGTGTTTTTCAGCCCGAAATAAACGCGTTTTTTCAGACAACTGAATCCCCATGTAACAGCAAGGCTCAGAAGAGCCCACACACTCAGCTCTTAACCCCAGTGTGCAGAAAGGGTCAAAACGTGTTTTTCAGCAGAAATAAACATGTTTCTGCAAGTTTGGTCAACCCCATGTAAGTTATGGGGCAGTAACAGCACACTTTTCAAAACGTGTTTTTCAGCCCGAAATAAACACGTTTTTTCAGACAACTGAATCCCCATGTAACAGCAAGGCTCAGAAGAGCCCACACACTCAGCTCTTAACCCCAGTGTGCAGAAAGGGTCAAAACGTGTTTTTCAGCAGAAATAAACATGTTTCTGCAAGTTTGGTCAACCCCATGTAAGTTATGGGGCAGTAACAGCACACTTTTCAAAACGTGTTTTTCAGCCCGAAATAAACGCGTTTTTTCAGACAACTGAATCCCCATGTAACAGCAAGGCTCAGAAGAGCCGACACACTCAGATCTTAACCCCAGTGTGCAGAAAGTGTCAAAACGTGTTTTTCAGCAGAAATAAACATGTTTCTGCAAGTTTGGTCAACCCCATGTAAGTTATGGGGCAGTAACAGCACACTTTTCAAAACGTGTTTTTCATCCCGAAATAAACACGTTTTTTCAGACAACTGAATCCCCATGTAACAGCAAGGCTCAGAAGAGCCCACACACTCAGCTCTTAACCCCAGTGTGCAGAAAGTGTCAAAACGTGTTTTTCAGCAAAAATAAACATGTTTCTGCAAGTTTGGTCAACCCCATGTAAGTTATGGGGCAGTAACAGCACACTTTTCAAAACGTGTTTTTCAGCCCGAAATAAACGCGTTTTTTCAGACAACTGAATCCCCATGTAACAGCAAGGCTCAGAAGAGCCCACACACTCAGCTCTTAACCCCAGTGTGCAGAAAGTGTCAAAACGTGTTTTTCAGCAGAAATAAACGTGTTTCTGCAAGTTTGGTCAACCCCATGTAAGTTATGGGGCAGTAACAGCACACTTTTCAAAACGTGTTTTTCACCCGAAATAAACACGTTTTTTCAGACAACTGAATCCCCATGTAACAGCAAGGCTCAGAAGAGCCCACACACTCAGCACTTAACCCCAGTGTGCAGAAAGTGTCAAAACGTGTTTTTCAGCAGAAATAAACATGTTTCTGCAAGTTTGGTCAACCCCATGTAAGTTATGGGGCAGTAACAGCACACTTTTCAAAATGTGTTTTTCAGCACGAAATAAACGCGTTTTTTCAGACAACTGAATCCCCATGTAACAGCAAGGCTCAGAAGAGCCCACACACTCAGCTCTTAACCCCAGTGTGCAGAAAGTGTCAAAACGTGTTTTTCAGCAGAAATAAACATGTTTCTGCAAGTTTGGTCAACCCCATGTAAGTTATGGGGCAGTAACAGCACACTTTTCAAAACGTGTTTTTCAGCCCGAAATAAACGCGTTTTTTCAGACAACTGAATCCCCATGTAACAGAAAGGCTCAGAAGAGCCCACACACTCAGCTCTTAACCCCAGTGTGCAGAAAGTGTCAAAACGTGTTTTTCAGCAGAAATAAACGTGTTTCTGCAAGTTTGGTCAACCCCATGTAAGTTATGGGGCAGTAACAGCACACTTTTCAAAACGTGTTTTTCACCCGAAATAAACACGTTTTTTCAGACAACTGAATCCCCATGTAACAGCAAGGCTCAGAAGAGCCCACACACTCAGCTCTTAACCCCAGTGTGCAGAAAGTGTCAAAACGTGTTTTTCAGCAGAAATAAACATGTTTCTGCAAGTTTGGTCAACCCCATGTAAGTTATGGGGCAGTAACAGCACACTTTTCAAAATGTGTTTTTCAGCACGAAATAAACGCGTTTTTTCAGACAACTGAATCCCCATGTAACAGCAAGGCTCAGAAGAGCCCACACACTCAGCTCTTAACCCCAGTGTGCAGAAAGGGTCAAAACGTATTTTTCAGCAGAAATAAACATGTTTCTGCAAGTTTGGTCAACCCCATGTAAGTTATGGGGCAGTAACAGCACACTTTTCAAAACGTGTATTTCAGTCCGAAATAAACACGTTTTTTCAGACAACTGAATCCCCATGTAACAGCAAGGCTCAGAAGAGCCCACACACTCAGCTCTTAACCCCAGTGTGCAGAAAGGGTCAAAACGTGTTTTTCAGCAGAAATAAACATGTTTCTGCAAGTTTGGTCAACCCCATGTAAGTTATGGGGCAGTAACAGCACACTTTTCAAAACGTGTTTTTCAGCCCGAAATAAACGCGTTTTTTCAGACAACTGAATCCCCATGTAACAGCAAGGCTCAGAAGAGCCCACACACTCAGCTCTTAACCCCAGTGTGCAGAAAGGGTCAAAAAGTGTTTTTCAGCAGAAATAAACATGTTTCTGCAAGTTTGGTCAACCCCATGTAAGTTATGGGGCAGTAACAGCACACTTTTCAAAACGTGTTTTTCAGCCCGAAATAAACGCGTTTTTTCAGACAACTGAATCCCCATGTTTCAGCAAGGCTCAGAAGAGCCCACACACTCAGCTCTTAACCCCAGTGTGCAGAAAGTGTCAAAACGTGTTTTTCAGCAGAAATAAACATGTTTCTGCAAGTTTGGTCAACCCCATGTAAGTTATGGGGCAGTAACAGCACACTTTTCAAAACTTGTTTTTCAGCCCGAAATAAACGCGTTTTTTCAGACAACTGAATCCCCATGTAACAGCAAGACTCAGAAGAGCCCACACACTCAGCTCTTAACCCCAGCGTGCATAAAGTGTCAAAACGTGTTTTTCAGCAGAAATAAACATGTTTCTGCAAGTTTGGTCAACCCCATGTAAGTTATGGGGCAGTAACAGCACACTTTTCAAAATGTGTTTTTCAGCACGAAATAAACGCGTTTTTTCAGACAACTGAATCCCCATGTAACAGCAAGGCTCAGAAGAGCCCACACACTCAGCTCTTAACCCCAGTGTGCAGAAAGGGTCAAAACGTATTTTTCAGCAGAAATAAACATGTTTCTGCAAGTTTGGTCAACCCCATGTGAGTTATGGGGCAGTAACAGCACACTTTTCAAAACGTGTTTTTCAGTCCGAAATAAACACGTTTTTTCAGACAACTGAATCCCCATGTAACAGCAAGGCTCAGAAGAGCCCACACACTCAGCTCTTAACCCCAGTGTGCAGAAAGGGTCAAAACGTGTTTTTCAGCAGAAATAAACATGTTTCTGCAAGTTTGGTCAACCCCATGTAAGTTATGGGGCAGTAACAGCACACTTTTCAAAACGTGTTTTTCAGCCCGAAATAAACGCGTTTTTTCAGACAACTGAATCCCCATGTTTCAGCAAGGCTCAGAAGAGCCCACACACTCAGCTCTTAACCCCAGTGTGCAGAAAGTGTCAAAACGTGTTTTTCAGCAGAAATAAACATGTTTCTGCAAGTTTGGTCAACCCCATGTAAGTTATGGGGCAGTAACAGCACACTTTTCAAAACTTGTTTTTCAGCCCGAAATAAACGCGTTTTTTCAGACAACTGAATCCCCATGTAACAGCAAGACTCAGAAGAGCCCACACACTCAGCTCTTAACCCCAGCGTGCATAAAGTGTCAAAACGTGTTTTTCAGCAGAAATAAACATGTTTCTGCAAGTTTGGTCAACCCCATGTAAGTCATGGGGCAGTAACAGCACACTTTTCAAAACGTGTTTTTCAGCCCGAAATAAACGCGTTTTTTCAGACAACTGAATCCCCATGTAACAGAAAGGCTCAGAAGAGCCCACACACTCAGCTCTTAACCCCAGTGTGCAGAAAGTGTCAAAACGTGTTTTTCAGCAGAAATAAACGTGTTTCTGCAAGTTTGGTCTACCCCATGTAAGTTATGGGGCAGTAACAGCACACTTTTCAAAACGTGTTTTTCACCCGAAATAAACACGTTTTTTCAGACAACTGAATCCCCATGTAACAGCAAGACTCAGAAGAGCCCACACACTCAGCTCTTAACCCCAGTGTGCAGAAAGTGTCAAAACGTGTTTTTCAGCAGAAATAAACACGTTTCTGCAAGTTTGGTCAACCCCATGTAAGTTATGGGGCAGTAACAGCACACTTTTCAAAATGTGTTTTTCAGCACGAAATAAACGCGTTTTTTCAGACAACTGAATCCCCATGTAACAGCAAGGCTCAGAAGAGCCCACACACTCAGCTCTTAACCCCAGTGTGCAGAAAGGGTCAAAACGTATTTTTCAGCAGAAATAAACATGTTTCTGCAAGTTTGGTCAACCCCATGTAAGTTATGGGGCAGTAACAGCACACTTTTCAAAACGTGTTTTTCAGTCCGAAATAAACACGTTTTTTCAGACAACTGAATCCCCATGTAACAGCAAGGCTCAGAAGAGCCCACACACTCAGCTCTTAACCCCAGTGTGCAGAAAGGGTCAAAACGTGTTTTTCAGCAGAAATAAACATGTTTCTGCAAGTTTGGTCAACCCCATGTAAGTTATGGGGCAGTAACAGCACACTTTTCAAAACGTGTTTTTCAGCCCGAAATAAACGCGTTTTTTCAGACAACTGAATCCCCATGTAACAGCAAGGCTCAGAAGAGCCCACACACTCAGCTCTTAACCCCAGTGTGCAGAAAGGGTCAAAACGTGTTTTTCAGCAGAAATAAACATGTTTCTGCAAGTTTGGTCAACCCCATGTAAGTTATGGGGCAGTAACAGCACACTTTTCAAAACGTGTTTTTCAGCCCGAAATAAACGCGTTTTTTCAGACAACTGAATCCCCATGTTTCAGCAAGGCTCAGAAGAGCCCACACACTCAGCTCTTAACCCCAGTGTGCAGAAAGTGTCAAAACGTGTTTTTCAGCAGAAATAAACATGTTTCTGCAAGTTTGGTCAACCCCATGTAAGTTATGGGGCAGTAACAGCACACTTTTCAAAACTTGTTTTTCAGCCCGAAATAAACGCGTTTTTTCAGACAACTGAATCCCCATGTAACAGCAAGACTCAGAAGAGCCCACACACTCAGCTCTTAACCCCAGCGTGCATAAAGTGTCAAAACGTGTTTTTCAGCAGAAATAAACATGTTTCTGCAAGTTTGGTCAACCCCATGTAAGTTATGGGGCAGTAACAGCACACTTTTCAAAACGTGTTTTTCAGCCCGAAATAAACGCGTTTTTTCAGACAACTGAATCCCCATGTAACAGCAAGGCTCAGAAGAGCCCACACACTCAGCTCTTAACCCCAGTGTGCAGAAAGGGTCAAAACGTGTTTTTCAGCAGAAATAAACATGTTTCTGCAAGTTTGGTCAACCCCATGTAAGTTATGGGGCAGTAACAGCACACTTTTCAAAACGTGTTTTTCAGCCCGAAATAAACGTGTTTTTTCAGACAACTGAATCCCCATGTAACAGCAAGGCTCAGAAGAGCCCACACACTCAGCTCTTAACCCCAGTGTGCAGAAAGGGTCAAAACGTGTTTTTCAGCAGAAATAAACATGTTTCTGCAAGTTTGGTCAACCCCATGTAAGTTATGGGGCAGTAACAGCACACTTTTCAAAACGTGTTTTTCAGCCCGAAATAAACACGTTTTTTCAGACAACTGAATCCCCATGTAACAGCAAGGCTCAGAAGAGCCCACACACTCAGCTCTTAACCCCAGTGTGCAGAAAGGGTCAAAACGTGTTTTTCAGTAGAAATAAACATGTTTCTGCAAGTTTGGTCAACCCCATGTAAGTTATGGGGCAGTAACAGCACACTTTTCAAAACGTGTTTTTCAGCCCGAAATAAACACGTTTTTTCAGACAACTGAATCCCCATGTAACAGCAAGGCTCAGAAGAGCCGACACACTCAGATCTTAACCCCAGTGTGCAGAAAGTGTCAAAACGTGTTTTTCAGCAGAAATAAACATGTTTCTGCAAGTTTGGTCAACCCCATGTAAGTTATGGGGCAGTAACAGCACACTTTTCAAAACGTGTTTTTCATCCCGAAATAAACACGTTTTTTCAGACAACTGAATCCCCATGTAACAGCAAGGCTCAGAAGAGCCCACACACTCAGCTCTTAACCCCAGTGTGCAGAAAGTGTCAAAACGTGTTTTTCAGCAGAAATAAACATGTTTCTGCAAGTTTGGTCAACCCCATGTAAGTTATGGGGCAGAAACAGCACACTTTTCAAAACGTGTTTTTCAGCCCGAAATAAACGCGTTTTTTCAGACAACTGAATCCCCATGTAACAGCAAGGCTCAGAAGAGCCCACACACTCAGCTCTTAACCCCAGTGTGCAGAAAGGGTCAAAACGTGTTTTTCAGCAGAAATAAACATGTTTCTGCAAGTTTGGTCAACCCCATGTAAGTTATGGGGCAGTAACAGCACACTTTTCAAAACGTGTTTTTCAGCCCGAAATAAATGCGTTTTTTCAGACAACTGAATCCCCATGTAACAGCAAGGCTCAGAAGAGCCCACACACTCAGCTCTTAACCCCAGTGTGCAGAAAGTGTCAAAACGTGTTTTTCAGCAGAAATAAACATGTTTCTCCAAGTTTGGTCAACCCCATGTAAGTTATGGGGCAGTAACAGCACACTTTTCAAAACGTGTTTTTCAGCCCGAAATAAACGCGTTTTTTCAGACAACTGAATCCCCATGTAACAGCAAGGCTCAGAAGAGCCGACACACTCAGATCTTAACCCCAGTGTGCAGAAAGTGTCAAAACGTGTTTTTCAGCAGAAATAAACATGTTTCTGCAAGTTTGGTCAACCCCATGTAAGTTATGGGGCAGTAACAGCACACTTTTCAAAACGTGTTTTTCATCCCGAAATAAACACGTTTTTTCAGACAACTGAATCCCCATGTAACAGCAAGGCTCAGAAGAGCCCACACACTCAGCTCTTAACCCCAGTGTGCAGAAAGTGTCAAAACGTGTTTTTCAGCAGAAATAAACATGTTTCTGCAAGTTTGGTCAACCCCATGTAAGTTATGGGGCAGTAACAGCACACTTTTCAAAACGTGTTTTTCAGCCCGAAATAAACGCGTTTTTTCAGACAACTGAATCCCCATGTAACAGCAAGGCTCAGAAGAGCCCACACACTCAGCTCTTAACCCCAGTGTGCAGAAAGTGTCAAAACGTGTTTTTCAGCAGAAATAAACGTGTTTCTGCAAGTTTGGTCAACCCCATGTAAGTTATGGGGCAGTAACAGCACACTTTTCAAAACGTGTTTTTCACCCGAAATAAACACGTTTTTTCAGACAACTGAATCCCCATGTAACAGCAAGGCTCAGAAGAGCCCACACACTCAGCTCTTAACCCCAGTGTGCAGAAAGTGTCAAAACGTGTTTTTCAGCAGAAATAAACGTGTTTCTGCAAGTTTGGTCAACCCCATGTAAGTTATGGGGCAGTAACAGCACACTTTTCAAAACGTGTTTTTCACCCGAAATAAACACGTTTTTTCAGACAACTGAATCCCCATGTAACAGCAAGGCTCAGAAGAGCCCACACACTCAGCTCTTAACCCCAGTGTGCAGAAAGTGTCAAAACGTGTTTTTCAGCAGAAATAAACATGTTTCTGCAAGTTTGGTCAACCCCATGTAAGTTATGGGGCAGTAACAGCACACTTTTCAAAATGTGTTTTTCAGCACGAAATAAACGCGTTTTTTCAGACAACTGAATCCCCATGTAACAGCAAGGCTCAGAAGAGCCCACACACTCAGCTCTTAACCCCAGTGTGCAGAAAGGGTCAAAACGTATTTTTCAGCAGAAATAAACATGTTTCTGCAAGTTTGGTCAACCCCATGTGAGTTATGGGGCAGTAACAGCACACTTTTCAAAACGTGTTTTTCAGTCCGAAATAAACACGTTTTTTCAGACAACTGAATCCCCATGTATCAGCAAGGCTCAGAAGAGCCCACACACTCAGCTCTTAACCCCAGTGTGCAGAAAGTGTCAAAACGTGTTTTTCAGCAGAAATAAACATGTTTCTGCAAGTTTGGTCAACCCCATGTAAGTTATGGGGCAGTAACAGCACACTTTTCAAAACTTGTTTTTCAGCCCGAAATAAACGCGTTTTTTCAGACAACTGAATCCCCATGTAACAGCAAGGCTCAGAAGAGCCCAAAACTCAGCTCTTAACCCCAGTGTGCAGAAAGTGTCAAAACGTGTTTTTCAGCAGAAATAAACATGTTTCTGCAAGTTTGGTCAACCCCATGTAAGTTATGGGGCAGAAACAGCACACTTTTCAAAACGTGTTTTTCAGCCCGAAATAAACGCGTTTTTTCAGACAACTGAATCCCCATGTAACAGCAAGACTCAGAAGAGCCCACACACTCAGCTCTTAACCCCAGTGTGCAGAAAGGGTCAAAACGTGTTTTTCAGCAGAAATAAACATGTTTCTGCAAGTTTGGTCAACCCCATGTAAGTTATGGGGCAGTAACAGCACACTTTTCAAAACGTGTTTTTCAGCCCGAAATAAACGCGTTTTTTCATACAACTGAATCCCCATGTAACAGCAAGGCTCAGAAGAGCCCACACACTCAGCTCTTAACCCCAGCGTGCATAAAGTGTCAAAACGTGTTTTTCAGCAGAAATAAACATGTTTCTGCAAGTTTGGTCAACCCCATGTAAGTTATGGGGCAGTAACAGCACACTTTTCAAAACGTGTTTTTCACCCGAAATAAACGCGTTTTTTCAGACAACTGAATCCCCATGTAACAGCAAGGCTCAGAAGAGCCCACACACTCAGCTCTTAACCCCAGTGTGCAGAAAGTGTCAAAACGTGTTTTTCAGCAGAAATAAACATGTTTCTGCAAGTTTGGTCAACCCCATGTAAGTTATGGGGCAGTAACAGCACACTTTTCAAAATGTGTTTTTCAGCCCGAAATAAACGCGTTTTTTCAGACAACTGAATCCCCATGTAACAGCAAGGCTCAGAAGAGCCCACACACTCAGCTCTTAACCCCAGTGTGTAGAAAGTGTCAAAACGTGTTTTTCAGCAGAAATAAACGTGTTTCTGCAAGTTTGGTCAACCCCATGTAAGTTATGGGGCAGTAACAGCACACTTTTCAAAACGTGTTTTTCAGTCCGAAATAAACACGTTTTTTCAGACAACTGAATCCCCATGTAACAGCAAGGCTCAGAAGAGCCCACACACTCAGCTCTTAACCCCAGTGTGCAGAAAGGGTCAAAACGTGTTTTTCAGCAGAAATAAACATGTTTCTGCAAGTTTGGTCAACCCCATGTAAGTTATGGGGCAGTAACAGCACACTTTTCAAAACGTGTTTTTCAGCCCGAAATAAATGCGTTTTTTCAGACAACTGTATCCCCATGTAACAGCAAGGCTCAGAAGAGCCCACACACTCAGCTCTTAACCCCAGTGTGCAGAAAGTGTCAAAACGTGTTTTTCAGCAGAAATAAACATGTTTCTCCAAGTTTGGTCAACCCCATGTAAGTTATGGGGCAGTAACAGCACACTTTTCAAAACGTGTTTTTCAGCCCGAAATAAACGCGTTTTTTCAGACAACTGAATCCCCATGTAACAGCAAGGCTCAGAAGAGCCGACACACTCAGATCTTAACCCCAGTGTGCAGAAAGTGTCAAAACGTGTTTTTCAGCAGAAATAAACATGTTTCTACAAGTTTGGTCAACCCCATGTAAGTTATGGGGCAGTAACAGCACACTTTTCAAAACGTGTTTTTCATCCCGAAATAAACACGTTTTTTCAGACAACTGAATCCCCATGTAACAGCAAGGCTCAGAAGAGCCCACACACTCAGCTCTTAACCCCAGTGTGCAGAAAGTGTCAAAACGTGTTTTTCAGCAGAAATAAACATGTTTCTGCAAGTTTGGTCAACCCCATGTAAGTTATGGGGCAGTAACAGCACACTTTTCAAAACGTGTTTTTCAGCCCGAAATAAACGCGTTTTTTCAGACAACTGAATCCCCATGTAACAGCAAGGCTCAGAAGAGCCCACACACTCAGCTCTTAACCCCAGTGTGCAGAAAGTGTCAAAACGTGTTTTTCAGCAGAAATAAACGTGTTTCTGCAAGTTTGGTCAACCCCATGTAAGTTATGGGGCAGTAACAGCACACTTTTCAAAACGTGTTTTTCACCCGAAATAAACACGTTTTTTCAGACAACTGAATCCCCATGTAACAGCAAGGCTCAGAAGAGCCCACACACTCAGCTCTTAACCCCAGTGTGCAGAAAGTGTCAAAACGTGTTTTTCAGCAGAAATAAACGTGTTTCTGCAAGTTTGGTCAACCCCATGTAAGTTATGGGGCAGTAACAGCACACTTTTCAAAACGTGTTTTTCACCCGAAATAAACACGTTTTTTCAGACAACTGAATCCCCATGTAACAGCAAGGCTCAGAAGAGCCCACACACTCAGCTCTTAACCCCAGTGTGCAGAAAGTGTCAAAACGTGTTTTTCAGCAGAAATAAACATGTTTCTGCAAGTTTGGTCAACCCCATGTAAGTTATGGGGCAGTAACAGCACACTTTTCAAAATGTGTTTTTCAGCACGAAATAAACGCGTTTTTTCAGACAACTGAATCCCCATGTAACAGCAAGGCTCAGAAGAGCCCACACACTCAGCTCTTAACCCCAGTGTGCAGAAAGGGTCAAAACGTATTTTTCAGCAGAAATAAACATGTTTCTGCAAGTTTGGTCAACCCCATGTGAGTTATGGGGCAGTAACAGCACACTTTTCAAAACGTGTTTTTCAGTCCGAAATAAACACGTTTTTTCAGACAACTGAATCCCCATGTAACAGCAAGGCTCAGAAGAGCCCACACACTCAGCTCTTAACCCCAGTGTGCAGAAAGGGTCAAAACGTGTTTTTCAGCAGAAATAAACATGTTTCTGCAAGTTTGGTCAACCCCATGTAAGTTATGGGGCAGTAACAGCACACTTTTCAAAACGTGTTTTTCAGCCCGAAATAAACGCGTTTTTTCAGACAACTGAATCCCCATGTATCAGCAAGGCTCAGAAGAGCCCACACACTCAGCTCTTAACCCCAGTGTGCAGAAAGTGTCAAAACGTGTTTTTCAGCAGAAATAAACATGTTTCTGCAAGTTTGGTCAACCCCATGTAAGTTATGGGGCAGTAACAGCACACTTTTCAAAACTTGTTTTTCAGCCCGAAATAAACGCGTTTTTTCAGACAACTAAATCCCCATGTAACAGCAAGACTCAGAAGAGCCCACACACTCAGCTCTTAACCCCAGCGTGCAGAAAGTGTCAAAACGTGTTTTTCAGCAGAAATAAACATGTTTCTGCAAGTTTGGTCAACCCCATGTAAGTTATGGGGCAGTAACAGCACACTTTTCAAAACGTGTTTTTCAGCCCGAAATAAACGCGTTTTTTCAGACAACTGAATCCCCATGTAACAGCAAGGCTCAGAAGAGCCCAAAACTCAGCTCTTAACCCCAGTGTGCAGAAAGTGTCAAAACGTGTTTTTCAGCAGAAATAAACATGTTTCTGCAAGTTTGGTCAACCCCATGTAAGTTATGGGGCAGAAACAGCACACTTTTCAAAACGTGTTTTTCAGCCCGAAATAAACGCGTTTTTTCAGACAACTGAATCCCCATGTAACAGCAAGGCTCAGAAGAGCCCACACACTCAGCTTTTAACCCCAGTGTGCAGAAAGGGTCAAAACGTGTTTTTCAGCAGAAATAAACATGTTTCTGCAAGTTTGGTCAACCCCATGTAAGTTATGGGGCAGTAACAGCACACTTTTCAAAACGTGTTTTTCAGCCCGAAATAAACGCGTTTTTTCATACAACTGAATCCCCATGTAACAGCAAGGCTCAGAAGAGCCCACACACTCAGCTCTTAACCCCAGCGTGCATAAAGTGTCAAAACGTGTTTTTCAGCAGAAATAAACATGTTTCTGCAAGTTTGGTCAACCCCATGTAAGTTATGGGGCAGTAACAGCACACTTTTCAAAACGTGTTTTTCAGCCCGAAATAAACGCGTTTTTTCAGACAACTGAATCCCCATGTAACAGCAAGGCTCAGAAGAGCCCACACACTCAGCTCTTAACCCCAGTGTGCAGAAAGTGTCAAAACGTGTTTTTCAGCAGAAATAAACATGTTTCTGCAAGTTTGGTCAACCCCATGTAAGTTATGGGGCAGTAACAGCACACTTTTCAAAATGTGTTTTTCAGCCCGAAATAAACGCGTTTTTTCAGACAACTGAATCCCCATGTAACAGCAAGGCTCAGAAGAGCCCACACACTCAGCTCTTAACCCCAGTGTGTAGAAAGTGTCAAAACGTGTTTTTCAGCAGAAATAAACGTGTTTCTGCAAGTTTGGTCAACCCCATGTAAGTTATGGGGCAGTAACAGCACACTTTTCAAAACGTGTTTTTCACCCGAAATAAACACGTTTTTTCAGACAACTGAATCCCCATGTAACAGCAAGGCTCAGAAGAGCCCACACACTCAGCACTTAACCCCAGTGTGCAGAAAGTGTCAAAACGTGTTTTTCAGTCCGAAATAAACACGTTTTTTCAGACAACTGAATCCCCATGTAACAGCAAGGCTCAGAAGAGCCCACACACTCAGCTCTTAACCCCAGTGTGCAGAAAGTGTCAAAACGTGTTTTTCAGCAGAAATAAACGTGTTTCTGCAAGTTTGGTCAACCCCATGTAAGTTATGGGGCAGTAACAGCACACTTTTCAAAACGTGTTTTTCACCCGAAATAAACACGTTTTTTCAGACAACTGAATCCCCATGTAACAGCAAGGCTCAGAAGAGCCCACACACTCAGCTCTTAACCCCAGTGTGCAGAAAGTGTCAAAACGTGTTTTTCAGCAGAAATAAACGTGTTTCTGCAAGTTTGGTCAACCCCATGTAAGTTATGGGGCAGTAACAGCACACTTTTCAAAACGTGTTTTTCACCCGAAATAAACACGTTTTTTCAGACAACTGAATCCCCATGTAACAGCAAGGCTCAGAAGAGCCCACACACTCAGCTCTTAACCCCAGTGTGCAGAAAGTGTCAAAACGTGTTTTTCAGCAGAAATAAACATGTTTCTGCAAGTTTGGTCAACCCCATGTAAGTTATGGGGCAGTAACAGCACACTTTTCAAAATGTGTTTTTCAGCACGAAATAAACGCGTTTTTTCAGACAACTGAATCCCCATGTAACAGCAAGGCTCAGAAGAGCCCACACACTCAGCTCTTAACCCCAGTGTGCAGAAAGGGTCAAAACGTATTTTTCAGCAGAAATAAACATGTTTCTGCAAGTTTGGTCAACCCCATCTGAGTTATGGGGCAGTAACAGCACACTTTTCAAAACGTGTTTTTCAGTCCGAAATAAACACGTTTTTTCAGACAACTGAATCCCCATGTAACAGCAAGGCTCAGAAGAGCCCACACACTCAGCTCTTAACCCCAGTGTGCAGAAAGGGTCAAAACGTGTTTTTCAGCAGAAATAAACATGTTTCTGCAAGTTTGGTCAACCCCATGTAAGTTATGGGGCAGTAACAGCACACTTTTCAAAACGTGTTTTTCAGCCCGAAATAAACGCGTTATTTCAGACAACTGAATCCCCATGTATCAGCAAGGCTCAGAAGAGCCCACACACTCAGCTCTTAACCCCAGTGTGCAGAAAGTGTCAAAACGTGTTTTTCAGCAGAAATAAACATGTTTCTGCAAGTTTGGTCAACCCCATGTAAGTTATGGGGCAGTAACAGCACACTTTTCAAAACTTCTTTTTCAGCCCGAAATAAACGCGTTTTTTCAGACAACTGAATCCCCATGTAACAGCAAGACTCAGAAGAGCCCACACACTCAGCTCTTAACCCCAGCGTGCAGAAAGTGTCAAAACGTGTTTTTCAGCAGAAATAAACATGTTTCTGCAAGTTTGGTCAACCCCATGTAAGTTATGGGGCAGTAACAGCACACTTTTCAAAACGTGTTTTTCAGCCCGAAATAAACGCGTTTTTTCAGACAACTGAATCCCCATGTAACAGCAAGGCTCAGAAGAGCCCAAAACTCAGCTCTTAACCCCAGTGTGCAGAAAGTGTCAAAACGTGTTTTTCAGCAGAAATAAACATGTTTCTGCAAGTTTGGTCAACCCCATGTAAGTTATGGGGCAGAAACAGCACACTTTTCAAAACGTGTTTTTCAGCCCGAAATAAACGCGTTTTTTCAGACAACTGAATCCCCATGTAACAGCAAGGCTCAGAAGAGCCCACACACTCAGCTCTTAACCCCAGTGTGCAGAAAGGGTCAAAACGTGTTTTTCAGCAGAAATAAACATGTTTCTGCAAGTTTGGTCAACCCCATGTAAGTTATGGGGCAGTAACAGCACACTTTTCAAAACGTGTTTTTCAGCCCGAAATAAACGCGTTTTTTCATACAACTGAATCCCCATGTAACAGCAAGGCTCAGAAGAGCCCACACACTCAGCTCTTAACCCCAGTGTGCAGAAAGTGTCAAAACGTGTTTTTCAGCAGAAATAAACATGTTTCTGCAAGTTTGGTCAACCCCATGTAAGTTATGGGGCAGTAACAGCACACTTTTCAAAACGTGTTTTTCAGCCTGAAATAAACGCGTTTTTTCAGACAACTGAATCCCCATGTAACAGCAAGGCTCAGAAGAGCCCACACACTCAGCTCTTAACCCCAGTGTGCAGAAAGTGTCAAAACGTGTTTTTCAGCAGAAATAAACATGTTTCTGCAAGTTTGGTCAACCCCATGTAAGTTATGGGGCAGTAACAGCACACTTTTCAAAATGTGTTTTTCAGCCCGAAATAAACGCGTTTTTTCAGACAACTGAATCCCCATGTAACAGCAAGGCTCAGAAGAGCCCACACACTCAGCTCTTAACCCCAGTGTGCAGAAAGTGTCAAAACGTGTTTTTCAGCAGAAATAAACGTGTTTCTGCAAGTTTGGTCAACCCCATGTAAGTTATGGGGCAGTAACAGCACACTTTTCAAAACGTGTTTTTCACCCGAAATAAACACGTTTTTTCAGACAACTGAATCCCCATGTAACAGCAAGGCTCAGAAGAGCCCACACACTCAGCACTTAACCCCAGTGTGCAGAAAGTGTCAAAACGTGTTTTTCAGCAGAAATAAACATGTTTCTGCAAGTTTGGTCAACCCCATGTAAGTTATGGGGCAGTAACAGCACACTTTTCAAAATGTGTTTTTCAGCACGAAATAAACGCGTTTTTTCAGACAACTGAATCCCCATGTAACAGCAAGGCTCAGAAGAGCCCACACACTCAGCTCTTAACCCCAGTGTGCAGAAAGGGTCAAAACGTATTTTTCAGCAGAAATAAACATGTTTCTGCAAGTTTGGTCAACCCCATGTAAGTTATGGGGCAGTAACAGCACACTTTTCAAAACGTGTTTTTCAGTCCGAAATAAACACGTTTTTTCAGACAACTGAATCCCCATGTAACAGCAAGGCTCAGAAGAGCCCACACACTCAGCTCTTAACCCCAGTGTGCAGAAAGGGTCAAAACGTGTTTTTCAGCAGAAATAAACATGTTTCTGCAAGTTTGGTCAACCCCATGTAAGTTATGGGGCAGTAACAGCACACTTTTCAAAACGTGTTTTTCAGCCCGAAATAAACGCGTTATTTCAGACAACTGAATCCCCATGTATCAGCAAGGCTCAGAAGAGCCCACACACTCAGCTCTTAACCCCAGTGTGCAGAAAGTGTCAAAACGTGTTTTTCAGCAGAAATAAACATGTTTCTGCAAGTTTGGTCAACCCCATGTAAGTTATGGGGCAGTAACAGCACACTTTTCAAAACTTCTTTTTCAGCCCGAAATAAACGCGTTTTTTCAGACAACTGAATCCCCATGTAACAGCAAGACTCAGAAGAGCCCACACACTCAGCTCTTAACCCCAGCGTGCAGAAAGTGTCAAAACGTGTTTTTCAGCAGAAATAAACATGTTTCTGCAAGTTTGGTCAACCCCATGTAAGTTATGGGGCAGTAACAGCACACTTTTCAAAACGTGTTTTTCAGCCCGAAATAAACGCGTTTTTTCAGACAACTGAATCCCCATGTAACAGCAAGGCTCAGAAGAGCCCAAAACTCAGCTCTTAACCCCAGTGTGCAGAAAGTGTCAAAACGTGTTTTTCAGCAGAAATAAACATGTTTCTGCAAGTTTGGTCAACCCCATGTAAGTTATGGGGCAGAAACAGCACACTTTTCAAAACGTGTTTTTCAGCCCGAAATAAACGCGTTTTTTCAGACAACTGAATCCCCATGTAACAGCAAGGCTCAGAAGAGCCCACACACTCAGCTCTTAACCCCAGTGTGCAGAAAGGGTCAAAACGTGTTTTTCAGCAGAAATAAACATGTTTCTGCAAGTTTGGTCAACCCCATGTAAGTTATGGGGCAGTAACAGCACACTTTTCAAAACGTGTTTTTCAGCCCGAAATAAACGCGTTTTTTCATACAACTGAATCCCCATGTAACAGCAAGGCTCAGAAGAGCCCACACACTCAGCTCTTAACCCCAGTGTGCAGAAAGTGTCAAAACGTGTTTTTCAGCAGAAATAAACATGTTTCTGCAAGTTTGGTCAACCCCATGTAAGTTATGGGGCAGTAACAGCACACTTTTCAAAACGTGTTTTTCAGCCTGAAATAAACGCGTTTTTTCAGACAACTGAATCCCCATGTAACAGCAAGGCTCAGAAGAGCCCACACACTCAGCTCTTAACCCCAGTGTGCAGAAAGTGTCAAAACGTGTTTTTCAGCAGAAATAAACATGTTTCTGCAAGTTTGGTCAACCCCATGTAAGTTATGGGGCAGTAACAGCACACTTTTCAAAATGTGTTTTTCAGCCCGAAATAAACGCGTTTTTTCAGACAACTGAATCCCCATGTAACAGCAAGGCTCAGAAGAGCCCACACACTCAGCTCTTAACCCCAGTGTGCAGAAAGTGTCAAAACGTGTTTTTCAGCAGAAATAAACGTGTTTCTGCAAGTTTGGTCAACCCCATGTAAGTTATGGGGCAGTAACAGCACACTTTTCAAAACGTGTTTTTCACCCGAAATAAACACGTTTTTTCAGACAACTGAATCCCCATGTAACAGCAAGGCTCAGAAGAGCCCACACACTCAGCACTTAACCCCAGTGTGCAGAAAGTGTCAAAACGTGTTTTTCAGCAGAAATAAACATGTTTCTGCAAGTTTGGTCAACCCCATGTAAGTTATGGGGCAGTAACAGCACACTTTTCAAAATGTGTTTTTCAGCACGAAATAAACGCGTTTTTTCAGACAACTGAATCCCCATGTAACAGCAAGGCTCAGAAGAGCCCACACACTCAGCTCTTAACCCCAGTGTGCAGAAAGGGTCAAAACGTATTTTTCAGCAGAAATAAACATGTTTCTGCAAGTTTGGTCAACCCCATGTAAGTTATGGGGCAGTAACAGCACACTTTTCAAAACGTGTTTTTCAGTCCGAAATAAACACGTTTTTTCAGACAACTGAATCCCCATGTAACAGCAAGGCTCAGAAGAGCCCACACACTCAGCTCTTAACCCCAGTGTGCAGAAAGGGTCAAAACGTGTTTTTCAGCAGAAATAAACATGTTTCTGCAAGTTTGGTCAACCCCATGTAAGTTATGGGGCAGTAACAGCACACTTTTCAAAACGTGTTTTTCAGCCCGAAATAAATGCGTTTTTTCAGACAACTGAATCCCCATGTAACAGCAAGGCTCAGAAGAGCCCACACACTCAGCTCTTAACCCCAGTGTGCAGAAAGGGTCAAAACGTGTTTTTCAGCAGAAATAAACATGTTTCTGCAAGTTTGGTCAACCCCATGTAAGTTATGGGGCAGTAACATCACACTTTTCAAAACGTGTTTTTCAGCCCGAAATAAACGCGTTTTTTCAGACAACTGAATCCCCATGTAACAGCAAGGCTCAGAAGAGCCCACACACTCAGCTCTTAACCCCAGTGTGCAGAAAGGGTCAAAACGTGTTTTTCAGCAGAAATAAACATGTTTCTGCAAGTTTGGTCAACCCCATGTAAGTTATGGGGCAGTAACAGCACACTTTTCAAAACGTGTTTTTCAGCCCGAAATAAACACGTTTTTTCAGACAACTGAATCCCCATGTAACAGCAAGGCTCAGAAGAGCAAACACACTCAGCTCTTAACCCCAGTGTGCAGAAAGGGTCAAAACGTGTTTTTCAGCAGAAATAAACATGTTTCTGCAAGTTTGGTCAACCCCATGTAAGTTATGGGGCAGTAACAGCACACTTTTCAAAACGTGTTTTTCAGCCCGAAATAAACGCGTTTTTTCAGAGAACTGAATCCCCATGTAACAGCAAGGCTCAGAAGAGCCGACACACTCAGATCTTAACCCCAGTGTGCAGAAAGTGTCAAAACGTGTTTTTCAGCAGAAATAAACATGTTTCTGCAAGTTTGGTCAACCCCATGTAAGTTATGGGGCAGTAACAGCACACTTTTCAAAACCTGTTTTTCATCCCGAAATAAACACGTTTTTTCAGACAACTGAATCCCCATGTAACAGCAAGGCTCAGAAGAGCCCACACACTCAGCTCTTAACCCCAGTGTGCAGAAAGTGTCAAAACGTGTTTTTCAGCAGAAATAAACATGTTTCTGCAAGTTTGGTCAACCCCATGTAAGTTATGGGGCAGTAACAGCACACTTTTCAAAACGTGTTTTTCAGCCCGAAATAAACGCGTTTTTTCAGACAACTGAATCCCCATGTAACAGAAAGGCTCAGAAGAGCCCACACACTCAGCTCTTAACCCCAGTGTGCAGAAAGTGTCAAAACGTGTTTTTCAGCAGAAATAAACGTGTTTCTGCAAGTTTGGTCAACCCCATGTAAGTTATGGGGCAGTAACAGCACACTTTTCAAAACGTGTATTTCAGTCCGAAATAAACACGTTTTTTCAGACAACTGAATCCCCATGTAACAGCAAGGCTCAGAAGAGCCCACACACTCAGCTCTTAACCCCAGTGTGCAGAAAGGGTCAAAACGTGTTTTTCAGCAGAAATAAACATGTTTCTGCAAGTTTGGTCAACCCCATGTAAGTTATGGGGCAGTAACAGCACACTTTTCAAAACGTGTTTTTCAGCCCGAAATAAACGCGTTTTTTCAGACAACTGAATCCCCATGTAACAGCAAGGCTCAGAAGAGCCCACACACTCAGCTCTTAACCCCAGTGTGCAGAAAGGGTCAAAACGTGTTTTTCAGCAGAAATAAACATGTTTCTGCAAGTTTGGTCAACCCCATGTAAGTTATGGGGCAGTAACAGCACACTTTTCAAAACGTGTTTTTCAGCCCGAAATAAACACGTTTTTTCAGACAACTGAATCCCCATGTAACAGCAAGGCTCAGAAGAGCCCACACACTCAGCTCTTAACCCCAGTGTGCAGAAAGGGTCAAAACGTGTTTTTCAGCAGAAATAAACATGTTTCTGCAAGTTTGGTCAACCCCATGTAAGTTATGGGGCAGTAACAGCACACTTTTCAAAACGTGTTTTTCAGCCCGAAATAAACGCGTTTTTTCAGACAACTGAATCCCCATGTTTCAGCAAGGCTCAGAAGAGCCCACACACTCAGCTCTTAACCCCAGTGTGCAGAAAGTGTCAAAACGTGTTTTTCAGCAGAAATAAACATGTTTCTGCAAGTTTGGTCAACCCCATGTAAGTTATGGGGCAGTAACAGCACACTTTTCAAAACTTGTTTTTCAGCCCGAAATAAACGCATTTTTTCAGACAACTGAATCCCCATGTAACAGCAAGACTCAGAAGAGCCCACACACTCAGCTCTTAACCCCAGCGTGCATAAAGTGTCAAAACTTGTTTTTCAGCAGAAATAAACATGTTTCTGCAAGTTTGGTCAACCCCATGTAAGTTATGGGGCAGTAACAGCACACTTTTCAAAACGTGTTTTTCAGTCCGAAATAAACACGTTTTTTCAGACAACTGAATCCCCATGTAACAGCAAGGCTCAGAAGAGCCCACACACTCAGCTCTTAACCCCAGTGTGCAGAAAGGGTCAAAACGTGTTTTTCAGCAGAAATAAACATGTTTCTGCAAGTTTGGTCAACCCCATGTAAGTTATGGGGCAGTAACAGCACACTTTTCAAAACGTGTTTTTCAGCCCGAAATAAATGCGTTTTTTCAGACAACTGAATCCCCATGTAACAGCAAGGCTCAGAAGAGCCCACACACTCAGCTCTTAACCCCAGTGTGCAGAAAGGGTCAAAACGTGTTTTTCAGCAGAAATAAACATGTTTCTGCAAGTTTGGTCAACCCCATGTAAGTTATGGGGCAGTAACAGCACACTTTTCAAAACGTGTTTTTCAGCCCGAAATAAACGCGTTTTTTCAGACAACTGAATCCCCATGTAACAGCAAGGCTCAGAAGAGCCCACACACTCAGCTCTTAACCCCAGTGTGCAGAAAGTGTCAAAACGTGTTTTTCAGCAGAAATAAACATGTTTCTGCAAGTTTGGTCAACCCCATGTAAGTTATGGGGCAGTAACAGCACACTTTTCAAAACGTGTTTTTCAGCCCGAAATAAACGCGTTTTTTCAGACAACTGAAACCCCATGTAACAGAAAGGCTCAGAAGAGCCCACACACTCAGCTCTTAACCCCAGTGTGCAGAAAGTGTCAAAACGTGTTTTTCAGCAGAAATAAACGTGTTTCTGCAAGTTTGGTCAACCCCATGTAAGTTATGGGGCAGTAACAGCACACTTTTCAAAACGTGTATTTCAGTCCGAAATAAACACGTTTTTTCAGACAACTGAATCCCCATGTAACAGCAAGGCTCAGAAGAGCCCACACACTCAGCTCTTAACCCCAGTGTGCAGAAAGGGTCAAAACGTGTTTTTCAGCAGAAATAAACATGTTTCTGCAAGTTTGGTCAACCCCATGTAAGTTATGGGGCAGTAACAGCACACTTTTCAAAACGTGTTTTTCAGCCCGAAATAAACGCGTTTTTTCAGACAACTGAATCCCCATGTAACAGCAAGGCTCAGAAGAGCCCACACACTCAGCTCTTAACCCCAGTGTGCAGAAAGGGTCAAAACGTGTTTTTCAGCAGAAATAAACATGTTTCTGCAAGTTTGGTCAACCCCATGTAAGTTATGGGGCAGTAACAGCACACTTTTCAAAACGTGTTTTTCAGCCCGAAATAAACACGTTTTTTCAGACAACTGAATCCCCATGTAACAGCAAGACTCAGAAGAGCCCACACACTCAGCTCTTAACCCCAGCGTGCATAAAGTGTCAAAACGTGTTTTTCAGCAGAAATAAACATGTTTCTGCAAGTTTGGTCAACCCCATGTAAGTTATGGGGCAGTAACAGCACACTTTTCAAAACGTGTTTTTCAGTCCGAAATAAACACGTTTTTTCAGACAACTGAATCCCCATGTAACAGCAAGGCTCAGAAGAGCCCACACACTCAGCTCTTAACCCCAGTGTGCAGAAAGGGTCAAAACGTGTTTTTCAGCAGAAATAAACATGTTTCTGCAAGTTTGGTCAACCCCATGTAAGTTATGGGGCAGTAACAGCACACTTTTCAAAACGTGTTTTTCAGCCCGAAATAAATGCGTTTTTTCAGACAACTGAATCCCCATGTAACAGCAAGGCTCAGAAGAGCCCACACACTCAGCTCTTAACCCCAGTGTGCAGAAAGGGTCAAAACGTGTTTTTCAGCAGAAATAAACATGTTTCTGCAAGTTTGGTCAACCCCATGTAAGTTATGGGGCAGTAACAGCACACTTTTCAAAACGTGTTTTTCAGCCCGAAATAAACGCGTTTTTTCAGACAACTGAATCCCCATGTAACAGCAAGGCTCAGAAGAGCCCACACACTCAGCTCTTAACCCCAGTGTGCAGAAAGGGTCAAAACGTGTTTTTCAGCAGAAATAAACATGTTTCTGCAAGTTTGGTCAACCCCATGTAAGTTATGGGGCAGTAACAGCACACTTTTCAAAACGTGTTTTTCAGCCCGAAATAAACACGTTTTTTCAGACAACTGAATCCCCATGTAACAGCAAGGCTCAGAAGAGCAAACACACTCAGCTCTTAACCCCAGTGTGCAGAAAGGGTCAAAACGTGTTTTTCAGCAGAAATAAACATGTTTCTGCAAGTTTGGTCAACCCCATGTAAGTTATGGGGCAGTAACAGCACACTTTTCAAAACGTGTTTTTCAGCCCGAAATAAACGCGTTTTTTCAGACAACTGAATCCCCATGTAACAGCAAGGCTCAGAAGAGCCGACACACTCAGATCTTAACCCCAGTGTGCAGAAAGTGTCAAAACGTGTTTTTCAGCAGAAATAAACATGTTTCTGCAAGTTTGGTCAACCCCATGTAAGTTATGGGGCAGTAACAGCACACTTTTCAAAACCTGTTTTTCATCCCGAAATAAACACGTTTTTTCAGACAACTGAATCCCCATGTAACAGCAAGGCTCAGAAGAGCCCACACACTCAGCTCTTAACCCCAGTGTGCAGAAAGTGTCAAAACGTGTTTTTCAGCAGAAATAAACATGTTTCTGCAAGTTTGGTCAACCCCATGTAAGTTATGGGGCAGTAACAGCACACTTTTCAAAATGTGTTTTTCAGCACGAAATAAACGCGTTTTTTCAGACAACTGAATCCCCATGTAAAAGCAAGGCTCAGAAGAGCCCACACACTCAGCTCTTAACCCCAGTGTGCAGAAAGTGTCAAAACGTGTTTTTCAGCAGAAATAAACATGTTTCTGCAAGTTTGGTCAACCCCATGTAAGTTATGGGGCAGTAACAGCACACTTTTCAAAATGTGTTTTTCAGCCCGAAATAAACGCGTTTTTTCAGACAACTGAATCCCCATGTAACAGAAAGGCTCAGAAGAGCCCACACACTCAGCTCTTAACCCCAGTGTGCAGAAAGTGTCAAAACGTGTTTTTCAGCAGAAATAAACGTGTTTCTGCAAGTTTGGTCAACCCCATGTAAGTTATGGGGCAGTAACAGCACACTTTTCAAAATGTGTTTTTCAGCACGAAATAAACGCGTTTTTTCAGACAACTGAATCCCCATGTAACAGCAAGGCTCAGAAGAGCCCACACACTCAGCTCTTAACCCCAGTGTGCAGAAAGGGTCAAAACGTATTTTTCAGCAGAAATAAACATGTTTCTGCAAGTTTGGTCAACCCCATGTAAGTTATGGGGCAGTAACAGCACACTTTTCAAAACGTGTATTTCAGTCCGAAATAAACACGTTTTTTCAGACAACTGAATCCCCATGTAACAGCAAGGCTCAGAAGAGCCCACACACTCAGCTCTTAACCCCAGTGTGCAGAAAGGGTCAAAACGTGTTTTTCAGCAGAAATAAACATGTTTCTGCAAGTTTGGTCAACCCCATGTAAGTTATGGGGCAGTAACAGCACACTTTTCAAAACGTGTTTTTCAGCCCGAAATAAACGCGTTTTTTCAGACAACTGAATCCCCATGTAACAGCAAGGCTCAGAAGAGCCCACACACTCAGCTCTTAATCCCAGTGTGCAGAAAGGGTCAAAACGTGTTTTTCAGCAGAAATAAACATGTTTCTGCAAGTTTGGTCAACCCCATGTAAGTTATGGGGCAGTAACAACACACTTTTCAAAACTTGTTTTTCAGCCCGAAATAAACGCGTTTTTTCAGACAACTGAATCCCCATGTAACAGCAAGGCTCAGAAGAGCCCACACACTCAGCTCTTAACCCCAGTGTGCAGAAAGGGTCAAAACGTGTTTTTCAGCAGAAATAAACATGTTTCTGCAAGTTTGGTCAACCCCATGTAAGTTATGGGGCAGTAACAGCACACTTTTCAAAATGTGTTTTTCAGCCCGAAATAAACGCGTTTTTTCAGACAACTGAATCCCCATGTAACAGCAAGGCTCAGAAGAGCCCACACACTCAGCTCTTAACCCCAGTGTGCAGAAAGGGTCAAAACGTGTTTTTCAGCAGAAATAAACATGTTTCTGCAAGTTTGGTCAACCCCATGTAAGTTATGGGGCAGTAACAGCACACTTTTCAAAACGTGTTTTTCAGCCCGAAATAAACGCGTTTTTTCAGACAACTGAATATCCATGTTTCAGCAAGGCTCAGAAGAGCCCACACACTCAGCTCTTAACCCCAGTGTGCAGAAAGTGTCAAAACGTGTTTTTCAGCAGAAATAAACATGTTTCTGCAAGTTTGGTCAACCCCATGTAAGTTATGGGGCAGTAACAGCACACTTTTCAAAACTTGTTTTTCAGCCCGAAATAAACGCGTTTTTTCAGACAACTGAATCCCCATGTAACAGCAAGACTCAGAAGAGCCCACACACTCAGCTCTTAACCCCAGCGTGCATAAAGTGTCAAAACGTGTTTTTCAGCAGAAATAAACATGTTTCTGCAAGTTTGGTCAACCCCATGTAAGTTATGGGGCAGTAACAGCACACTTTTCAAAACGTGTTTTTCAGCCCGAAATAAACGCGTTTTTTCAGACAACTGAATCCCCATGTAACAGCAAGGCTCAGAAGAGCCCACACACTCAGCTCTTAACCCCAGTGTGCAGAAAGTGTCAAAACGTGTTTTTCAGCAGAAATAAACATGTTTCTGCAAGTTTGGTCAACCCCATGTAAGTTATGGGGCAGTAACAGCACACTTTTCAAAATGTGTTTTTCAGCCCGAAATAAACGCGTTTTTTCAGACAACTGAATCCCCATGTAACAGCAAGGCTCAGAAGAGCCCACACACTCAGCTCTTAACCCCAGTGTGCAGAAAGGGTCAAAACGTGTTTTTCAGCAGAAATAAACATGTTTCTGCAAGTTTGGTCAACCCCATGTAAGTTATGGGGCAGTAACAGCACACTTTTCAAAACGTGTTTTTCAGCCCGAAATAAACGCGTTTTTTCAGACAACTGAATCCCCATGTAACAGCAAGGCTCAGAAGAGCCCACACACTCAGCTCTTAACCCCAGTGTGCAGAAAGGGTCAAAACGTGTTTTTCAGCAGAAATAAACATGTTTCTGCAAGTTTGGTCAACCCCATGTAAGTTATGGGGCAGTAACAGCACACTTTTCAAAACATGTTTTTCAGCCCGAAATAAACACGTTTTTTCAGACAACTGAATCCCCATGTAACAGCAAGGCTCAGAAGAGCCCACACACTCAGCTCTTAAACCCAGTGTGCAGAAAGGGTCAAAACGTGTTTTTCAGCAGAAATAAACATGTTTCTGCAAGTTTGGTCAACCCCATGTAAGTTATGGGGCAGTAACAGCACACTTTTCAAAACGTGTTTTTCAGCCCGAAATAAACGCGTTTTTTCAGACAACTGAATCCCCATGTAACAGCAAGGCTCAGAAGAGCCGACACACTCAGATCTTAACCCCAGTGTGCAGAAAGTGTCAAAACGTGTTTTTCAGCAGAAATAAACATGTTTCTGCAAGTTTGGTCAACCCCATGTAAGTTATGGGGCAGTAACAGCACACTTTTCAAAACGTGTTTTTCACCCGAAATAAACACGTTTTTTCAGACAACTGAATCCCCATGTAACAGCAAGGCTCAGAAGAGCCCACACACTCAGCACTTAACCCCAGTGTGCAGAAAGTGTCAAAACGTGTTTTTCAGCAGAAATAAACATGTTTCTGCAAGTTTGGTCAACCCCATGTAAGTTATGGGGCAGTAACAGCACACTTTTCAAAATGTGTTTTTCAGCACGAAATAAACGCGTTTTTTCAGACAACTGAATCCCCATGTAACAGCAAGGCTCAGAAGAGCCCACACACTCAGCTCTTAACCCCAGTGTGCAGAAAGGGTCAAAACGTATTTTTCAGCAGAAATAAACATGTTTCTGCAAGTTTGGTCAACCCCATGTAAGTTATGGGGCAGTAACAGCACACTTTTCAAAACGTGTTTTTCATCCCGAAATAAACACGTTTTTTCAGACAACTGAATCCCCATGTAACAGCAAGGCTCAGAAGAGCCCACACACTCAGCTCTTAACCCCAGTGTGCAGAAAGTGTCAAAACGTGTTTTTCAGCAGAAATAAACATGTTTCTGCAAGTTTGGTCAACCCCATGTAAGTTATGGGGCAGTAACAGCACACTTTTCAAAACGTGTTTTTCAGCCCGAAATAAACGCGTTTTTTCAGACAACTGAATCCCCATGTAACAGAAAGGCTCAGAAGAGCCCACACACTCAGCTCTTAACCCCAGTGTGCAGAAAGTGTCAAAACGTGTTTTTCAGCAGAAATAAACGTGTTTCTGCAAGTTTGGTCAACCCCATGTAAGTTATGGGGCAGTAACAGCACACTTTTCAAAACGTGTTTTTCACCCGAAATAAACACGTTTTTTCAGACAACTGAATCCCCATGTAACAGCAAGGCTCAGAAGAGCCCACACACTCAGCTCTTAACCCCAGTGTGCAGAAAGTGTCAAAACGTGTTTTTCAGCAGAAATAAACATGTTTCTGCAAGTTTGGTCAACCCCATGTAAGTTATGGGGCAGTAACAGCACACTTTTCAAAATGTGTTTTTCAGCACGAAATAAACGCGTTTTTTCAGACAACTGAATCCCCATGTAACAGCAAGGCTCAGAAGAGCCCACACACTCAGCTCTTAACCCCAGTGTGCAGAAAGGGTCAAAACGTATTTTTCAGCAGAAATAAACATGTTTCTGCAAGTTTGGTCAACCCCATGTAAGTTATGGGGCAGTAACAGCACACTTTTCAAAACGTGTTTTTCATCCCGAAATAAACACGTTTTTTCAGACAACTGAATCCCCATGTAACAGCAAGGCTCAGAAGAGCCCACACACTCAGCTCTTAACCCCAGTGTGCAGAAAGTGTCAAAACGTGTTTTTCAGCAGAAATAAACATGTTTCTGCAAGTTTGGTCAACCCCATGTAAGTTATGGGGCAGTAACAGCACACTTTTCAAAATGTGTTTTTCAGCCCGAAATAAACGCGTTTTTTCAGACAACTGAATCCCCATGTAACAGAAAGGCTCAGAAGAGCCCACACACTCAGCTCTTAACCCCAGTGTGCAGAAAGTGTCAAAACGTGTTTTTCAGCAGAAATAAACGTGTTTCTGCAAGTTTGGTCAACCCCATGTAAGTTATGGGGCAGTAACAGCACACTTTTCAAAACGTGTTTTTCACCCGAAATAAACACGTTTTTTCAGACAACTGAATCCCCATGTAACAGCAAGGCTCAGAAGAGCCCACACACTCAGCTCTTAACCCCAGTGTGCAGAAAGTGTCAAAACGTGTTTTTCAGCAGAAATAAACATGTTTCTGCAAGTTTGGTCAACCCCATGTAAGTTATGGGGCAGTAACAGCACACTTTTCAAAATGTGTTTTTCAGCACGAAATAAACGCGTTTTTTCAGACAACTGAATCCCCATGTAACAGCAAGGCTCAGAAGAGCCCACACACTCAGCTCTTAACCGCAGTGTGCAGAAAGGGTCAAAACGTATTTTTCAGCAGAAATAAACATGTTTCTGCAAGTTTGGTCAACCCCATGTAAGTTATGGGGCAGTAACAGCACACTTTTCAAAACGTGTATTTCAGTCCGAAATAAACACGTTTTTTCAGACAACTGAATCCCCATGTAACAGCAAGGCTCAGAAGAGCCCACACACTCAGCTCTTAACCCCAGTGTGCAGAAAGGGTCAAAACGTGTTTTTCAGCAGAAATAAACATGTTTCTGCAAGTTTGGTCAACCCCATGTAAGTTATGGGGCAGTAACAGCACACTTTTCAAAACGTGTTTTTCAGCCCGAAATAAACGCGTTTTTTCAGACAACTGAATCCCCATGTAACAGCAAGGCTCAGAAGAGCCCACACACTCAGCTCTTAACCCCAGTGTGCAGAAAGGGTCAAAACGTGTTTTTCAGCAGAAATAAACATGTTTCTGCAAGTTTGGTCAACCCCATGTAAGTTATGGGGCAGTAACAGCACACTTTTCAAAACGTGTTTTTCAGCCCGAAATAAACGCGTTTTTTCAGACAACTGAATCCCCATGTTTCAGCAAGGCTCAGAAGAGCCCACACACTCAGCTCTTAACCCCAGTGTGCAGAAAGTGTCAAAACGTGTTTTTCAGCAGAAATAAACATGTTTCTGCAAGTTTGGTCAACCCCATGTAAGTTATGGGGCAGTAACAGCACACTTTTCAAAACTTGTTTTTCAGCCCGAAATAAACGCGTTTTTTCAGACAACTGAATCCCCATGTAACAGCAAGACTCAGAAGAGCCCACACACTCAGCTCTTAACCCCAGCGTGCATAAAGTGTCAAAACGTGTTTTTCAGCAGAAATAAACATGTTTCTGCAAGTTTGGTCAACCCCATGTAAGTTATGGGGCAGTAACAGCACACTTTTCAAAACGTGTTTTTCAGCCCGAAATAAACGCGTTTTTTCAGACAACTGAATCCCCATGTAACAGCAAGGCTCAGAAGAGCCCACACACTCAGCTCTTAACCCTAGTGTGCAGAAAGTGTCAAAACGTGTTTTTCAGCAGAAATAAACATGTTTCTGCAAGTTTGGTCAACCCCATGTAAGTTATGGGGCAGTAACAGCACACTTTTCAAAATGTGTTTTTCAGCCCGAAATAAACGCGTTTTTTCAGACAACTGAATCCCCATGTAACAGCAAGGCTCAGAAGAGCCCACACACTCAGCTCTTAACCCCAGTGTGCAGAAAGGGTCAAAACGTGTTTTTCAGCAGAAATAAACATGTTTCTGCAAGTTTGGTCAACCCCATGTAAGTTATGGGGCAGTAACAGCACACTTTTCAAAACGTGTTTTTCAGCCCGAAATAAACGCGTTTTTTCAGACAACTGAATCCCCATGTAACAGCAAGGCTCAGAAGAGCCCACACACTCAGCTCTTAACCCCAGTGTGCAGAAAGGGTCAAAACGTGTTTTTCAGCAGAAATAAACATGTTTCTGCAAGTTTGGTCAACCCCATGTAAGTTATGGGGCAGTAACAGCACACTTTTCAAAACGTGTTTTTCATCCCGAAATAAACACGTTTTTTCAGACAACTGAATCCCCATGTAACAGCAAGGCTCAGAAGAGCCCACACACTCAGCTCTTAACCCCAGTGTGCAGAAAGTGTCAAAACGTGTTTTTCAGCAGAAATAAACGTGTTTCTGCAAGTTTGGTCAACCCCATGTAAGTTATGGGGCAGTAACAGCACACTTTTCAAAACGTGTTTTTCACCCGAAATAAACACGTTTTTTCAGACAACTGAATCCCCATGTAACAGCAAGGCTCAGAAGAGCCCACACACTCAGCACTTAACCCCAGTGTGCAGAAAGTGTCAAAACGTGTTTTTTAGCAGAAATAAACATGTTTCTGCAAGTTTGGTCAACCCCATGTAAGTTATGGGGCAGTAACAGCACACTTTTCAAAATGTGTTTTTCAGCACGAAATAAACGCGTTTTTTCAGACAACTGAATCCCCATGTAACAGCAAGGCTCAGAAGAGCCCACACACTCAGCTCTTAACCCCAGTGTGCAGAAAGGGTCAAAACGTATTTTTCAGCAGAAATAAACATGTTTCTGCAAGTTTGGTCAACCCCATGTAAGTTATGGGGCAGTAACAGCACACTTTTCAAAACGTGTTTTTCAGTCCGAAATAAACACGTTTTTTCAGACAACTGAATCCCCATGTAACAGCAAGGCTCAGAAGAGCCCACACACTCAGCTCTTAACCCCAGTGTGCAGAAAGGGTCAAAACGTGTTTTTCAGCAGAAATAAACATGTTTCTGCAAGTTTGGTCAACCCCATGTAAGTTATGGGGCAGTAACAGCACACTTCTCAAAACGTTTTTTTCAGCCCGAAATAAATGCGTTTTTTCAGACAACTGAATCCCCATGTAACAGCAAGGCTCAGAAGAGCCCACACACTCAGCTCTTAACCCCAGTGTGCAGAAAGTGTCAAAACGTGTTTTTCAGCAGAAATAAACATGTTTCTCCAAGTTTGGTCAACCCCATGTAAGTTATGGGGCAGTAACAGCACACTTTTCAAAACGTGTTTTTCAGCCCGAAATAAACGCGTTTTTTCAGACAACTGAATCCCCATGTAACAGCAAGGCTCAGAAGAGCCGACACACTCAGATCTTAACCCCAGTGTGCAGAAAGTGTCAAAACGTGTTTTTCAGCAGAAATAAACATGTTTCTGCAAGTTTGGTCAACCCCATGTAAGTTATGGGGCAGTAACAGCACACTTTTCAAAACGTGTTTTTCATCCCGAAATAAACACGTTTTTTCAGACAACTGAATCCCCATGTAACAGCAAGGCTCAGAAGAGCCCACACACTCAGCTCTTAACCCCAGTGTGCAGAAAGTGTCAAAACGTGTTTTTCAGCAGAAATAAACATGTTTCTGCAAGTTTGGTCAACCCCATGTAAGTTATGGGGCAGTAACAGCACACTTTTCAAAACGTGTTTTTCAGCCCGAAATAAACGCGTTTTTTCAGACAACTGAATCCCCATGTAACAGCAAGGCTCAGAAGAGCCCACACACTCAGCTCTTAACCCCAGTGTGCAGAAAGTGTCAAAACGTGTTTTTCAGCAGAAATAAACGTGTTTCTGCAAGTTTGGTCAACCCCATGTAAGTTATGGGGCAGTAACAGCACACTTTTCAAAACGTGTTTTTCAGCCCGAAATAAACGCGTTTTTTCAGACAACTGAATCCCCATGTAACAGCAAGGCTCAGAAGAGCCCACACACTCAGCTCTTAACCCCAGTGTGCAGAAAGTGTCAAAACGTGTTTTTCAGCAGAAATAAACATGTTTCTGCAAGTTTGGTCAACCCCATGTAAGTTATGGGGCAGTAACAGCACACTTTTCAAAATGTGTTTTTCAGCACGAAATAAACGCGTTTTTTCAGACAACTGAATCCCCATGTAACAGCAAGGCTCAGAAGAGCCCACACACTCAGCTCTTAACCCCAGTGTGCAGAAAGGGTCAAAACGTATTTTTCAGCAGAAATAAACATGTTTCTGCAAGTTTGGTCAACCCCATGTAAGTTATGGGGCAGTAACAGCACACTTTTCAAAACGTGTTTTTCAGTCCGAAATAAACACGTTTTTTCAGACAACTGAATCCCCATGTAACAGCAAGGCTCAGAAGAGCCCACACACTCAGCTCTTAACCCCAGTGTGCAGAAAGGGTCAAAACGTGTTTTTCAGCAGAAATAAACATGTTTCTGCAAGTTTGGTCAACCCCATGTAAGTTATGGGGCAGTAACAGCACACTTTTCAAAACGTGTTTTTCAGCCCGAAATAAACGCGTTTTTTCAGACAACTGAATCCCCATGTAACAGCAAGGCTCAGAAGAGCCCACACACTCAGCTCTTAACCCCAGTGTGCAGAAAGGGTCAAAACGTGTTTTTCAGCAGAAATAAACATGTTTCTGCAAGTTTGGTCAACCCCATGTAAGTTATGGGGCAGTAACAGCACACTTTTCAAAACGTGTTTTTCAGCCCGAAATAAACGCGTTTTTTCAGACAACTGAATCCCCATGTATCAGCAAGGCTCAGAAGAGCCCACACACTCAGCTCTTAACCCCAGTGTGCAGAAAGTGTCAAAACGTGTTTTTCAGCAGAAATAAACATGTTTCTGCAAGTTTGGTCAACCCCATGTAAGTTATGGGGCAGTAACAGCACACTTTTCAAAACTTGTTTTTCAGCCCGAAATAAACGCGTTTTTTCAGACAACTGAATCCCCATGTAACAGCAAGACTCAGAAGAGCCCACACACTCAGCTCTTAACCCCAGCGTGCATAAAGTGTCAAAACGTGTTTTTCAGCAGAAATAAACATGTTTCTGCAAGTTTGGTCAACCCCATGTAAGTTATGGGGCAGTAACAGCACACTTTTCAAAACGTGTTTTTCAGCCCGAAATAAACGCGTTTTTTCAGACAACTGAATCCCCATGTAACAGCAAGGCTCAGAAGAGCCCACACACTCAGCTCTTAACCCCAGTGTGCAGAAAGTGTCAAAACGTGTTTTTCAGCAGAAATAAACATGTTTCTGCAAGTTTGGTCAACCCCATGTAAGTTATGGGGCAGTAACAGCACACTTTTCAAAATGTGTTTTTCAGCCCGAAATAAACGCGTTTTTTCAGACAACTGAATCCCCATGTAACAGCAAGGCTCAGAAGAGCCCACACACTCAGCTCTTAACCCCAGTGTGCAGAAAGGGTCAAAACGTGTTTTTCAGCAGAAATAAACATGTTTCTGCAAGTTTGGTCAACCCCATGTAAGTTATGGGGCAGTAACAGCACACTTTTCAAAACGTGTTTTTCAGCCCGAAATAAACGCGTTTTTTCAGACAACTGAATCCCCATGTAACAGCAAGGCTCAGAAGAGCCCACACACTCAGCTCTTAACCCCAGTGTGCAGAAAGGGTCAAAACGTGTTTTTCAGCAGAAATAAACATGTTTCTGCAAGTTTGGTCAACCCCATGTAAGTTATGGGGCAGTAACAGCACACTTTTCAAAACGTGTTTTTCAGCCCGAAATAAACACGTTTTTTCAGACAACTGAATCCCCATGTAACAGCAAGGCTCAGAAGAGCCCACACACTCAGCTCTTAACCCCAGTGTGCAGAAAGTGTCAAAACGTGTTTTTCAGCAGAAATAAACATGTTTCTGCAAGTTTGGTCAACCCCATGTAAGTTATGGGGCAGTAACAGCACACTTTTCAAAACGTGTTTTTCAGCCCGAAATAAACGCGTTTTTTCAGACAACTGAATCCCCATGTAACAGCAAGGCTCAGAAGAGCCCACACACTCAGCTCTTAACCCCAGTGTGCAGAAAGTGTCAAAACGTGTTTTTCAGCAGAAATAAACGTGTTTCTGCAAGTTTGGTCAACCCCATGTAAGTTATGGGGCAGTAACAGCACACTTTTCAAAACGTGTTTTTCACCCGAAATAAACACGTTTTTTCAGACAACTGAATCCCCATGTAACAGCAAGGCTCAGAAGAGCCCACACACTCAGCACTTAACCCCAGTGTGCAGAAAGTGTCAAAACGTGTTTTTCAGCAGAAATAAACATGTTTCTGCAAGTTTGGTCAACCCCATGTAAGTTATGGGGCAGTAACAGCACACTTTTCAAAATGTGTTTTTCAGCACGAAATAAACGCGTTTTTTCAGACAACTGAATCCCCATGTAACAGCAAGGCTCAGAAGAGCCCACACACTCAGCTCTTAACCCCAGTGTGCAGAAAGGGTCAAAACGTATTTTTCAGCAGAAATAAACATGTTTCTGCAAGTTTGGTCAACCCCATGTAAGTTATGGGGCAGTAACAGCACACTTTTCAAAACGTGTTTTTCAGTCCGAAATAAACACGTTTTTTCAGACAACTGAATCCCCATGTAACAGCAAGGCTCAGAAGAGCCCACACACTCAGCTCTTAACCCCAGTGTGCAGAAAGGGTCAAAACGTGTTTTTCAGCAGAAATAAACATGTTTCTGCAAGTTTGGTCAATCCCATGTAAGTTATGGGGCAGTAACAGCACACTTTTCAAAACGTGTTTTTCACCCGAAATAAACACGTTTTTTCAGACAACTGAATCCCCATGTAACAGCAAGGCTCAGAAGAGCCCACACACTCAGCACTTAACCCCAGTGTGCAGAAAGTGTCAAAACGTGTTTTTCAGCAGAAATAAACATGTTTCTGCAAGTTTGGTCAACCCCATGTAAGTTATGGGGCAGTAACAGCACACTTTTCAAAATGTGTTTTTCAGCACGAAATAAACGCGTTTTTTCAGACAACTGAATCCCCATGTAACAGCAAGGCTCAGAAGAGCCCACACACTCAGCTCTTAACCCCAGTGTGCAGAAAGGGTCAAAACGTATTTTTCAGCAGAAATAAACATGTTTCTGCAAGTTTGGTCAACCCCATGTAAGTTATGGGGCAGTAACAGCACACTTTTCAAAACGTGTTTTTCATCCCGAAATAAACACGTTTTTTCAGACAACTGAATCCCCATGTAACAGCAAGGCTCAGAAGAGCCCACACACTCAGCTCTTAACCCCAGTGTGCAGAAAGTGTCAAAACGTGTTTTTCAGCAGAAATAAACATGTTTCTGCAAGTTTGGTCAACCCCATGTAAGTTATGGGGCAGTAACAGCACACTTTTCAAAACGTGTTTTTCAGCCCGAAATAAACGCGTTTTTTCAGACAACTGAATCCCCATGTAACAGAAAGCCTCAGAAGAGCCCACACACTCAGCTCTTAACCCCAGTGTGCAGAAAGTGTCAAAACGTGTTTTTCAGCAGAAATAAACGTGTTTCTGCAAGTTTGGTCAACCCCATGTAAGTTATGGGGCAGTAACAGCACACTTTTCAAAACGTGTTTTTCACCCGAAATAAACACGTTTTTTCAGACAACTGAATCCCCATGTAACAGCAAGGCTCAGAAGAGCCCACACACTCAGCTCTTAACCCCAGTGTGCAGAAAGTGTCAAAACGTGTTTTTCAGCAGAAATAAACATGTTTCTGCAAGTTTGGTCAACCCCATGTAAGTTATGGGGCAGTAACAGCACACTTTTCAAAATGTGTTTTTCAGCACGAAATAAACGCGTTTTTTCAGACAACTGAATCCCCATGTAACAGCAAGGCTCAGAAGAGCCCACACACTCAGCTCTTAACCCCAGTGTGCAGAAAGGGTCAAAACGTATTTTTCAGCAGAAATAAACATGTTTCTGCAAGTTTGGTCAACCCCATGTAAGTTATGGGGCAGTAACAGCACACTTTTCAAAACGTGTATTTCAGTCCGAAATAAACACGTTTTTTCAGACAACTGAATCCCCATGTAACAGCAAGGCTCAGAAGAGCCCACACACTCAGCTCTTAACCCCAGTGTGCAGAAAGGGTCAAAACGTGTTTTTCAGCAGAAATAAACATGTTTCTGCAAGTTTGGTCAACCCCATGTAAGTTATGGGGCAGTAACAGCACACTTTTCAAAACGTGTTTTTCAGCCCGAAATAAACGCGTTTTTTCAGACAACTGAATCCCCATGTAACAGCAAGGCTCAGAAGAGCCCACACACTCAGCTCTTAACCCCAGTGTGCAGAAAGGGTCAAAACGTGTTTTTCAGCAGAAATAAACATGTTTCTGCAAGTTTGGTCAACCCCATGTAAGTTATGGGGCAGTAACAGCACACTTTTCAAAACGTGTTTTTCAGCCCGAAATAAACGCGTTTTTTCAGACAACTGAATCCCCATGTAACAGCAAGGCTCAGAAGAGCCCACACACTCAGCTCTTAACCCCAGTGTGCAGAAAGTGTCAAAACGTGTTTTTCAGCAGAAATAAACATGTTTCTGCAAGTTTGGTCAACCCCATGTAAGTTATGGGGCAGTAACAGCACACTTTTCAAAATGTGTTTTTCAGCCCGAAATAAACGCGTTTTTTCAGACAACTGAATCCCCATGTAACAGCAAGGCTCAGAAGAGCCCACACACTCAGCTCTTAACCCCAGTGTGCAGAAAGGGTCAAAACGTGTTTTTCAGCAGAAATAAACATGTTTCTGCAAGTTTGGTCAACCCCATGTAAGTTATGGGGCAGTAACAGCACACTTTTCAAAACGTGTTTTTCAGCCCGAAATAAACGCGTTTTTTCAGACAACTGAATCCCCATGTTACAGCAAGGCTCAGAAGAGCCCACACACTCAGCTCTTAACCCCAGTGTGCAGAAAGGGTCAAAACGTGTTTTTCAGCAGAAATAAACATGTTTCTGCAAGTTTGGTCAACCCCATGTAAGTTATGGGGCAGTAACAGCACACTTTTCAAAACGTGTTTTTCATCCCGAAATAAACACGTTTTTTCAGACAACTGAATCCCCATGTAACAGCAAGGCTCAGAAGAGCCCACACACTCAGCTCTTAACCCCAGTGTGCAGAAAGTGTCAAAACGTGTTTTTCAGCAGAAATAAACACGTTTCTGCAAGTTTGGTCAACCCCATGTAAGTTATGGGGCAGTAACAGCACACTTTTCAAAACGTGTTTTTCAGCCCGAAATAAACGCGTTTTTTCAGACAACTGAATCCCCATGTAACAGCAAGGCTCAGAAGAGCCCACACACTCAGCTCTTAACCCCAGTGTGCAGAAAGTGTCAAAACGTGTTTTTCAGCAGAAATAAACGTGTTTCTGCAAGTTTGGTCAACCCCATGTAAGTTATGGGGCAGTAACAGCACACTTTTCAAAACGTGTTTTTCACCCGAAATAAACACGTTTTTTCAGACAACTGAATCCCCATGTAACAGCAAGGCTCAGAAGAGCCCACACACTCAGCACTTAACCCCAGTGTGCAGAAAGTGTCAAAACGTGTTTTTTAGCAGAAATAAACATGTTTCTGCAAGTTTGGTCAACCCCATGTAAGTTATGGGGCAGTAACAGCACACTTTTCAAAATGTGTTTTTCAGCACGAAATAAACGCGTTTTTTCAGACAACTGAATCCCCATGTAACAGCAAGGCTCAGAAGAGCCCACACACTCAGCTCTTAACCCCAGTGTGCAGAAAGGGTCAAAACGTATTTTTCAGCAGAAATAAACATGTTTCTGCAAGTTTGGTCAACCCCATGTAAGTTATGGGGCAGTAACAGCACACTTTTCAAAACGTGTTTTTCAGTCCGAAATAAACACGTTTTTTCAGACAACTGAATCCCCATGTAACAGCAAGGCTCAGAAGAGCCCACACACTCAGCTCTTAACCCCAGTGTGCAGAAAGGGTCAAAACGTGTTTTTCAGCAGAAATAAACATGTTTCTGCAAGTTTGGTCAACCCCATGTAAGTTATGGGGCAGTAACAGCACACTTCTCAAAACGTTTTTTTCAGCCCGAAATAAATGCGTTTTTTCAGACAACTGAATCCCCATGTAACAGCAAGGCTCAGAAGAGCCCACACACTCAGCTCTTAACCCCAGTGTGCAGAAAGTGTCAAAACGTGTTTTTCAGCAGAAATAAACATGTTTCTCCAAGTTTGGTCAACCCCATGTAAGTTATGGGGCAGTAACAGCACACTTTTCAAAACGTGTTTTTCAGCCCGAAATAAACGCGTTTTTTCAGACAACTGAATCCCCATGTAACAGCAAGGCTCAGAAGAGCCGACACACTCAGATCTTAACCCCAGTGTGCAGAAAGTGTCAAAACGTGTTTTTCAGCAGAAATAAACATGTTTCTGCAAGTTTGGTCAACCCCATGTAAGTTATGGGGCAGTAACAGCACACTTTTCAAAACGTGTTTTTCATCCCGAAATAAACACGTTTTTTCAGACAACTGAATCCCCATGTAACAGCAAGGCTCAGAAGAGCCCACACACTCAGCTCTTAACCCCAGTGTGCAGAAAGTGTCAAAACGTGTTTTTCAGCAGAAATAAACATGTTTCTGCAAGTTTGGTCAACCCCATGTAAGTTATGGGGCAGTAACAGCACACTTTTCAAAACGTGTTTTTCAGCCCGAAATAAACGCGTTTTTTCAGACAACTGAATCCCCATGTAACAGCAAGGCTCAGAAGAGCCCACACACTCAGCTCTTAACCCCAGTGTGCAGAAAGTGTCAAAACGTGTTTTTCAGCAGAAATAAACGTGTTTCTGCAAGTTTGGTCAACCCCATGTAAGTTATGGGGCAGTAACAGCACACTTTTCAAAACGTGTTTTTCAGCCCGAAATAAACGCGTTTTTTCAGACAACTGAATCCCCATGTAACAGCAAGGCTCAGAAGAGCCCACACACTCAGCTCTTAACCCCAGTGTGCAGAAAGTGTCAAAACGTGTTTTTCAGCAGAAATAAACATGTTTCTGCAAGTTTGGTCAACCCCATGTAAGTTATGGGGCAGTAACAGCACACTTTTCAAAATGTGTTTTTCAGCACGAAATAAACGCGTTTTTTCAGACAACTGAATCCCCATGTAACAGCAAGGCTCAGAAGAGCCCACACACTCAGCTCTTAACCCCAGTGTGCAGAAAGGGTCAAAACGTATTTTTCAGCAGAAATAAACATGTTTCTGCAAGTTTGGTCAACCCCATGTAAGTTATGGGGCAGTAACAGCACACTTTTCAAAACGTGTTTTTCAGTCCGAAATAAACACGTTTTTTCAGACAACTGAATCCCCATGTAACAGCAAGACTCAGAAGAGCCCACACACTCAGCTCTTAACCCCAGCGTGCATAAAGTGTCAAAACGTGTTTTTCAGCAGAAATAAACATGTTTCTGCAAGTTTGGTCAACCCCATGTAAGTTATGGGGCAGTAACAGCACACTTTTCAAAACGTGTTTTTCAGCCCGAAATAAACGCGTTTTTTCAGACAACTGAATCCCCATGTAACAGCAAGGCTCAGAAGAGCCCACACACTCAGCTCTTAACCCCAGTGTGCAGAAAGTGTCAAAACGTGTTTTTCAGCAGAAATAAACATGTTTCTGCAAGTTTGGTCAACCCCATGTAAGTTATGGGGCAGTAACAGCACACTTTTCAAAATGTGTTTTTCAGCCCGAAATAAACGCGTTTTTTCAGACAACTGAATCCCCATGTAACAGCAAGGCTCAGAAGAGCCCACACACTCAGCTCTTAACCCCAGTGTGCAGAAAGGGTCAAAACGTGTTTTTCAGCAGAAATAAACATGTTTCTGCAAGTTTGGTCAACCCCATGTAAGTTATGGGGCAGTAACAGCACACTTTTCAAAACGTGTTTTTCAGCCCGAAATAAACGCGTTTTTTCAGACAACTGAATCCCCATGTAACAGCAAGGCTCAGAAGAGCCCACACACTCAGCTCTTAACCCCAGTGTGCAGAAAGGGTCAAAACGTGTTTTTCAGCAGAAATAAACATGTTTCTGCAAGTTTGGTCAACCCCATGTAAGTTATGGGGCAGTAACAGCACACTTTTCAAAACGTGTTTTTCAGCCCGAAATAAACACGTTTTTTCAGACAACTGAATCCCCATGTAACAGCAAGGCTCAGAAGAGCCCACACACTCAGCACTTAACCCCAGTGTGCAGAAAGTGTCAAAACGTGTTTTTCAGCAGAAATAAACATGTTTCTGCAAGTTTGGTCAACCCCATGTAAGTTATGGGGCAGTAACAGCACACTTTTCAAAATGTGTTTTTCAGCACGAAATAAACGCGTTTTTTCAGACAACTGAATCCCCATGTAACAGCAAGGCTCAGAAGAGCCCACACACTCAGCTCTTAACCCCAGTGTGCAGAAAGGGTCAAAACGTATTTTTCAGCAGAAATAAACATGTTTCTGCAAGTTTGGTCAACCCCATGTAAGTTATGGGGCAGTAACAGCACACTTTTCAAAACGTGTTTTTCAGTCCGAAATAAACACGTTTTTTCAGACAACTGAATCCCCATGTAACAGCAAGGCTCAGAAGAGCCCACACACTCAGCTCTTAACCCCAGTGTGCAGAAAGGGTCAAAACGTGTTTTTCAGCAGAAATAAACATGTTTCTGCAAGTTTGGTCAACCCCATGTAAGTTATGGGGCAGTAACAGCACACTTCTCAAAACGTTTTTTTCAGCCCGAAATAAATGCGTTTTTTCAGACAACTGAATCCCCATGTAACAGCAAGGCTCAGAAGAGCCCACACACTCAGCTCTTAACCCCAGTGTGCAGAAAGTGTCAAAACGTGTTTTTCAGCAGAAATAAACATGTTTCTCCAAGTTTGGTCAACCCCATGTAAGTTATGGGGCAGTAACAGCACACTTTTCAAAACGTGTTTTTCAGCCCGAAATAAACGCGTTTTTTCAGACAACTGAATCCCCATGTAACAGCAAGGCTCAGAAGAGCCGACACACTCAGATCTTAACCCCAGTGTGCAGAAAGTGTCAAAACGTGTTTTTCAGCAGAAATAAACATGTTTCTGCAAGTTTGGTCAACCCCATGTAAGTTATGGGGCAGTAACAGCACACTTTTCAAAACGTGTTTTTCATCCCGAAATAAACACGTTTTTTCAGACAACTGAATCCCCATGTAACAGCAAGGCTCAGAAGAGCCCACACACTCAGCTCTTAACCCCAGTGTGCAGAAAGTGTCAAAACGTGTTTTTCAGCAGAAATAAACATGTTTCTGCAAGTTTGGTCAACCCCATGTAAGTTATGGGGCAGTAACAGCACACTTTTCAAAACGTGTTTTTCAGCCCGAAATAAACGCGTTTTTTCAGACAACTGAATCCCCATGTAACAGCAAGGCTCAGAAGAGCCCACACACTCAGCTCTTAACCCCAGTGTGCAGAAAGTGTCAAAACGTGTTTTTCAGCAGAAATAAACGTGTTTCTGCAAGTTTGGTCAACCCCATGTAAGTTATGGGGCAGTAACAGCACACTTTTCAAAACGTGTTTTTCACCCGAAATAAACACGTTTTTTCAGACAACTGAATCCCCATGTAACAGCAAGGCTCAGAAGAGCCCACACACTCAGCTCTTAACCCCAGTGTGCAGAAAGTGTCAAAACGTGTTTTTCAGCAGAAATAAACATGTTTCTGCAAGTTTGGTCAACCCCATGTAAGTTATGGGGCAGTAACAGCACACTTTTCAAAACGTGTTTTTCAGCCCGAAATAAACGCGTTTTTTCAGACAACTGAATCCCCATGTAACAGCAAGGCTCAGAAGAGCCCACACACTCAGCTCTTAACCCCAGTGTGCAGAAAGTGTCAAAACGTGTTTTTCAGCAGAAATAAACGTGTTTCTGCAAGTTTGGTCAACCCCATGTAAGTTATGGGGCAGTAACAGCACACATTTCAAAACGTGTTTTTCACCCGAAATAAACACGTTTTTTCAGACAACTGAATCCCCATGTAACAGCAAGGCTCAGAAGAGCCCACACACTCAGCTCTTAACCCCAGTGTGCAGAAAGTGTCAAAACGTGTTTTTCAGCAGAAATAAACATGTTTCTGCAAGTTTGGTCAACCCCATGTAAGTTATGGGGCAGTAACAGCACACTTTTCAAAATGTGTTTTTCAGCACGAAATAAACGCGTTTTTTCAGACAACTGAATCCCCATGTAACAGCAAGGCTCAGAAGAGCCCACACACTCAGCTCTTAACCCCAGTGTGCAGAAAGGGTCAAAACGTATTTTTCAGCAGAAATAAACATGTTTCTGCAAGTTTGGTCAACCCCATGTAAGTTATGGGGCAGTAACAGCACACTTTTCAAAACGTGTTTTTCAGTCCGAAATAAACACGTTTTTTCAGACAACTGAATCCCCATGTAACAGCAAGGCTCAGAAGAGCCCACACACTCAGCTCTTAACCCCAGTGTGCAGAAAGGGTCAAAACGTGTTTTTCAGCAGAAATAAACATGTTTCTGCAAGTTTGGTCAACCCCATGTAAGTTATGGGGCAGTAACAGCACACTTTTCAAAACGTGTTTTTCAGCCCGAAATAAACGCGTTTTTTCAGACAACTGAATCCCCATGTAACAGCAAGGCTCAGAAGAGCCCACACACTCAGCTCTTAACCCCAGTGTGCAGAAAGTGTCAAAACGTGTTTTTCAGCAGAAATAAACGTGTTTCTGCAAGTTTGGTCAACCCCATGTAAGTTATGGGGCAGTAACAGCACACTTTTCAAAACGTGTTTTTCAGCCCGAAATAAACGCGTTTTTTCAGACAACTGAATCCCCATGTAACAGCAAGGCTCAGAAGAGCCCACACACTCAGCTCTTAACCCCAGTGTGCAGAAAGGGTCAAAACGTGTTTTTCAGCAGAAATAAACAGGTTTCTGCAAGTTTGGTCAACCCCATGTAAGTTATGGGGCAGTAACAGCACACTTTTCAAAACGTGTTTTTCAGCCCGAAATAAACGCGTTTTTTCAGACAACTGAATCCCCATGTATCAGCAAGGCTCAGAAGAGCCCACACACTCAGCTCTTAACCCCAGTGTGCAGAAAGTGTCAAAACGTGTTTTTCAGCAGAAATAAACATGTTTCTGCAAGTTTGGTCAACCCCATGTAAGTTATGGGGCAGTAACAGCACACTTTTCAAAACGTGTTTTTCAGCCCGAAATAAACGCGTTTTTTCAGACAACTGAATCCCCATGTAACAGCAAGGCTCAGAAGAGCCCACACACTCAGCTCTTAACCCCAGCGTGCATAAAGTGTCAAAACGTGTTTTTCAGCAGAAATAAACATGTTTCTGCAAGTTTGGTCAACCCCATGTAAGTTATGGGGCAGTAACAGCACACTTTTCAAAACGTGTTTTTCAGCCCGAAATAAACGCGTTTTTTCAGACAACTGAATCCCCATGTAACAGCAAGGCTCAGAAGAGCCCACACACTCAGCTCTTAACCCCAGTGTGCAGAAAGTGTCAAAACGTGTTTTTCAGCAGAAATAAACATGTTTCTGCAAGTTTGGTCAACCCCATGTAAGTTATGGGGCAGTAACAGCACACTTTTCAAAACGTGTTTTTCACCCGAAATAAACACGTTTTTTCAGACAACTGAATCCCCATGTAACAGCAAGGCTCAGAAGAGCCCACACACTCAGCACTTAACCCCAGTGTGCAGAAAGTGTCAAAACGTGTTTTTCAGCAGAAATAAACATGTTTCTGCAAGTTTGGTCAACCCCATGTAAGTTATGGGGCAGTAACAGCACACTTTTCAAAATGTGTTTTTCAGCACGAAATAAACGCGTTTTTTCAGACAACTGAATCCCCATGTAACAGCAAGGCTCAGAAGAGCCCACACACTCAGCTCTTAACCCCAGTGTGCAGAAAGGGTCAAAACGTATTTTTCAGCAGAAATAAACATGTTTCTGCAAGTTTGGTCAACCCCATGTAAGTTATGGGGCAGTAACAGCACACTTTTCAAAACGTGTTTTTCATCCCGAAATAAACACGTTTTTTCAGACAACTGAATCCCCATGTAACAGCAAGGCTCAGAAGAGCCCACACACTCAGCTCTTAACCCCAGTGTGCAGAAAGTGTCAAAACGTGTTTTTCAGCAGAAATAAACATGTTTCTGCAAGTTTGGTCAACCCCATGTAAGTTATGGGGCAGTAACAGCACACTTTTCAAAACGTGTTTTTCAGCCCGAAATAAACGCGTTTTTTCAGACAACTGAATCCCCATGTAACAGCAAGGCTCAGAAGAGCCCACACACTCAGCTCTTAACCCCAGTGTGCAGAAAGTGTCAAAACGTGTTTTTCAGCAGAAATAAACATGTTTCTGCAAGTTTGGTCAACCCCATGTAAGTTATGGGGCAGTAACAGCACACTTTTCAAAACGTGTTTTTCACCCGAAATAAACACGTTTTTTCAGACAACTGAATCCCCATGTAACAGCAAGGCTCAGAAGAGCCCACACACTCAGCACTTAACCCCAGTGTGCAGAAAGTGTCAAAACGTGTTTTTCAGCAGAAATAAACATGTTTCTGCAAGTTTGGTCAACCCCATGTAAGTTATGGGGCAGTAACAGCACACTTTTCAAAATGTGTTTTTCAGCACGAAATAAACGCGTTTTTTCAGACAACTGAATCCCCATGTAACAGCAAGGCTCAGAAGAGCCCACACACTCAGCTCTTAACCCCAGTGTGCAGAAAGGGTCAAAACGTATTTTTCAGCAGAAATAAACATGTTTCTGCAAGTTTGGTCAACCCCATGTAAGTTATGGGGCAGTAACAGCACACTTTTCAAAACGTGTTTTTCATCCCGAAATAAACACGTTTTTTCAGACAACTGAATCCCCATGTAACAGCAAGGCTCAGAAGAGCCCACACACTCAGCTCTTAACCCCAGTGTGCAGAAAGTGTCAAAACGTGTTTTTCAGCAGAAATAAACATGTTTCTGCAAGTTTGGTCAACCCCATGTAAGTTATGGGGCAGTAACAGCACACTTTTCAAAATGTGTTTTTCAGCACGAAATAAACGCGTTTTTTCAGACAACTGAATCCCCATGTAACAGCAAGGCTCAGAAGAGCCCACACACTCAGCTCTTAACCCCAGTGTGCAGAAAGGGTCAAAACGTATTTTTCAGCAGAAATAAACATGTTTCTGCAAGTTTGGTCAACCCCATGTAAGTTATGGGGCAGTAACAGCACACTTTTCAAAACGTGTATTTCAGTCCGAAATAAACACGTTTTTTCAGACAACTGAATCCCCATGTAACAGCAAGGCTCAGAAGAGCCCACACACTCAGCTCTTAACCCCAGTGTGCAGAAAGGGTCAAAACGTGTTTTTCAGCAGAAATAAACATGTTTCTGCAAGTTTGGTCAACCCCATGTAAGTTATGGGGCAGTAACAGCACACTTTTCAAAACGTGTTTTTCAGCCCGAAATAAACGCGTTTTTTCAGACAACTGAATCCCCATGTAACAGCAAGGCTCAGAAGAGCCCACACACTCAGCTCTTAACCCCAGTGTGCAGAAAGGGTCAAAACGTGTTTTTCAGCAGAAATAAACATGTTTCTGCAAGTTTGGTCAACCCCATGTAAGTTATGGGGCAGTAACAGCACACTTTTCAAAACGTGTTTTTCAGCCCGAAATAAACGCGTTTTTTCAGACAACTGAATCCCCATGTTTCAGCAAGGCTCAGAAGAGCCCACACACTCAGCTCTTAACCCCAGTGTGCAGAAAGTGTCAAAACGTGTTTTTCAGCAGAAATAAACATGTTTCTGCAAGTTTGGTCAACCCCATGTAAGTTATGGGGCAGTAACAGCACACTTTTCAAAACTTGTTTTTCAGCCCGAAATAAACGCGTTTTTTCAGACAACTGAATCCCCATGTAACAGCAAGACTCAGAAGAGCCCACACACTCAGCTCTTAACCCCAGCGTGCATAAAGTGTCAAAACGTGTTTTTCAGCAGAAATAAACATGTTTCTGCAAGTTTGGTCAACCCCATGTAAGTTATGGGGCAGTAACAGCACACTTTTCAAAACGTGTTTTTCAGCCCGAAATAAACGCGTTTTTTCAGACAACTGAATCCCCATGTAACAGCAAGGCTCAGAAGAGCCCACACACTCAGCTCTTAACCCCAGTGTGCAGAAAGTGTCAAAACGTGTTTTTCAGCAGAAATAAACATGTTTCTGCAAGTTTGGTCAACCCCATGTAAGTTATGGGGCAGTAACAGCACACTTTTCAAAATGTGTTTTTCAGCCCGAAATAAACGCGTTTTTTCAGACAACTGAATCCCCATGTAACAGCAAGGCTCAGAAGAGCCCACACACTCAGCTCTTAACCCCAGTGTGCAGAAAGGGTCAAAACGTGTTTTTCAGCAGAAATAAACATGTTTCTGCAAGTTTGGTCAACCCCATGTAAGTTATGGGGCAGTAACAGCACACTTTTCAAAACGTGTTTTTCAGCCCGAAATAAACGCGTTTTTTCAGACAACTGAATCCCCATGTTACAGCAAGGCTCAGAAGAGCCCACACACTCAGCTCTTAACCCCAGTGTGCAGAAAGGGTCAAAACGTGTTTTTCAGCAGAAATAAACATGTTTCTGCAAGTTTGGTCAACCCCATGTAAGTTATGGGGCAGTAACAGCACACTTTTCAAAACGTGTTTTTCATCCCGAAATAAACACGTTTTTTCAGACAACTGAATCCCCATGTAACAGCAAGGCTCAGAAGAGCCCACACACTCAGCTCTTAACCCCAGTGTGCAGAAAGTGTCAAAACGTGTTTTTCAGCAGAAATAAACACGTTTCTGCAAGTTTGGTCAACCCCATGTAAGTTATGGGGCAGTAACAGCACACTTTTCAAAACGTGTTTTTCAGCCCGAAATAAACGCGTTTTTTCAGACAACTGAATCCCCATGTAACAGCAAGGCTCAGAAGAGCCCACACACTCAGCTCTTAACCCCAGTGTGCAGAAAGTGTCAAAACGTGTTTTTCAGCAGAAATAAACGTGTTTCTGCAAGTTTGGTCAACCCCATGTAAGTTATGGGGCAGTAACAGCACACTTTTCAAAACGTGTTTTTCACCCGAAATAAACACGTTTTTTCAGACAACTGAATCCCCATGTAACAGCAAGGCTCAGAAGAGCCCACACACTCAGCACTTAACCCCAGTGTGCAGAAAGTGTCAAAACGTGTTTTTTAGCAGAAATAAACATGTTTCTGCAAGTTTGGTCAACCCCATGTAAGTTATGGGGCAGTAACAGCACACTTTTCAAAATGTGTTTTTCAGCACGAAATAAACGCGTTTTTTCAGACAACTGAATCCCCATGTAACAGCAAGGCTCAGAAGAGCCCACACACTCAGCTCTTAACCCCAGTGTGCAGAAAGTGTCAAAACGTGTTTTTCAGCAGAAATAAACATGTTTCTGCAAGTTTGGTCAACCCCATGTAAGTTATGGGGCAGTAACAGCACACTTTTCAAAATGTGTTTTTCAGCACGAAATAAACGCGTTTTTTCAGACAACTGAATCCCCATGTAACAGCAAGGCTCAGAAGAGCCCACACACTCAGCTCTTAACCCCAGTGTGCAGAAAGGGTCAAAACGTATTTTTCAGCAGAAATAAACATGTTTCTGCAAGTTTGGTCAACCCCATGTAAGTTATGGGGCAGTAACAGCACACTTTTCAAAACGTGTATTTCAGTCCGAAATAAACACGTTTTTTCAGACAACTGAATCCCCATGTAACAGCAAGGCTCAGAAGAGCCCACACACTCAGCTCTTAACCCCAGTGTGCAGAAAGGGTCAAAACGTGTTTTTCAGCAGAAATAAACATGTTTCTGCAAGTTTGGTCAACCCCATGTAAGTTATGGGGCAGTAACAGCACACTTTTCAAAACGTGTTTTTCAGCCCGAAATAAACGCGTTTTTTCAGACAACTGAATCCCCATGTAACAGCAAGGCTCAGAAGAGCCCACACACTCAGCTCTTAACCCCAGTGTGCAGAAAGGGTCAAAACGTGTTTTTCAGCAGAAATAAACATGTTTCTGCAAGTTTGGTCAACCCCATGTAAGTTATGGGGCAGTAACAGCACACTTTTCAAAACGTGTTTTTCAGCCCGAAATAAACGCGTTTTTTCAGACAACTGAATCCCCATGTTTCAGCAAGGCTCAGAAGAGCCCACACACTCAGCTCTTAACCCCAGTGTGCAGAAAGTGTCAAAACGTGTTTTTCAGCAGAAATAAACATGTTTCTGCAAGTTTGGTCAACCCCATGTAAGTTATGGGGCAGTAACAGCACACTTTTCAAAACTTGTTTTTCAGCCCGAAATAAACGCGTTTTTTCAGACAACTGAATCCCCATGTAACAGCAAGACTCAGAAGAGCCCACACACTCAGCTCTTAACCCCAGCGTGCATAAAGTGTCAAAACGTGTTTTTCAGCAGAAATAAACATGTTTCTGCAAGTTTGGTCAACCCCATGTAAGTTATGGGGCAGTAACAGCACACTTTTCAAAACGTGTTTTTCAGCCCGAAATAAACGCGTTTTTTCAGACAACTGAATCCCCATGTAACAGCAAGGCTCAGAAGAGCCCACACACTCAGCTCTTAACCCCAGTGTGCAGAAAGTGTCAAAACGTGTTTTTCAGCAGAAATAAACATGTTTCTGCAAGTTTGGTCAACCCCATGTAAGTTATGGGGCAGTAACAGCACACTTTTCAAAATGTGTTTTTCAGCCCGAAATAAACGCGTTTTTTCAGACAACTGAATCCCCATGTAACAGCAAGGCTCAGAAGAGCCCACACACTCAGCTCTTAACCCCAGTGTGCAGAAAGGGTCAAAACGTGTTTTTCAGCAGAAATAAACATGTTTCTGCAAGTTTGGTCAACCCCATGTAAGTTATGGGGCAGTAACAGCACACTTTTCAAAACGTGTTTTTCAGCCCGAAATAAACGCGTTTTTTCAGACAACTGAATCCCCATGTTACAGCAAGGCTCAGAAGAGCCCACACACTCAGCTCTTAACCCCAGTGTGCAGAAAGGGTCAAAACGTGTTTTTCAGCAGAAATAAACATGTTTCTGCAAGTTTGGTCAACCCCATGTAAGTTATGGGGCAGTAACAGCACACTTTTCAAAACGTGTTTTTCATCCCGAAATAAACACGTTTTTTCAGACAACTGAATCCCCATGTAACAGCAAGGCTCAGAAGAGCCCACACACTCAGCTCTTAACCCCAGTGTGCAGAAAGTGTCAAAACGTGTTTTTCAGCAGAAATAAACACGTTTCTGCAAGTTTGGTCAACCCCATGTAAGTTATGGGGCAGTAACAGCACACTTTTCAAAACGTGTTTTTCAGCCCGAAATAAACGCGTTTTTTCAGACAACTGAATCCCCATGTAACAGCAAGGCTCAGAAGAGCCCACACACTCAGCTCTTAACCCCAGTGTGCAGAAAGTGTCAAAACGTGTTTTTCAGCAGAAATAAACGTGTTTCTGCAAGTTTGGTCAACCCCATGTAAGTTATGGGGCAGTAACAGCACACTTTTCAAAACGTGTTTTTCACCCGAAATAAACACGTTTTTTCAGACAACTGAATCCCCATGTAACAGCAAGGCTCAGAAGAGCCCACACACTCAGCACTTAACCCCAGTGTGCAGAAAGTGTCAAAACGTGTTTTTTAGCAGAAATAAACATGTTTCTGCAAGTTTGGTCAACCCCATGTAAGTTATGGGGCAGTAACAGCACACTTTTCAAAATGTGTTTTTCAGCACGAAATAAACGCGTTTTTTCAGACAACTGAATCCCCATGTAACAGCAAGGCTCAGAAGAGCCCACACACTCAGCTCTTAACCCCAGTGTGCAGAAAGGGTCAAAACGTATTTTTCAGCAGAAATAAACATGTTTCTGCAAGTTTGGTCAACCCCATGTAAGTTATGGGGCAGTAACAGCACACTTTTCAAAACGTGTATTTCAGTCCGAAATAAACACGTTTTTTCAGACAACTGAATCCCCATGTAACAGCAAGGCTCAGAAGAGCCCACACACTCAGCTCTTAACCCCAGTGTGCAGAAAGGGTCAAAACGTGTTTTTCAGCAGAAATAAACATGTTTCTGCAAGTTTGGTCAACCCCATGTAAGTTATGGGGCAGTAACAGCACACTTTTCAAAACGTGTTTTTCAGCCCGAAATAAACGCGTTTTTTCAGACAACTGAATCCCCATGTAACAGCAAGGCTCAGAAGAGCCCACACACTCAGCTCTTAACCCCAGTGTGCAGAAAGGGTCAAAACGTGTTTTTCAGCAGAAATAAACATGTTTCTGCAAGTTTGGTCAACCCCATGTAAGTTATGGGGCAGTAACAGCACACTTTTCAAAACGTGTTTTTCAGCCCGAAATAAACGCGTTTTTTCAGACAACTGAATCCCCATGTTTCAGCAAGGCTCAGAAGAGCCCACACACTCAGCTCTTAACCCCAGTGTGCAGAAAGTGTCAAAACGTGTTTTTCAGCAGAAATAAACATGTTTCTGCAAGTTTGGTCAACCCCATGTAAGTTATGGGGCAGTAACAGCACACTTTTCAAAACTTGTTTTTCAGCCCGAAATAAACGCGTTTTTTCAGACAACTGAATCCCCATGTAACAGCAAGACTCAGAAGAGCCCACACACTCAGCTCTTAACCCCAGCGTGCATAAAGTGTCAAAACGTGTTTTTCAGCAGAAATAAACATGTTTCTGCAAGTTTGGTCAACCCCATGTAAGTTATGGGGCAGTAACAGCACACTTTTCAAAACGTGTTTTTCAGCCCGAAATAAACGCGTTTTTTCAGACAACTGAATCCCCATGTAACAGCAAGGCTCAGAAGAGCCCACACACTCAGCTCTTAACCCCAGTGTGCAGAAAGTGTCAAAACGTGTTTTTCAGCAGAAATAAACATGTTTCTGCAAGTTTGGTCAACCCCATGTAAGTTATGGGGCAGTAACAGCACACTTTTCAAAATGTGTTTTTCAGCCCGAAATAAACGCGTTTTTTCAGACAACTGAATCCCCATGTAACAGCAAGGCTCAGAAGAGCCCACACACTCAGCTCTTAACCCCAGTGTGCAGAAAGGGTCAAAACGTGTTTTTCAGCAGAAATAAACATGTTTCTGCAAGTTTGGTCAACCCCATGTAAGTTATGGGGCAGTAACAGCACACTTTTCAAAACGTGTTTTTCAGCCCGAAATAAACGCGTTTTTTCAGACAACTGAATCCCCATGTTACAGCAAGGCTCAGAAGAGCCCACACACTCAGCTCTTAACCCCAGTGTGCAGAAAGGGTCAAAACGTGTTTTTCAGCAGAAATAAACATGTTTCTGCAAGTTTGGTCAACCCCATGTAAGTTATGGGGCAGTAACAGCACACTTTTCAAAACGTGTTTTTCATCCCGAAATAAACACGTTTTTTCAGACAACTGAATCCCCATGTAACAGCAAGGCTCAGAAGAGCCCACACACTCAGCTCTTAACCCCAGTGTGCAGAAAGTGTCAAAACGTGTTTTTCAGCAGAAATAAACACGTTTCTGCAAGTTTGGTCAACCCCATGTAAGTTATGGGGCAGTAACAGCACACTTTTCAAAACGTGTTTTTCAGCCCGAAATAAACGCGTTTTTTCAGACAACTGAATCCCCATGTAACAGCAAGGCTCAGAAGAGCCCACACACTCAGCTCTTAACCCCAGTGTGCAGAAAGTGTCAAAACGTGTTTTTCAGCAGAAATAAACGTGTTTCTGCAAGTTTGGTCAACCCCATGTAAGTTATGGGGCAGTAACAGCACACTTTTCAAAACGTGTTTTTCACCCGAAATAAACACGTTTTTTCAGACAACTGAATCCCCATGTAACAGCAAGGCTCAGAAGAGCCCACACACTCAGCACTTAACCCCAGTGTGCAGAAAGTGTCAAAACGTGTTTTTTAGCAGAAATAAACATGTTTCTGCAAGTTTGGTCAACCCCATGTAAGTTATGGGGCAGTAACAGCACACTTTTCAAAATGTGTTTTTCAGCACGAAATAAACGCGTTTTTTCAGACAACTGAATCCCCATGTAACAGCAAGGCTCAGAAGAGCCCACACACTCAGCTCTTAACCCCAGTGTGCAGAAAGGGTCAAAACGTATTTTTCAGCAGAAATAAACATGTTTCTGCAAGTTTGGTCAACCCCATGTAAGTTATGGGGCAGTAACAGCACACTTTTCAAAACGTGTTTTTCAGTCCGAAATAAACACGTTTTTTCAGACAACTGAATCCCCATGTAACAGCAAGGCTCAGAAGAGCCCACACACTCAGCTCTTAACCCCAGTGTGCAGAAAGGGTCAAAACGTGTTTTTCAGCAGAAATAAACATGTTTCTGCAAGTTTGGTCAACCCCATGTAAGTTATGGGGCAGTAACAGCACACTTTTCAAAACGTGTTTTTCAGTCCGAAATAAACACGTTTTTTCAGACAACTGAATCCCCATGTAACAGCAAGGCTCAGAAGAGCCGACACACTCAGCTCTTAACCCCAGTGTGCAGAAAGTGTCAAAACGTGTTTTTCAGCAGAAATAAACATGTTTCTGCAAGTTTGGTCAACCCCATGTAAGTTATGGGGCAGTAACAGCACACTTTTCAAAACTTGTTTTTCAGCCCGAAATAAACGCGTTTTTTCAGACAACTGAATCCCCATGTAACAGCAAGACTCAGAAGAGCCCACACACTCAGCTCTTAACCCCAGCGTGCATAAAGTGTCAAAACGTGTTTTTCAGCAGAAATAAACATGTTTCTGCAAGTTTGGTCAACCCCATGTAAGTTATGGGGCAGTAACAGCACACTTTTCAAAACGTGTTTTTCAGCCCGAAATAAACGCGTTTTTTCAGACAACTGAATCCCCATGTAACAGCAAGGCTCAGAAGAGCCCACACACTCAGCTCTTAACCCCAGTGTGCAGAAAGTGTCAAAACGTGTTTTTCAGCAGAAATAAACATGTTTCTGCAAGTTTGGTCAACCCCATGTAAGTTATGGGGCAGTAACAGCACACTTTTCAAAATGTGTTTTTCAGCCCGAAATAAACGCGTTTTTTCAGACAACTGAATCCCCATGTAACAGCAAGGCTCAGAAGAGCCCACACACTCAGCTCTTAACCCCAGTGTGCAGAAAGGGTCAAAACGTGTTTTTCAGCAGAAATAAACATGTTTCTGCAAGTTTGGTCAACCCCATGTAAGTTATGGGGCAGTAACAGCACACTTTTCAAAACGTGTTTTTCAGCCCGAAATAAACGCGTTTTTTCAGACAACTGAATCCCCATGTAACAGCAAGGCTCAGAAGAGCCCACACACTCAGCTCTTAACCCCAGTGTGCAGAAAGGGTCAAAACGTATTTTTCAGCAGAAATAAACATGTTTCTGCAAGTTTGGTCAACCCCATGTAAGTTATGGGGCAGTAACAGCACACTTTTCAAAACTTGTTTTTCAGCCCGAAATAAACGCGTTTTTTCAGACAACTGAATCCCCATGTAACAGCAAGACTCAGAAGAGCCCACACACTCAGCTCTTAACCCCAGCGTGCATAAAGTGTCAAAACGTGTTTTTCAGCAGAAATAAACATGTTTCTGCAAGTTTGGTCAACCCCATGTAAGTTATGGGGCAGTAACAGCACACTTTTCAAAACGTGTTTTTCAGCCCGAAATAAACGCGTTTTTTCAGACAACTGAATCCCCATGTAACAGCAAGGCTCAGAAGAGCCCACACACTCAGCTCTTAACCCCAGTGTGCAGAAAGTGTCAAAACGTGTTTTTCAGCAGAAATAAACATGTTCCTGCAAGTTTGGTCAACCCCATGTAAGTTATGGGGCAGTAACAGCACACTTTTCAAAATGTGTTTTTCAGCCCGAAATAAACGCGTTTTTTCAGACAACTGAATCCCCATGTAACAGCAAGGCTCAGAAGAGCCCACACACTCAGCTCTTAACCCCAGTGTGCAGAAAGGGTCAAAACGTGTTTTTCAGCAGAAATAAACATGTTTCTGCAAGTTTGGTCAACCCCATGTAAGTTATGGGGCAGTAACAGCACACTTTTCAAAACGTGTTTTTCAGCCCGAAATAAACGCGTTTTTTCAGACAACTGAATCCCCATGTTACAGCAAGGCTCAGAAGAGCCCACACACTCAGCTCTTAACCCCAGTGTGCAGAAAGGGTCAAAACGTGTTTTTCAGCAGAAATAAACATGTTTCTGCAAGTTTGGTCAACCCCATGTAAGTTATGGGGCAGTAACAGCACACTTTTCAAAACGTGTTTTTCATCCCGAAATAAACACGTTTTTTCAGACAACTGAATCCCCATGTAACAGCAAGGCTCAGAAGAGCCCACACACTCAGCTCTTAACCCCAGTGTGCAGAAAGTGTCAAAACGTGTTTTTCAGCAGAAATAAACACGTTTCTGCAAGTTTGGTCAACCCCATGTAAGTTATGGGGCAGTAACAGCACACTTTTCAAAACGTGTTTTTCAGCCCGAAATAAACGCGTTTTTTCAGACAACTGAATCCCCATGTAACAGCAAGGCTCAGAAGAGCCCACACACTCAGCTCTTAACCCCAGTGTGCAGAAAGTGTCAAAACGTGTTTTTCAGCAGAAATAAACGTGTTTCTGCAAGTTTGGTCAACCCCATGTAAGTTATGGGGCAGTAACAGCACACTTTTCAAAACGTGTTTTTCACCCGAAATAAACACGTTTTTTCAGACAACTGAATCCCCATGTAACAGCAAGGCTCAGAAGAGCCCACACACTCAGCACTTAACCCCAGTGTGCAGAAAGTGTCAAAACGTGTTTTTTAGCAGAAATAAACATGTTTCTGCAAGTTTGGTCAACCCCATGTAAGTTATGGGGCAGTAACAGCACACTTTTCAAAATGTGTTTTTCAGCACGAAATAAACGCGTTTTTTCAGACAACTGAATCCCCATGTAACAGCAAGGCTCAGAAGAGCCCACACACTCAGCTCTTAACCCCAGTGTGCAGAAAGGGTCAAAACGTGTTTTTCAGCAGAAATAAACATGTTTCTGCAAGTTTGGTCAACCCCATGTAAGTTATGGGGCAGTAACAGCACACTTTTCAAAACGTGTTTTTCAGCCCGAAATAAACGCGTTTTTTCAGACAACTGAATCCCCATGTATCAGCAAGGCTCAGAAGAGCCCACACACTCAGCTCTTAACCCCAGTGTGCAGAAAGTGTCAAAACGTGTTTTTCAGCAGAAATAAACATGTTTCTGCAAGTTTGGTCAACCCCATGTAAGTTATGGGGCAGTAACAGCACACTTTTCAAAACTTGTTTTTCAGCCCGAAATAAACGCGTTTTTTCAGACAACTGAATCCCCATGTAACAGCAAGACTCAGAAGAGCCCACACACTCAGCTCTTAACCCCAGCGTGCATAAAGTGTCAAAACGTGTTTTTCAGCAGAAATAAACATGTTTCTGCAAGTTTGGTCAACCCCATGTAAGTTATGGGGCAGTAACAGCACACTTTTCAAAACGTGTTTTTCAGCCCGAAATAAACGCGTTTTTTCAGACAACTGAATCCCCATGTAACAGCAAGGCTCAGAAGAGCCCACACACTCAGCTCTTAACCCCAGTGTGCAGAAAGTGTCAAAACGTGTTTTTCAGCAGAAATAAACATGTTTCTGCAAGTTTGGTCAACCCCATGTAAGTTATGGGGCAGTAACAGCACACTTTTCAAAATGTGTTTTTCAGCCCGAAATAAACGCGTTTTTTCAGACAACTGAATCCCCATGTAACAGCAAGGCTCAGAAGAGCCCACACACTCAGCTCTTAACCCCAGTGTGCAGAAAGGGTCAAAACGTGTTTTTCAGCAGAAATAAACATGTTTCTGCAAGTTTGGTCAACCCCATGTAAGTTATGGGGCAGTAACAGCACACTTTTCAAAACGTGTTTTTCAGCCCGAAATAAACGCGTTTTTTCAGACAACTGAATCCCCATGTAACAGCAAGGCTCAGAAGAGCCCACACACTCAGCTCTTAACCCCAGTGTGCAGAAAGGGTCAAAACGTATTTTTCAGCAGAAATAAACATGTTTCTGCAAGTTTGGTCAACCCCATGTAAGTTATGGGGCAGTAACAGCACACTTTTCAAAACGTGTTTTTCAGTCCGAAATAAACACGTTTTTTCAGACAACTGAATCCCCATGTAACAGCAAGGCTCAGAAGAGCCCACACACTCAGCTCTTAACCCCAGTGTGCAGAAAGGGTCAAAACGTGTTTTTCAGCAGAAATAAACATGTTTCTGCAAGTTTGGTCAACCCCATGTAAGTTATGGGGCAGTAACAGCACACTTTTCAAAACGTGTTTTTCAGCCCGAAATAAACGCGTTTTTTCAGACAACTGAATCCCCATGTAACAGCAAGGCTCAGAAGAGCCCACACACTCAGCTCTTAACCCCAGTGTGCAGAAAGGGTCAAAACGTGTTTTTCAGCAGAAATAAACATGTTTCTGCAAGTTTGGTCAACCCCATGTAAGTTATGGGGCAGTAACAGCACACTTTTCAAAACGTGTTTTTCAGCCCGAAATAAACACGTTTTTTCAGACAACTGAATCCCCATGTTTCAGCAAGGCTCAGAAGAGCCCACACACTCAGCTCTTAACCCCAGTGTGCAGAAAGTGTCAAAACGTGTTTTTCAGCAGAAATAAACATGTTTCTGCAAGTTTGGTCAACCCCATGTAAGTTATGGGGCAGTAACAGCACACTTTTCAAAACTTGTTTTTCAGCCCGAAATAAACGCGTTTTTTCAGACAACTGAATCCCCATGTAACAGCAAGACTCAGAAGAGCCCACACACTCAGCTCTTAACCCCAGCGTGCATAAAGTGTCAAAACGTGTTTTTCAGCAGAAATAAACATGTTTCTGCAAGTTTGGTCAACCCCATGTAAGTTATGGGGCAGTAACAGCACACTTTTCAAAACGTGTTTTTCAGCCCGAAATAAACGCGTTTTTTCAGACAACTGAATCCCCATGTAACAGCAAGGCTCAGAAGAGCCCACACACTCAGCTCTTAACCCCAGTGTGCAGAAAGTGTCAAAACGTGTTTTTCAGCAGAAATAAACATGTTTCTGCAAGTTTGGTCAACCCCATGTAAGTTATGGGGCAGTAACAGCACACTTTTCAAAATGTGTTTTTCAGCCCGAAATAAACGCGTTTTTTCAGACAACTGAATCCCCATGTAACAGCAAGGCTCAGAAGAGCCCACACACTCAGCTCTTAACCCCAGTGTGCAGAAAGGGTCAAAACGTGTTTTTCAGCAGAAATAAACATGTTTCTGCAAGTTTGGTCAACCCCATGTAAGTTATGGGGCAGTAACAGCACACTTTTCAAAACGTGTTTTTCAGCCCGAAATAAACGCGTTTTTTCAGACAACTGAATCCCCATGTTACAGCAAGGCTCAGAAGAGCCCACACACTCAGCTCTTAACCCCAGTGTGCAGAAAGGGTCAAAACGTGTTTTTCAGCAGAAATAAACATGTTTCTGCAAGTTTGGTCAACCCCATGTAAGTTATGGGGCAGTAACAGCACACTTTTCAAAACGTGTTTTTCATCCCGAAATAAACACGTTTTTTCAGACAACTGAATCCCCATGTAACAGCAAGGCTCAGAAGAGCCCACACACTCAGCTCTTAACCCCAGTGTGCAGAAAGTGTCAAAACGTGTTTTTCAGCAGAAATAAACACGTTTCTGCAAGTTTGGTCAACCCCATGTAAGTTATGGGGCAGTAACAGCACACTTTTCAAAACGTGTTTTTCAGCCCGAAATAAACGCGTTTTTTCAGACAACTGAATCCCCATGTAACAGCAAGGCTCAGAAGAGCCCACACACTCAGCTCTTAACCCCAGTGTGCAGAAAGTGTCAAAACGTGTTTTTCAGCAGAAATAAACGTGTTTCTGCAAGTTTGGTCAACCCCATGTAAGTTATGGGGCAGTAACAGCACACTTTTCAAAACGTGTTTTTCACCCGAAATAAACACGTTTTTTCAGACAACTGAATCCCCATGTAACAGCAAGGCTCAGAAGAGCCCACACACTCAGCACTTAACCCCAGTGTGCAGAAAGTGTCAAAACGTGTTTTTTAGCAGAAATAAACATGTTTCTGCAAGTTTGGTCAACCCCATGTAAGTTATGGGGCAGTAACAGCACACTTTTCAAAATGTGTTTTTCAGCACGAAATAAACGCGTTTTTTCAGACAACTGAATCCCCATGTAACAGCAAGGCTCAGAAGAGCCCACACACTCAGCTCTTAACCCCAGTGTGCAGAAAGGGTCAAAACGTATTTTTCAGCAGAAATAAACATGTTTCTGCAAGTTTGGTCAACCCCATGTAAGTTATGGGGCAGTAACAGCACACTTTTCAAAACGTGTTTTTCAGTCCGAAATAAACACGTTTTTTCAGACAACTGAATCCCCATGTAACAGCAAGGCTCAGAAGAGCCCACACACTCAGCTCTTAACCCCAGTGTGCAGAAAGGGTCAAAACGTGTTTTTCAGCAGAAATAAACATGTTTCTGCAAGTTTGGTCAACCCCATGTAAGTTATGGGGCAGTAACAGCACACTTCTCAAAACGTTTTTTTCAGCCCGAAATAAATGCGTTTTTTCAGACAACTGAATCCCCATGTAACAGCAAGGCTCAGAAGAGCCCACACACTCAGCTCTTAACCCCAGTGTGCAGAAAGTGTCAAAACGTGTTTTTCAGCAGAAATAAACATGTTTCTCCAAGTTTGGTCAACCCCATGTAAGTTATGGGGCAGTAACAGCACACTTTTCAAAACGTGTTTTTCAGCCCGAAATAAACGCGTTTTTTCAGACAACTGAATCCCCATGTAACAGCAAGGCTCAGAAGAGCCGACACACTCAGATCTTAACCCCAGTGTGCAGAAAGTGTCAAAACGTGTTTTTCAGCAGAAATAAACATGTTTCTGCAAGTTTGGTCAACCCCATGTAAGTTATGGGGCAGTAACAGCACACTTTTCAAAACGTGTTTTTCATCCCGAAATAAACACGTTTTTTCAGACAACTGAATCCCCATGTAACAGCAAGGCTCAGAAGAGCCCACACACTCAGCTCTTAACCCCAGTGTGCAGAAAGTGTCAAAACGTGTTTTTCAGCAGAAATAAACATGTTTCTGCAAGTTTGGTCAACCCCATGTAAGTTATGGGGCAGTAACAGCACACTTTTCAAAACGTGTTTTTCAGCCCGAAATAAACGCGTTTTTTCAGACAACTGAATCCCCATGTAACAGCAAGGCTCAGAAGAGCCCACACACTCAGCTCTTAACCCCAGTGTGCAGAAAGTGTCAAAACGTGTTTTTCAGCAGAAATAAACGTGTTTCTGCAAGTTTGGTCAACCCCATGTAAGTTATGGGGCAGTAACAGCACACTTTTCAAAACGTGTTTTTCAGCCCGAAATAAACGCGTTTTTTCAGACAACTGAATCCCCATGTAACAGCAAGGCTCAGAAGAGCCCACACACTCAGCTCTTAACCCCAGTGTGCAGAAAGTGTCAAAACGTGTTTTTCAGCAGAAATAAACATGTTTCTGCAAGTTTGGTCAACCCCATGTAAGTTATGGGGCAGTAACAGCACACTTTTCAAAATGTGTTTTTCAGCACGAAATAAACGCGTTTTTTCAGACAACTGAATCCCCATGTAACAGCAAGGCTCAGAAGAGCCCACACACTCAGCTCTTAACCCCAGTGTGCAGAAAGGGTCAAAACGTATTTTTCAGCAGAAATAAACATGTTTCTGCAAGTTTGGTCAACCCCATGTAAGTTATGGGGCAGTAACAGCACACTTTTCAAAACGTGTTTTTCAGTCCGAAATAAACACGTTTTTTCAGACAACTGAATCCCCATGTAACAGCAAGGCTCAGAAGAGCCCACACACTCAGCTCTTAACCCCAGTGTGCAGAAAGGGTCAAAACGTGTTTTTCAGCAGAAATAAACATGTTTCTGCAAGTTTGGTCAACCCCATGTAAGTTATGGGGCAGTAACAGCACACTTTTCAAAACGTGTTTTTCAGCCCGAAATAAACGCGTTTTTTCAGACAACTGAATCCCCATGTAACAGCAAGGCTCAGAAGAGCCCACACACTCAGCTCTTAACCCCAGTGTGCAGAAAGGGTCAAAACGTGTTTTTCAGCAGAAATAAACATGTTTCTGCAAGTTTGGTCAACCCCATGTAAGTTATGGGGCAGTAACAGCACACTTTTCAAAACGTGTTTTTCAGCCCGAAATAAACGCGTTTTTTCAGACAACTGAATCCCCATGTATCAGCAAGGCTCAGAAGAGCCCACACACTCAGCTCTTAACCCCAGTGTGCAGAAAGTGTCAAAACGTGTTTTTCAGCAGAAATAAACATGTTTCTGCAAGTTTGGTCAACCCCATGTAAGTTATGGGGCAGTAACAGCACACTTTTCAAAACTTGTTTTTCAGCCCGAAATAAACGCGTTTTTTCAGACAACTGAATCCCCATGTAACAGCAAGACTCAGAAGAGCCCACACACTCAGCTCTTAACCCCAGCGTGCATAAAGTGTCAAAACGTGTTTTTCAGCAGAAATAAACATGTTTCTGCAAGTTTGGTCAACCCCATGTAAGTTATGGGGCAGTAACAGCACACTTTTCAAAACGTGTTTTTCAGCCCGAAATAAACGCGTTTTTTCAGACAACTGAATCCCCATGTAACAGCAAGGCTCAGAAGAGCCCACACACTCAGCTCTTAACCCCAGTGTGCAGAAAGTGTCAAAACGTGTTTTTCAGCAGAAATAAACATGTTTCTGCAAGTTTGGTCAACCCCATGTAAGTTATGGGGCAGTAACAGCACACTTTTCAAAATGTGTTTTTCAGCCCGAAATAAACGCGTTTTTTCAGACAACTGAATCCCCATGTAACAGCAAGGCTCAGAAGAGCCCACACACTCAGCTCTTAACCCCAGTGTGCAGAAAGGGTCAAAACGTGTTTTTCAGCAGAAATAAACATGTTTCTGCAAGTTTGGTCAACCCCATGTAAGTTATGGGGCAGTAACAGCACACTTTTCAAAACGTGTTTTTCAGCCCGAAATAAACGCGTTTTTTCAGACAACTGAATCCCCATGTAACAGCAAGGCTCAGAAGAGCCCACACACTCAGCTCTTAACCCCAGTGTGCAGAAAGGGTCAAAACGTGTTTTTCAGCAGAAATAAACATGTTTCTGCAAGTTTGGTCAACCCCATGTAAGTTATGGGGCAGTAACAGCACACTTTTCAAAACGTGTTTTTCAGCCCGAAATAAACACGTTTTTTCAGACAACTGAATCCCCATGTAACAGCAAGGCTCAGAAGAGCCCACACACTCAGCACTTAACCCCAGTGTGCAGAAAGTGTCAAAACGTGTTTTTCAGCAGAAATAAACATGTTTCTGCAAGTTTGGTCAACCCCATGTAAGTTATGGGGCAGTAACAGCACACTTTTCAAAATGTGTTTTTCAGCACGAAATAAACGCGTTTTTTCAGACAACTGAATCCCCATGTAACAGCAAGGCTCAGAAGAGCCCACACACTCAGCTCTTAACCCCAGTGTGCAGAAAGGGTCAAAACGTATTTTTCAGCAGAAATAAACATGTTTCTGCAAGTTTGGTCAACCCCATGTAAGTTATGGGGCAGTAACAGCACACTTTTCAAAACGTGTTTTTCAGTCCGAAATAAACACGTTTTTTCAGACAACTGAATCCCCATGTAACAGCAAGGCTCAGAAGAGCCCACACACTCAGCTCTTAACCCCAGTGTGCAGAAAGGGTCAAAACGTGTTTTTCAGCAGAAATAAACATGTTTCTGCAAGTTTGGTCAACCCCATGTAAGTTATGGGGCAGTAACAGCACACTTCTCAAAACGTTTTTTTCAGCCCGAAATAAATGCGTTTTTTCAGACAACTGAATCCCCATGTAACAGCAAGGCTCAGAAGAGCCCACACACTCAGCTCTTAACCCCAGTGTGCAGAAAGTGTCAAAACGTGTTTTTCAGCAGAAATAAACATGTTTCTCCAAGTTTGGTCAACCCCATGTAAGTTATGGGGCAGTAACAGCACACTTTTCAAAACGTGTTTTTCAGCCCGAAATAAACGCGTTTTTTCAGACAACTGAATCCCCATGTAACAGCAAGGCTCAGAAGAGCCGACACACTCAGATCTTAACCCCAGTGTGCAGAAAGTGTCAAAACGTGTTTTTCAGCAGAAATAAACATGTTTCTGCAAGTTTGGTCAACCCCATGTAAGTTATGGGGCAGTAACAGCACACTTTTCAAAACGTGTTTTTCATCCCGAAATAAACACGTTTTTTCAGACAACTGAATCCCCATGTAACAGCAAGGCTCAGAAGAGCCCACACACTCAGCTCTTAACCCCAGTGTGCAGAAAGTGTCAAAACGTGTTTTTCAGCAGAAATAAACATGTTTCTGCAAGTTTGGTCAACCCCATGTAAGTTATGGGGCAGTAACAGCACACTTTTCAAAACGTGTTTTTCAGCCCGAAATAAACGCGTTTTTTCAGACAACTGAATCCCCATGTAACAGCAAGGCTCAGAAGAGCCCACACACTCAGCTCTTAACCCCAGTGTGCAGAAAGTGTCAAAACGTGTTTTTCAGCAGAAATAAACGTGTTTCTGCAAGTTTGGTCAACCCCATGTAAGTTATGGGGCAGTAACAGCACACTTTTCAAAACGTGTTTTTCACCCGAAATAAACACGTTTTTTCAGACAACTGAATCCCCATGTAACAGCAAGGCTCAGAAGAGCCCACACACTCAGCTCTTAACCCCAGTGTGCAGAAAGTGTCAAAACGTGTTTTTCAGCAGAAATAAACATGTTTCTGCAAGTTTGGTCAACCCCATGTAAGTTATGGGGCAGTAACAGCACACTTTTCAAAATGTGTTTTTCAGCACGAAATAAACGCGTTTTTTCAGACAACTGAATCCCCATGTAACAGCAAGGCTCAGAAGAGCCCACACACTCAGCTCTTAACCCCAGTGTGCAGAAAGGGTCAAAACGTATTTTTCAGCAGAAATAAACATGTTTCTGCAAGTTTGGTCAACCCCATGTAAGTTATGGGGCAGTAACAGCACACTTTTCAAAACGTGTTTTTCAGTCCGAAATAAACACGTTTTTTCAGACAACTGAATCCCCATGTAACAGCAAGGCTCAGAAGAGCCCACACACTCAGCTCTTAACCCCAGTGTGCAGAAAGGGTCAAAACGTGTTTTTCAGCAGAAATAAACATGTTTCTGCAAGTTTGGTCAACCCCATGTAAGTTATGGGGCAGTAACAGCACACTTTTCAAAACGTGTTTTTCAGCCCGAAATAAACGCGTTTTTTCAGACAACTGAATCCCCATGTAACAGCAAGGCTCAGAAGAGCCCACACACTCAGCTCTTAACCCCAGTGTGCAGAAAGTGTCAAAACGTGTTTTTCAGCAGAAATAAACGTGTTTCTGCAAGTTTGGTCAACCCCATGTAAGTTATGGGGCAGTAACAGCACACTTTTCAAAACGTGTTTTTCAGCCCGAAATAAACGCGTTTTTTCAGACAACTGAATCCCCATGTAACAGCAAGGCTCAGAAGAGCCCACACACTCAGCTCTTAACCCCAGTGTGCAGAAAGGGTCAAAACGTGTTTTTCAGCAGAAATAAACAGGTTTCTGCAAGTTTGGTCAACCCCATGTAAGTTATGGGGCAGTAACAGCACACTTTTCAAAACGTGTTTTTCAGCCCGAAATAAACGCGTTTTTTCAGACAACTGAATCCCCATGTATCAGCAAGGCTCAGAAGAGCCCACACACTCAGCTCTTAACCCCAGTGTGCAGAAAGTGTCAAAACGTGTTTTTCAGCAGAAATAAACATGTTTCTGCAAGTTTGGTCAACCCCATGTAAGTTATGGGGCAGTAACAGCACACTTTTCAAAACGTGTTTTTCAGCCCGAAATAAACGCGTTTTTTCAGACAACTGAATCCCCATGTAACAGCAAGACTCAGAAGAGCCCACACACTCAGCTCTTAACCCCAGCGTGCATAAAGTGTCAAAACGTGTTTTTCAGCAGAAATAAACATGTTTCTGCAAGTTTGGTCAACCCCATGTAAGTTATGGGGCAGTAACAGCACACTTTTCAAAACGTGTTTTTCAGCCCGAAATAAACGCGTTTTTTCAGACAACTGAATCCCCATGTAACAGCAAGGCTCAGAAGAGCCCACACACTCAGCTCTTAACCCCAGTGTGCAGAAAGTGTCAAAACGTGTTTTTCAGCAGAAATAAACATGTTTCTGCAAGTTTGGTCAACCCCATGTAAGTTATGGGGCAGTAACAGCACACTTTTCAAAATGTGTTTTTCAGCCCGAAATAAACGCGATTTTTCAGGCAACTGAATCCCCATGTAACAGCAAGGCTCAGAAGAGCCCACACACTCAGCTCTTAACCCCAGTGTGCAGAAAGGGTCAAAACGTGTTTTTCAGCAGAAATAAACATATTTCTGCAAGTTTGGTCAACCCCATGTAAGTTATGGGGCAGTAACAGCACACTTTTCAAAACGTGTTTTTCAGCCCGAAATAAACGCGTTTTTTCAGACAACTGAATCCCCATGTAACAGCAAGGCTCAGAAGAGCCCACACACTCAGCTCTTAACCCCAGTGTGCAGAAAGGGTCAAAACGTGTTTTTCAGCAGAAATAAACATGTTTCTGCAAGTTTGGTCAACCCCATGTAAGTTATGGGGCAGTAACAGCACACTTTTCAAAACGTGTTTTTCAGCCCGAAATAAACACGTTTTTCAGACAACTGAATCCCCATGTAACAGCAAGGCTCAGAAGAGCCCACACACTCAGCTCTTAACCCCAGTGTGCAGAAAGGGTCAAAACGTGTTTTTCAGCAGAAATAAACATGTTTCTGCAAGTTTGGTCAACCCCATGTAAGTTATGGGGCAGTAACAGCACACTTTTCAAAACGTGTTTTTCAGCCCGAAATAAACGCGTTTTTTCAGACAACTGAATCCCCATGTAACAGCAAGGCTCAGAAGAGCCCACACACTCAGCTCTTAACCCCAGTGTGCAGAAAGTGTCAAAACGTGTTTTTCAGCAGAAATAAACGTGTTTCTGCAAGTTTGGTCAACCCCATGTAAGTTATGGGGCAGTAACAGCACACTTTTCAAAACGTGTTTTTCACCCGAAATAAACACGTTTTTTCAGACAACTGAATCCCCATGTAACAGCAAGGCTCAGAAGAGCCCACACACTCAGCTCTTAACCCCAGTGTGCAGAAAGGGTCAAAACGTGTTTTTCAGCAGAAATAAACATGTTTCTGCAAGTTTGGTCAACCCCATGTAAGTTATGGGGCAGTAACAGCACACTTTTCAAAACGTGTTTTTCAGCCCGAAATAAACGCGTTTTTTCAGACAACTGAATCCCCATGTAACAGCAAGGCTCAGAAGAGCCCACACACTCAGCACTTAACCCCAGTGTGCAGAAAGTGTCAAAACGTGTTTTTCAGCAGAAATAAACATGTTTCTGCAAGTTTGGTCAACCCCATGTAAGTTATGGGGCAGTAACAGCACACTTTTCAAAATGTGTTTTTCAGCACGAAATAAACGCGTTTTTTCAGACAACTGAATCCCCATGTAACAGCAAGGCTCAGAAGAGCCCACACACTCAGCTCTTAACCCCAGTGTGCAGAAAGGGTCAAAACGTATTTTTCAGCAGAAATAAACATGTTTCTGCAAGTTTGGTCAACCCCATGTAAGTTATGGGGCAGTAACAGCACACTTTTCAAAACGTGTTTTTCAGTCCGAAATAAACACGTTTTTTCAGACAACTGAATCCCCATGTAACAGCAAGGCTCAGAAGAGCCCACACACTCAGCTCTTAACCCCAGTGTGCAGAAAGGGTCAAAACGTGTTTTTCAGCAGAAATAAACATGTTTCTGCAAGTTTGGTCAACCCCATGTAAGTTATGGGGCAGAAACAGCACACTTCTCAAAACGTGTTTTTCAGCCCGAAATAAATGCGTTTTTTCAGACAACTGAATCCCCATGTAACAGCAAGGCTCAGAAGAGCCCACACACTCAGCTCTTAACCCCAGTGTGCAGAAAGTGTCAAAACGTGTTTTTCAGCAGAAATAAACATGTTTCTCCAAGTTTGGTCAACCCCATGTAAGTTATGGGGCAGTAACAGCACACTTTTCAAAACGTGTTTTTCAGCCCGAAATAAACGCGTTTTTTCAGACAACTGAATCCCCATGTAACAGCAAGGCTCAGAAGAGCCGACACACTCAGATCTTAACCCCAGTGTGCAGAAAGTGTCAAAACGTGTTTTTCAGCAGAAATAAACATGTTTCTGCAAGTTTGGTCAACCCCATGTAAGTTATGGGGCAGTAACAGCACACTTTTCAAAACGTGTTTTTCATCCCGAAATAAACACGTTTTTTCAGACAACTGAATCCCCATGTAACAGCAAGGCTCAGAAGAGCCCACACACTCAGCTCTTAACCCCAGTGTGCAGAAAGTGTCAAAACGTGTTTTTCAGCAGAAATAAACATGTTTCTGCAAGTTTGGTCAACCCCATGTTAGTTATGGGGCAGTAACAGCACACTTTTCAAAATGTGTTTTTCAGCACGAAATAAACGCGTTTTTTCAGACAACTGAATCCCCATGTAACAGCAAGGCTCAGAAGAGCCCACACACTCAGCTCTTAACCCCAGTGTGCAGAAAGGGTCAAAACGTATTTTTCAGCAGAAATAAACATGTTTCTGCAAGTTTGGTCAACCCCATGTAAGTTATGGGGCAGTAACAGCACACTTTTCAAAACGTGTTTTTCAGTCCGAAATAAACACGTTTTTTCAGACAACTGAATCCCCATGTAACAGCAAGGCTCAGAAGAGCCCACACACTCAGCTCTTAACCCCAGTGTGCAGAAAGGGTCAAACGTGTTTTTCAGCGGAGATAAACATGTTTCTGCAAGTTTGGTCAACCCCATGTAAGTTATGGGGCAGTAACAGCACACTTTTCAAAACGTGTTTTTCAGCCCGAAATAAACGCGTTTTTTCAGACAACTGAATCCCCATGTAACAGCAAGGCTCAGAAGAGCCCACACACTCAGCTCTTAACCCCAGTGTGCAGAAAGGGTCAAAACGTGTTTTTCAGCAGAAATAAACATGTTTCTGCAAGTTTGGTCAACCCCATGTAAGTTATGGGGCAGTAACAGCACACTTTTCAAAACGTGTTTTTCAGCCCGAAATAAACGCGTTTTTTCAGACAACTGAATCCCCATGTATCAGCAAGGCTCAGAAGAGCAAACACACTCAGCTCTTAACCCCAGTGTGCAGAAAGGGTCAAAACGTGTTTTTCAGCAGAAATAAACATGTTTCTGCAAGTTTGGTCAACCCCATGTAAGTTATGGGGCAGTAACAGCACACTTTTCAAAACGTGTTTTTCAGCCCGAAATAAACGCGTTTTTTCAGACAACTGAATCCCCATGTAACAGCAAGGCTCAGAAGAGCCGACACACTCAGATCTTAACCCCAGTGTGCAGAAAGTGTCAAAACGTGTTTTTCAGCAGAAATAAACATGTTTCTGCAAGTTTGGTTAACCCCATGTAAGTTATGGGGCAGTAACAGCACACTTTTCAAAACCTGTTTTTCATCCCGAAATAAACACGTTTTTTCAGACAACTGAATCCCCATGTAACAGCAAGGCTCAGAAGAGCCCACACACTCAGCTCTTAACCCCAGTGTGCAGAAAGTGTCAAAACGTGTTTTTCAGCAGAAATAAACATGTTTCTGCAAGTTTGGTCAACCCCATGTAAGTTATGGGGCAGTAACAGCACACTTTTCAAAACGTGTTTTTCAGCCCGAAATAAACGCGTTTTTTCAGACAACTGAATCCCCATGTAACAGAAAGGCTCAGAAGAGCCCACACACTCAGCTCTTAACCCCAGTGTGCAGAAAGTGTCAAAACGTGTTTTTCAGCAGAAATAAACGTGTTTCTGCAAGTTTGGTCAACCCCATGTAAGTTATGGGGCAGTAACAGCACACTTTTCAAAATGTGTTTTTCAGCACGAAATAAATGCGTTTTTTCAGACAACTGAATCCCCATGTAACAGCAAGGCTCAGAAGAGCCCACACACTCAGCTCTTAACCCCAGTGTGCAGAAAGGGTCAAAACGTATTTTTCAGCAGAAATAAACATGTTTCTGCAAGTTTGGTCAACCCCATGTAAGTTATGGGGCAGTAACAGCACACTTTTCAAAACGTGTATTTCAGTCCGAAATAAACACGTTTTTTCAGACAACTGAATCCCCATGTAACAGCAAGGCTCAGAAGAGCCCACACACTCAGCTCTTAACCCCAGTGTGCAGAAAGGGTCAAAACGTGTTTTTCAGCAGAAATAAACATGTTTCTGCAAGTTTGGTCAACCCCATGTAAGTTATGGGGCAGTAACAGCACACTTTTCAAAACGTGTTTTTCAGCCCGAAATAAACGCGTTTTTTCAGACAACTGAATCCCCATGTAACAGCAAGGCTCAGAAGAGCCCACACACTCAGCTCTTAACCCCAGTGTGCAGAAAGGGTCAAAACGTGTTTTTCAGCAGAAATAAACATGTTTCTGCAAGTTTGGTCAACCCCATGTAAGTTATGGGGCATTAACAGCACACTTTTCAAAACGTGTTTTTCAGCCCGAAATAAACGCGTTTTTTCAGACAACTGAATCCCCATGTTTCAGCAAGGCTCAGAAGAGCCCACACACTCAGCTCTTAACCCCAGTGTGCAGAAAGTGTCAAAACGTGTTTTTCAGCAGAAATAAACATGTTTCTGCAAGTTTGGTCAACCCCATGTAAGTTATGGGGCAGTAACAGCACACTTTTCAAAACTTGTTTTTCAGCCCGAAATAAACGCGTTTTTTCAGACAACTGAATCCCCATGTAACAGCAAGACTCAGAAGAGCCCACACACTCAGCTCTTAACCCCAGCGTGCATAAAGTGTCAAAACGTGTTTTTCAGCAGAAATAAACATGTTTCTGCAAGTTTGGTCAACCCCATGTAAGTTATGGGGCAGTAACAGCACACTTTTCAAAACGTGTTTTTCAGCCCGAAATAAACGCGTTTTTTCAGACAACTGAATCCCCATGTAACAGCAAGGCTCAGAAGAGCCCACACACTCAGCTCTTAACCCCAGTGTGCAGAAAGTGTCAAAACGTGTTTTTCAGCAGAAATAAACATGTTTCTGCAAGTTTGGACAACCCCATGTAAGTTATGGGGCAGTAACAGCACACTTTTCAAAATGTGTTTTTCAGCCCGAAATAAACGCGTTTTTTCAGACAACTGAATCCCCATGTAACAGCAAGGCTCAGAAGAGCCCACACACTCAGCTCTTAACCCCAGTGTGCAGAAAGGGTCAAAACGTGTTTTTCAGCAGAAATAAACATGTTTCTGCAAGTTTGGTCAACCCCATGTAAGTTATGGGGCAGTAACAGCACACTTTTCAAAACGTGTTTTTCAGCCCGAAATAAACGCGTTTTTTCAGACAACTGAATCCCCATGTAACAGCAAGGCTCAGAAGAGCCCACACACTCAGCTCTTAACCCCAGTGTGCAGAAAGGGTCAAAACGTATTTTTCAGCAGAAATAAACATGTTTCTGCAAGTTTGGTCAACCCCATGTAAGTTATGGGGCAGTAACAGCACACTTTTCAAAACGTGTTTTTCAGTCCGAAATAAACACGTTTTTTCAGACAACTGAATCCCCATGTAACAGCAAGGCTCAGAAGAGCCCACACACTCAGCTCTTAACCCCAGTGTGCAGAAAGGGTCAAAACGTGTTTTTCAGCAGAAATAAACATGTTTCTGCAAGTTTGGTCAACCCCATGTAAGTTATGGGGCAGTAACAGCACACTTTTCAAAATGTGTTTTTCAGCACGAAATAAACGCGTTTTTTCAGACAACTGAATCCCCATGTAACAGCAAGGCTCAGAAGAGCCCACACACTCAGCTCTTAACCCCAGTGTGCAGAAAGGGTCAAAACGTATTTTTCAGCAGAAATAAACATGTTTCTGCAAGTTTGGTCAACCCCATGTAAGTTATGGGGCAGTAACAGCACACTTTTCAAAACGTGTTTTTCAGTCCGAAATAAACACGTTTTTTCAGACAACTGAATCCCCATGTAACAGCAAGGCTCAGAAGAGCCCACACACTCAGCTCTTAACCCCAGTGTGCAGAAAGGGTCAAAACGTGTTTTTCAGCAGAAATAAACATGTTTCTGCAAGTTTGGTCAACCCCATGTAAGTTATGGGGCAGAAACAGCACACTTCTCAAAACGTGTTTTTCAGCCCGAAATAAATGCGTTTTTTCAGACAACTGAATCCCCATGTAACAGCAAGGCTCAGAAGAGCCCACACACTCAGCTCTTAACCCCAGTGTGCAGAAAGTGTCAAAACGTGTTTTTCAGCAGAAATAAACATGTTTCTCCAAGTTTGGTCAACCCCATGTAAGTTATGGGGCAGTAACAGCACACTTTTCAAAACGTGTTTTTCAGCCCGAAATAAACGCGTTTTTTCAGACAACTGAATCCCCATGTAACAGCAAGGCTCAGAAGAGCCGACACACTCAGATCTTAACCCCAGTGTGCAGAAAGTGTCAAAACGTGTTTTTCAGCAGAAATAAACATGTTTCTGCAAGTTTGGTCAACCCCATGTAAGTTATGGGGCAGTAACAGCACACTTTTCAAAACGTGTTTTTCAGCCCGAAATAAACACGTTTTTTCAGACAACTGAATCCCCATGTAACAGCAAGGCTCAGAAGAGCCCACACACTCAGCTCTTAACCCCAGTGTGCAGAAAGTGTCAAAACGTGTTTTTCAGCAGAAATAAACATGTTTCTGCAAGTTTGGTCAACCCCATGTTAGTTATGGGGCAGTAACAGCACACTTTTCAAAATGTGTTTTTCAGCACGAAATAAACGCGTTTTTTCAGACAACTGAATCCCCATGTAACAGCAAGGCTCAGAAGAGCCCACACACTCAGCTCTTAACCCCAGTGTGCAGAAAGGGTCAAAACGTATTTTTCAGCAGAAATAAACATGTTTCTGCAAGTTTGGTCAACCCCATGTAAGTTATGGGGCAGTAACAGCACACTTTTCAAAACGTGTTTTTCAGTCCGAAATAAACACGTTTTTTCAGACAACTGAATCCCCATGTAACAGCAAGGCTCAGAAGAGCCCACACACTCAGCTCTTAACCCCAGTGTGCAGAAAGGGTCAAACGTGTTTTTCAGCGGAGATAAACATGTTTCTGCAAGTTTGGTCAACCCCATGTAAGTTATGGGGCAGTAACAGCACACTTTTCAAAACGTGTTTTTCAGCCCGAAATAAACGCGTTTTTTCAGACAACTGAATCCCCATGTAACAGCAAGGCTCAGAAGAGCCCACACACTCAGCTCTTAACCCCAGTGTGCAGAAAGGGTCAAAACGTGTTTTTCAGCAGAAATAAACATGTTTCTGCAAGTTTGGTCAACCCCATGTAAGTTATGGGGCAGTAACAGCACACTTTTCAAAACGTGTTTTTCAGCCCGAAATAAACGCGTTTTTTCAGACAACTGAATCCCCATGTATCAGCAAGGCTCAGAAGAGCAAACACACTCAGCTCTTAACCCCAGTGTGCAGAAAGGGTCAAAACGTGTTTTTCAGCAGAAATAAACATGTTTCTGCAAGTTTGGTCAACCCCATGTAAGTTATGGGGCAGTAACAGCACACTTTTCAAAACGTGTTTTTCAGCCCGAAATAAACGCGTTTTTTCAGACAACTGAATCCCCATGTAACAGCAAGGCTCAGAAGAGCCGACACACTCAGATCTTAACCCCAGTGTGCAGAAAGTGTCAAAACGTGTTTTTCAGCAGAAATAAACATGTTTCTGCAAGTTTGGTCAACCCCATGTAAGTTATGGGGCAGTAACAGCACACTTTTCAAAACCTGTTTTTCATCCCGAAATAAACACGTTTTTTCAGACAACTGAATCCCCATGTAACAGCAAGGCTCAGAAGAGCCCACACACTCAGCTCTTAACCCCAGTGTGCAGAAAGTGTCAAAACGTGTTTTTCAGCAGAAATAAACATGTTTCTGCAAGTTTGGTCAACCCCATGTAAGTTATGGGGCAGTAACAGCACACTTTTCAAAATGTGTTTTTCAGCCCGAAATAAACGCGTTTTTTCAGACAACTGAATCCCCATGTAACAGAAAGGCTCAGAAGAGCCCACACACTCAGCTCTTAACCCCAGTGTGCAGAAAGTGTCAAAACGTGTTTTTCAGCAGAAATAAACGTGTTTCTGCAAGTTTGGTCAACCCCATGTAAGTTATGGGGCAGTAACAGCACACTTTTCAAAATGTGTTTTTCAGCACGAAATAAACGCGTTTTTTCAGACAACTGAATCCCCATGTAACAGCAAGGCTCAGAAGAGCCCACACACTCAGCTCTTAACCCCAGTGTGCAGAAAGGGTCAAAACGTATTTTTCAGCAGAAATAAACATGTTTCTGCAAGTTTGGTCAACCCCATGTAAGTTATGGGGCAGTAACAGCACACTTTTCAAAACGTGTATTTCAGTCCGAAATAAACACGTTTTTTCAGACAACTGAATCCCCATCTAACAGCAAGGCTCAGAAGAGCCCACACACTCAGCTCTTAACCCCAGTGTGCAGAAAGGGTCAAAACGTGTTTTTCAGCAGAAATAAACATGTTTCTGCAAGTTTGGTCAACCCCATGTAAGTTATGGGGCAGTAACAGCACACTTTTCAAAACGTGTTTTTCAGCCCGAAATAAACGCGTTTTTTCAGACAACTGAATCCCCATGTAACAGCAAGGCTCAGAAGAGCCCACACACTCAGCTCTTAACCCCAGTGTGCAGAAAGGGTCAAAACGTGTTTTTCAGCAGAAATAAACATGTTTCTGCAAGTTTGGTCAACCCCATGTAAGTTATGGGGCAGTAACAGCACACTTTTCAAAACTTGTTTTTCAGCCCGAAATAAACGCGTTTTTTCAGACAACTGAATCCCCATGTAACAGCAAGACTCAGAAGAGCCCACACACTCAGCTCTTAACCCCAGCGTGCATAAAGTGTCAAAACGTGTTTTTCAGCAGAAATAAACATGTTTCTGCAAGTTTGGTCAACCCCATGTAAGTTATGGGGCAGTAACAGCACACTTTTCAAAACGTGTTTTTCAGCCCGAAATAAACGCGTTTTTTCAGACAACTGAATCCCCATGTAACAGCAAGGCTCAGAAGAGCCCACACACTCAGCTCTTAACCCCAGTGTGCAGAAAGTGTCAAAACGTGTTTTTCAGCAGAAATAAACATGTTTCTGCAAGTTTGGACAACCCCATGTAAGTTATGGGGCAGTAACAGCACACTTTTCAAAATGTGTTTTTCAGCCCGAAATAAACGCGTTTTTTCAGACAACTGAATCCCCATGTAACAGCAAGGCTCAGAAGAGCCCACACACTCAGCTCTTAACCCCAGTGTGCAGAAAGGGTCAAAACGTGTTTTTCAGCAGAAATAAACATGTTTCTGCAAGTTTGGTCAACCCCATGTAAGTTATGGGGCAGTAACAGCACACTTTTCAAAACGTGTTTTTCAGCCCGAAATAAACGCGTTTTTTCAGACAACTGAATCCCCATGTAACAGCAAGGCTCAGAAGAGCCCACACACTCAGCTCTTAACCCCAGTGTGCAGAAAGGGTCAAAACGTATTTTTCAGCAGAAATAAACATGTTTCTGCAAGTTTGGTCAACCCCATGTAAGTTATGGGGCAGTAACAGCACACTTTTCAAAACGTGTTTTTCAGTCCGAAATAAACACGTTTTTTCAGACAACTGAATCCCCATGTAACAGCAAGGCTCAGAAGAGCCCACACACTCAGCTCTTAACCCCAGTGTGCAGAAAGGGTCAAAACGTGTTTTTCAGCAGAAATAAACATGTTTCTGCAAGTTTGGTCAACCCCATGTAAGTTATGGGGCAGTAACAGCACACTTCTCAAAACGTTTTTTTCAGCCCGAAATAAATGCGTTTTTTCAGACAACTGAATCCCCATGTAACAGCAAGGCTCAGAAGAGCCCACACACTCAGCTCTTAACCCCAGTGTGCAGAAAGTGTCAAAACGTGTTTTTCAGCAGAAATAAACATGTTTCTCCAAGTTTGGTCAACCCCATGTAAGTTATGGGGCAGTAACAGCACACTTTTCAAAACGTGTTTTTCAGCCCGAAATAAACTCGTTTTTTCAGACAACTGAATCCCCATGTAACAGCAAGGCTCAGAAGAGCCGACACACTCAGATCTTAACCCCAGTGTGCAGAAAGTGTCAAAACGTGTTTTTCAGCAGAAATAAACATGTTTCTGCAAGTTTGGTCAACCCCATGTAAGTTATGGGGCAGTAACAGCACACTTTTCAAAACGTGTTTTTCATCCCGAAATAAACACGTTTTTTCAGACAACTGAATCCCCATGTAACAGCAAGGCTCAGAAGAGCCCACACACTCAGCTCTTAACCCCAGTGTGCAGAAAGTGTCAAAACGTGTTTTTCAGCAGAAATAAACATGTTTCTGCAAGTTTGGTCAACCCCATGTAAGTTATGGGGCAGTAACAGCACACTTTTCAAAATGTGTTTTTCAGCACGAAATAAACGCGTTTTTTCAGACAACTGAATCCCCATGTAACAGCAAGGCTCAGAAGAGCCCACACACTCAGCTCTTAACCCCAGTGTGCAGAAAGGGTCAAAACGTATTTTTCAGCAGAAATAAACATGTTTCTGCAAGTTTGGTCAACCCCATGTAAGTTATGGGGCAGTAACAGCACACTTTTCAAAATGTGTTTTTCAGTCCGAAATAAACACGTTTTTTCAGACAACTGAATCCCCATGTAACAGCAAGGCTCAGAAGAGCCCACACACTCAGCTCTTAACCCCAGTGTGCAGAAAGGGTCAAAACGTGTTTTTCAGCAGAAATAAACATGTTTCTGCAAGTTTGGTCAACCCCATGTAAGTTATGGGGCAGTAACAGCACACTTTTCAAAACGTGTTTTTCAGCCCGAAATAAACGCGTTTTTTCAGACAACTGAATCCCCATGTATCAGCAAGGCTCAGAAGAGCAAACACACTCAGCTCTTAACCCCAGTGTGCAGAAAGGGTCAAAACGTGTTTTTCAGCAGAAATAAACATGTTTCTGCAAGTTTGGTCAACCCCATGTAAGTTATGGGGCAGTAACAGCACACTTTTCAAAACGTGTTTTTCAGCCCGAAATAAACGCGTTTTTTCAGACAACTGAATCCCCATGTATCAGCAAGGCTCAGAAGAGCAAACACACTCAGCTCTTAACCCCAGTGTGCAGAAAGGGTCAAAACGTGTTTTTCAGCAGAAATAAACATGTTTCTGCAAGTTTGGTCAACCCCATGTAAGTTATGGGGCAGTAACAGCACACTTTTCAAAACGTGTTTTTCAGCCCGAAATAAACGCGTTTTTTCAGACAACTGAATCCCCATGTAACAGCAAGGCTCAGAAGAGCCGACACACTCAGATCTTAACCCCAGTGTGCAGAAAGTGTCAAAACGTGTTTTTCAGCAGAAATAAACATGTTTCTGCAAGTTTGGTCAACCCCATGTAAGTTATGGGGCAGTAACAGCACACTTTTCAAAACCTGTTTTTCATCCCGAAATAAACACGTTTTTTCAGACAACTGAATCCCCATGTAACAGCAAGGCTCAGAAGAGCCCACACACTCAGCTCTTAACCCCAGTGTGCAGAAAGTGTCAAAACGTGTTTTTCAGCAGAAATAAACATGTTTCTGCAAGTTTGGTCAACCCCATGTAAGTTATGGGGCAGTAACAGCACACTTTTCAAAACGTGTTTTTCAGCCCGAAATAAACGCGTTTTTTCAGACAACTGAATCCCCATGTAACAGAAAGGCTCAGAAGAGCCCACACACTCAGCTCTTAACCCCAGTGTGCAGAAAGTGTCAAAACGTGTTTTTCAGCAGAAATAAACGTGTTTCTGCAAGTTTGGTCAACCCCATGTAAGTTATGGGGCAGTAACAGCACACTTTTCAAAATGTGTTTTTCAGCACGAAATAAACGCGTTTTTTCAGACAACTGAATCCCCATGTAACAGCAAGGCTCAGAAGAGCCCACACACTCAGCTCTTAACCCCAGTGTGCAGAAAGGGTCAAAACGTAATTTTCAGCAGAAATAAACATGTTTCTGCAAGTTTGGTCAACCCCATGTAAGTTATGGGGCAGTAACAGCACACTTTTCAAAACGTGTATTTCAGTCCGAAATAAACACGTTTTTTCAGACAACTGAATCCCCATGTAACAGCAAGGCTCAGAAGAGCCCACACACTCAGCTCTTAACCCCAGTGTGCAGAAAGGGTCAAAACGTGTTTTTCAGCAGAAATAAACATGTTTCTGCAAGTTTGGTCAACCCCATGTAAGTTATGGGGCAGTAACAGCACACTTTTCAAAACGTGTTTTTCAGCCCGAAATAAACGCGTTTTTTCAGACAACTGAATCCCCATGTAACAGCAAGGCTCAGAAGAGCCCACACACTCAGCTCTTAACCCCAGTGTGCAGAAAGGGTCAAAACGTGTTTTTCAGCAGAAATAAACATGTTTCTGCAAGTTTGGTCAACCCCATGTAAGTTATGGGGCAGTAACAGCACACTTTTCAAAACGTGTTTTTCAGCCCGAAATAAACGCGTTTTTTCAGACAACTGAATCCCCATGTTTCAGCAAGGCTCAGAAGAGCCCACACACTCAGCTCTTAACCCCAGTGTGCAGAAAGTGTCAAAACGTGTTTTTCAGCAGAAATAAACATGTTTCTGCAAGTTTGGTCAACCCCATGTAAGTTATGGGGCAGTAACAGCACACTTTTCAAAACTTGTTTTTCAGCCCGAAATAAACGCGTTTTTTCAGACAACTGAATCCCCATGTAACAGCAAGACTCAGAAGAGCCCACACACTCAGCTCTTAACCCCAGCGTGCATAAAGTGTCAAAACGTGTTTTTCAGCAGAAATAAACATGTTTCTGCAAGTTTGGTCAACCCCATGTAAGTTATGGGGCAGTAACAGCACACTTTTCAAAACGTGTTTTTCAGCCCGAAATAAACGCGTTTTTTCAGACAACTGAATCCCCATGTAACAGCAAGGCTCAGAAGAGCCCACACACTCAGCTCTTAACCCCAGTGTGCAGAAAGTGTCAAAACGTGTTTTTCAGCAGAAATAAACATGTTTCTGCAAGTTTGGTCAACCCCATGTAAGTTATGGGGCAGTAACAGCACACTTTTCAAAATGTGTTTTTCAGCCCGAAATAAACGCGTTTTTTCAGACAACTGAATCCCCATGTAACAGCAAGGCTCAGAAGAGCCCACACACTCAGCTCTTAACCCCAGTGTGCAGAAAGGGTCAAAACGTGTTTTTCAGCAGAAATAAACATGTTTCTGCAAGTTTGGTCAACCCCATGTAAGTTATGGGGCAGTAACAGCACACTTTTCAAAACGTGTTTTTCAGCCCGAAATAAACGCGTTTTTTCAGACAACTGAATCCCCATGTAACAGCAAGGCTCAGAAGAGCCCACACACTCAGCTCTTAACCCCAGTGTGCAGAAAGGGTCAAAACGTGTTTTTCAGCAGAAATAAACATGTTTCTGCAAGTTTGGTCAACCCCATGTAAGTTATGGGGCAGTAACAGCACACTTTTCAAAACGTGTTTTTCAGCCCGAAATAAACACGTTTTTTCAGACAACTGAATCCCCATGTAACAGCAAGGCTCAGAAGAGCCCACACACTCAGATCTTAACCCCAGTGTGCAGAAAGGGTCAAAACGTGTTTTTCAGCAGAAATAAACATGTTTCTGCAAGTTTGGTCAACCCCATGTAAGTTATGGGGCAGTAACAGCACACTTTTCAAAATGTGTTTTTCAGCCCGAAATAAACGCGTTTTTTCAGACAACTGAATCCCCATGTAACAGCAAGGCTCAGAAGAGCCCACACACTCAGCTCTTAACCCCAGTGTGCAGAAAGGGTCAAAACGTGTTTTTCAGCAGAAATAAACATGTTTCTGCAAGTTTGGTCAACCCCATGTAAGTTATGGGGCAGTAACAGCACACTTTTCAAAACGTGTTTTTCAGCCCGAAATAAACGCGTTTTTTCAGACAACTGAATCCCCATGTAACAGCAAGGCTCAGAAGAGCCCACACACTCAGATCTTAACCCCAGTGTGCAGAAAGGGTCAAAACGTGTTTTTCAGCAGAAATAAACATGTTTCTGCAAGTTTGGTCAACCCCATGTAAGTTATGGGGCAGTAACAGCACACTTTTCAAAACGTGTTTTTCAGCCCGAAATAAACGCGTTTTTTCAGACAACTGAATCCCCATGTAACAGCAAGGCTCAGAAGAGCCCACACACTCAGCTCTTAACCCCAGTGTGCAGAAAGGGTCAAAACGTGTTTTTCAGCAGAAATAAACATGTTTCTGCAAGTTTGGTCAACCCCATGTAAGTTATGGGGCAGTAACAGCACACTTTTCAAAACGTGTTTTTCACCCAAAATAAACACGTTTTTTCAGACAACTGAATCCCCATGTAACAGCAAGGTTCAGAAGAGCCCACACACTCAGCACTTAACCCCAGTGTGCAGAAAGTGTCAAAACGTGTTTTTCAGCAGAAATAAACATGTTTCTGCAAGTTTGGTCAACCCCATGTAAGTTATGGGGCAGTAACAGCACACTTTTCAAAATGTGTTTTTCAGCACGAAATAAACGCGTTTTTTCAGACAACTGAATCCCCATGTAACAGCAAGGCTCAGAAGAGCCCACACACTCAGCTCTTAACCCCAGTGTGCAGAAAGGGTCAAAACGTATTTTTCAGCAGAAATAAACATGTTTCTGCAAGTTTGGTCAACCCCATGTAAGTTATGGGGCAGTAACAGCACACTTTTCAAAACGTGTTTTTCATCCCGAAATAAACACGTTTTTTCAGACAACTGAATCCCCATGTAACAGCAAGGCTCAGAAGAGCCCACACACTCAGCTCTTAACCCCAGTGTGCAGAAAGTGTCAAAACGTGTTTTTCAGCAGAAATAAACATGTTTCTGCAAGTTTGGTCAACCCCATGTAAGTTATGGGGCAGTAACAGCACACTTTTCAAAACGTGTTTTTCAGCCCGAAATAAACGCGTTTTTTCAGACAACTGAATCCCCATGTAACAGAAAGGCTCAGAAGAGCCCACACACTCAGCTCTTAACCCCAGTGTGCAGAAAGTGTCAAAACGTGTTTTTCAGCAGAAATAAACGTGTTTCTGCAAGTTTGGTCAACCCCATGTAAGTTATGGGGCAGTAACAGCACACTTTTCAAAACGTGTTTTTCACCCGAAATAAACACGTTTTTTCAGACAACTGAATCCCCATGTAACAGCAAGGCTCAGAAGAGCCCACACACTCAGCTCTTAACCCCAGTGTGCAGAAAGTGTCAAAACGTGTTTTTCAGCAGAAATAAACATGTTTCTGCAAGTTTGGTCAACCCCATGTAAGTTATGGGGCAGTAACAGCACACTTTTCAAAATGTGTTTTTCAGCACGAAATAAACGCGTTTTTTCAGACAACTGAATCCCCATGTAACAGCAAGGCTCAGAAGAGCCCACACACTCAGCTCTTAACCCCAGTGTGCAGAAAGGGTCAAAACGTATTTTTCAGCAGAAATAAACATGTTTCTGCAAGTTTGGTCAACCCCATGTAAGTTATGGGGCAGTAACAGCACACTTTTCAAAACGTGTATTTCAGTCCGAAATAAACACGTTTTTTCAGACAACTGAATCCCCATGTAACAGCAAGGCTCAGAAGAGCCCACACACTCAGCTCTTAACCCCAGTGTGCAGAAAGGGTCAAAACGTGTTTTTCAGCAGAAATAAACATGTTTCTGCAAGTTTGGTCAACCCCATGTAAGTTATGGGGCAGTAACAGCACACTTTTCAAAACGTGTTTTTCAGCCCGAAATAAACGCGTTTTTTCAGACAACTGAATCCCCATGTAACAGCAAGGCTCAGAAGAGCCCACACACTCAGCTCTTAACCCCAGTGTGCAGAAAGGGTCAAAACGTGTTTTTCAGCAGAAATAAACATGTTTCTGCAAGTTTGGTCAACCCCATGTAAGTTATGGGGCAGTAACAGCACACTTTTCAAAACGTGTTTTTCAGCCCGAAATAAACGCGTTTTTTCAGACAACTGAATCCCCATGTTTCAGCAAGGCTCAGAAGAGCCCACACACTCAGCTCTTAACCCCAGTGTGCAGAAAGTGTCAAAACGTGTTTTTCAGCAGAAATAAACATGTTTCTGCAAGTTTGGTCAACCCCATGTAAGTTATGGGGCAGTAACAGCACACTTTTCAAAACTTGTTTTTCAGCCCGAAATAAACGCGTTTTTTCAGACAACTGAATCCCCATGTAACAGCAAGACTCAGAAGAGCAAACACACTCAGCTCTTAACCCCAGCGTGCATAAAGTGTCAAAACGTGTTTTTCAGCAGAAATAAACATGTTTCTGCAAGTTTGGTCAACCCCATGTAAGTTATGGGGCAGTAACAGCACACTTTTCAAAACGTGTTTTTCAGCCCGAAATAAACGCGTTTTTTCAGACAACTGAATCCCCATGTAACAGCAAGGCTCAGAAGAGCCCACACACTCAGCTCTTAACCCCAGTGTGCAGAAAGGGTCAAAACGTGTTTTTCAGCAGAAATAAACATGTTTCTGCAAGTTTGGTCAACCCCATGTAAGTTATGGGGCAGTAACAGCACACTTTTCAAAACGTGTTTTTCAGCCCGAAATAAACACGTTTTTTCAGACAACTGAATCCCCATGTAACAGCAAGGCTCAGAAGAGCCCACACACTCAGCTCTTAACCCCAGTGTGCAGAAAGGGTCAAAACGTGTTTTTCAGCAGAAATAAACATGTTTCTGCAAGTTTGGTCAACCCCATGTAAGTTATGGGGCAGTAACAGCACACTTTTCAAAACGTGTTTTTCAGCCCGAAATAAACGCGTTTTTTCAGACAACTGAATCCCCATGTAACAGCAAGGCTCAGAAGAGCCGACACACTCAGATCTTAACCCCAGTGTGCAGAAAGTGTCAAAACGTGTTTTTCAGCAGAAATAAACATGTTTCTGCAAGTTTGGTCAACCCCATGTAAGTTATGGGGCAGTAACAGCACACTTTTCAAAACGTGTTTTTCATCCCGAAATAAACACGTTTTTTCAGACAACTGAATCCCCATGTAACAGCAAGGCTCAGAAGAGCCCACACACTCAGCTCTTAACCCCAGTGTGCAGAAAGTGTCAAAACGTGTTTTTCAGCAGAAATAAACATGTTTCTGCAAGTTTGGTCAACCCCATGTAAGTTATGGGGCAGTAACAGCACACTTTTCAAAACGTGTTTTTCAGCCCGAAATAAACGCGTTTTTTCAGACAACTGAATCCCCATGTAACAGCAAGGCTCAGAAGAGCCCACACACTCAGCTCTTAACCCCAGTGTGCAGAAAGTGTCAAAACGTGTTTTTCAGCAGAAATAAACGTGTTTCTGCAAGTTTGGTCAACCCCATGTAAGTTATGGGGCAGTAACAGCACACTTTTCAAAACGTGTTTTTCACCTGAAATAAACACGTTTTTTCAGACAACTGAATCCCCATGTAACAGCAAGGCTCAGAAGAGCCCACACACTCAGCACTTAACCCCAGTGTGCAGAAAGTGTCAAAACGTGTTTTTCAGCAGAAATAAACATGTTTCTGCAAGTTTGGTCAACCCCATGTAAGTTATGGGGCAGTAACAGCACACTTTTCAAAACGTGTTTTTCAGCCCGAAATAAACGCGTTTTTTCAGACAACTGAATCCCCATGTAACAGCAAGGCTCAGAAGAGCCCACACACTCAGCTCTTAACCCCAGTGTGCAGAAAGGGTCAAAACGTGTTTTTCAGCAGAAATAAACATGTTTCTGCAAGTTTGGTCAACCCCATGTAAGTTATGGGGCAGTAACAGCACACTTTTCAAAACGTGTTTTTCAGCCCGAAATAAACACGTTTTTTCAGACAACTGAATCCCCATGTAACAGCAAGGCTCAGAAGAGCCCACACACTCAGCTCTTAACCCCAGTGTGCAGAAAGGGTCAAAACGTGTTTTTCAGCAGAAATAAACATGTTTCTGCAAGTTTGGTCAACCCCATGTAAGTTATGGGGCAGTAACAGCACACTTTTCAAAACGTGTTTTTCAGCCCGAAATAAACGCGTTTTTTCAGACAACTGAATCCCCATGTAACAGCAAGGCTCAGAAGAGCCGACACACTCAGATCTTAACCCCAGTGTGCAGAAAGTGTCAAAACGTGTTTTTCAGCAGAAATAAACATGTTTCTGCAAGTTTGGTCAACCCCATGTAAGTTATGGGGCAGTAACAGCACACTTTTCAAAACGTGTTTTTCACCCGAAATAAACACGTTTTTTCAGACAACTGAATCCCCATGTAACAGCAAGGCTCAGAAGAGCCCACACACTCAGCACTTAACCCCAGTGTGCAGAAAGTGTCAAAACGTGTTTTTCAGCAGAAATAAACATGTTTCTGCAAGTTTGGTCAACCCCATGTAAGTTATGGGGCAGTAACAGCACACTTTTCAAAACGTGTTTTTCATCCCGAAATAAACACGTTTTTTCAGACAACTGAATCCCCATGTAACAGCAAGGCTCAGAAGAGCCCACACACTCAGCTCTTAACCCCAGTGTGCAGAAAGTGTCAAAACGTGTTTTTCAGCAGAAATAAACATGTTTCTGCAAGTTTGGTCAACCCCATGTAAGTTATGGGGCAGTAACAGCACACTTTTCAAAACGTGTTTTTCAGCCCGAAATAAACGCGTTTTTTCAGACAACTGAATCCCCATGTAACAGAAAGGCTCAGAAGAGCCCACACACTCAGCTCTTAACCCCAGTGTGCAGAAAGTGTCAAAACGTGTTTTTCAGCAGAAATAAACGTGTTTCTGCAAGTTTGGTCAACCCCATGTAAGTTATGGGGCAGTAACAGCACACTTTTCAAAACGTGTTTTTCACCCGAAATAAACACGTTTTTTCAGACAACTGAATCCCCATGTAACAGCAAGGCTCAGAAGAGCCCACACACTCAGCTCTTAACCCCAGTGTGCAGAAAGTGTCAAAACGTGTTTTTCAGCAGAAATAAACATGTTTCTGCAAGTTTGGTCAACCCCATGTAAGTTATGGGGCAGTAACAGCACACTTTTCAAAATGTGTTTTTCAGCACGAAATAAACGCGTTTTTTCAGACAACTGAATCCCCATGTAACAGCAAGGCTCAGAAGAGCCCACACACTCAGCTCTTAACCCCAGTGTGCAGAAAGGGTCAAAACGTATTTTTCAGCAGAAATAAACATGTTTCTGCAAGTTTGGTCAACCCCATGTAAGTTATGGGGCAGTAACAGCACACTTTTCAAAACGTGTATTTCAGTCCGAAATAAACACGTTTTTTCAGACAACTGAATCCCCATGTAACAGCAAGGCTCAGAAGAGCCCACACACTCAGCTCTTAACCCCAGTGTGCAGAAAGGGTCAAAACGTGTTTTTCAGCAGAAATAAACATGTTTCTGCAAGTTTGGTCAACCCCATGTAAGTTATGGGGCAGTAACAGCACACTTTTCAAAACGTGTTTTTCAGCCCGAAATAAACGCGTTTTTTCAGACAACTGAATCCCCATGTAACAGCAAGGCTCAGAAGAGCCCACACACTCAGCTCTTAACCCCAGTGTGCAGAAAGGGTCAAAACGTGTTTTTCAGCAGAAATAAACATGTTTCTGCAAGTTTGGTCAACCCCATGTAAGTTATGGGGCAGTAACAGCACACTTTTCAAAACGTGTTTTTCAGCCCGAAATAAACGCGTTTTTTCAGACAACTGAATCCCCATGTTTCAGCAAGGCTCAGAAGAGCCCACACACTCAGCTCTTAACCCCAGTGTGCAGAAAGTGTCAAAACGTGTTTTTCAGCAGAAATAAACATGTTTCTGCAAGTTTGGTCAACCCCATGTAAGTTATGGGGCAGTAACAGCACACTTTTCAAAACTTGTTTTTCAGCCCGAAATAAACGCGTTTTTTCAGACAACTGAATCCCCATGTAACAGCAAGACTCAGAAGAGCCCACACACTCAGCTCTTAACCCCAGCGTGCATAAAGTGTCAAAACGTGTTTTTCAGCAGAAATAAACATGTTTCTGCAAGTTTGGTCAACCCCATGTAAGTTATGGGGCAGTAACAGCACACTTTTCAAAACGTGTTTTTCAGCCCGAAATAAACGCGTTTTTTCAGACAACTGAATCCCCATGTATCAGCAAGGCTCAGAAGAGCCCACACACTCAGCTCTTAACCCCAGTGTGCAGAAAGGGTCAAAACGTGTTTTTCAGCAGAAATAAACATGTTTCTGCAAGTTTGGTCAACCCCATGTAAGTTATGGGGCAGTAACAGCACACTTTTCAAAACGTGTTTTTCAGCCCGAAATAAACACGTTTTTTCAGACAACTGAATCCCCATGTAACAGCAAGGCTCAGAAGAGCCCACACACTCAGCTCTTAACCCCAGTGTGCAGAAAGGGTCAAAACGTGTTTTTCAGCAGAAATAAACATGTTTCTGCAAGTTTGGTCAACCCCATGTAAGTTATGGGGCAGTAACAGCACACTTTTCAAAACGTGTTTTTCAGCCCGAAATAAACGCGTTTTTTCAGACAACTGAATCCCCATGTAACAGCAAGGCTCAGAAGAGCCGACACACTCAGATCTTAACCCCAGTGTGCAGAAAGTGTCAAAACGTGTTTTTCAGCAGAAATAAACATGTTTCTGCAAGTTTGGTCAACCCCATGTAAGTTATGGGGCAGTAACAGCACACTTTTCAAAACGTGTTTTTCATCCCGAAATAAACACGTTTTTTCAGACAACTGAATCCCCATGTAACAGCAAGGCTCAGAAGAGCCCACACACTCAGCTCTTAACCCCAGTGTGCAGAAAGTGTCAAAACGTGTTTTTCAGCAGAAATAAACGTGTTTCTGCAAGTTTGGTCAACCCCATGTAAGTTATGGGGCAGTAACAGCACACTTTTCAAAACGTGTTTTTCACCTGAAATAAACACGTTTTTTCAGACAACTGAATCCCCATGTAACAGCAAGGCTCAGAAGAGCCCACACACTCAGCACTTAACCCCAGTGTGCAGAAAGTGTCAAAACGTGTTTTTCAGCAGAAATAAACATGTTTCTGCAAGTTTGGTCAACCCCATGTAAGTTATGGGGCAGTAACAGCACACTTTTCAAAATGTGTTTTTCAGCACGAAATAAACGCGTTTTTTCAGACAACTGAATCCCCATGTAACAGCAAGGCTCAGAAGAGCCCACACACTCAGCTCTTAACCCCAGTGTGCAGAAAGTGTCAAAACGTGTTTTTCAGCAGAAATAAACATGTTTCTGCAAGTTTGGTCAACCCCATGTAAGTTATGGGGCAGTAACAGCACACTTTTCAAAACGTGTTTTTCAGCCCGAAATAAACGCGTTTTTTCAGACAACTGAATCCCCATGTAACAGCAAGACTCAGAAGAGCCCACACACTCAGCTCTTAACCCCAGCGTGCAGAAAGTGTCAAAACGTGTTTTTCAGCAGAAATAAACATGTTTCTCCAAGTTTGGTCAACCCCATGTAAGTTATGGGGCAGTAACAGCACACTTTTCAAAACTTGTTTTTCAGCCCGAAATAAACGCGTTTTTTCAGACAACTGAATCCCCATGTAACAGCAAGGCTCAGAAGAGCCCACACACTCAGCTCTTAACCCCAGTGTGCAGAAAGGGTCAAAACGTGTTTTTCAGCAGAAATAAACATGTTTCTGCAAGTTTGGTCAACCCCATGTAAGTTATGGGGCAGTAACAGCACACTTTTCAAAACGTGTTTTTCAGCCCGAAATAAACGCGTTTTTTCAGACAACTGAATCCCCATGTAACAGCAAGGCTCAGAAGAGCCCACACACTCAGCTCTTAACCCCAGTGTGCAGAAAGTGTCAAAATGTGTTTTTCAGCAGAAATAAACATATTTCTGCAAGTTTTGTCAACCCCATGTAAGTTATGGGGCAGTAACAGCACACTTTTCAAAACGTGTTTTTCACCGGAAATAAACACGTTTTTTCAGACAACTGAATCCCCATGTAACAGCAAGGCTCAGAAGAGCCCACACACTCAGCTCTTAACCCCAGTGTGCAGAAAGTGTCAAAACGTGTTTTTCAGCAGAAATAAACATGTTTCTGCAAGTTTGGTCAACCCCATGTAAGTTATGGGGCAGTAACAGCACACTTTTCAAAACTTGTTTTTCAGCCCGAAATAAACACGTTTTTTCAGACAACTGAATCCCCATGTAACAGCAAGGCTCAGAAGAGCCCACACGCTCAGCTCTTAACCCCAGTGTGCAGAAAGGGTCAAAACGTGTTTTTCAGCAGAAATAAACATGTTTCTGCAAGTTTGGTCAACCCCATGTAAGTTATGGGGCAGTAACAGTACACTTTTCAAAACGTGTTTTTCAGCCCGAAATAAACACGTTTTTTCAGACAACTGAATCCCCATGTAACAGCAAGGCTCAGAAGAGCCCACACACTCAGCTCTTAACCCCAGTGTGCAGAAAGGGTCAAAACGTGTTTTTCAGCAGAAATAAACATGTTTCTGCAAGTTTGGTCAACCCCATGTAAGTTATGGGGCAGTAACAGCACACTTTTCAAAACGTGTTTTTCAGCCCGAAATAAACGCGTTTTTTCAGACAACTGAATCCCCATGTAACAGCAAGGCTCAGAAGAGCCCACACACTCAGCTCTTAACCCCAGTGTGCAGAAAGGGTCAAAACGTGTTTTTCAGCAGAAATAAACATGTTTCTGCAAGTTTGGTCAACCCCATGTAAGTTATGGGGCAGTAACAGCACACTTTTCAAAACGTGTTTTTCAGCCCGAAATAAATCCGTTTTTTCAGACAACTGAATCCCCATGTATCAGCAAGGCTCAGAAGAGCCCACACACTCAGCTCTTAACCCCAGTGTGCAAAAAAGTGTCAAAACGTGTTTTTCAGCAGAAATAAACATGTTTCGGCAAGTTTGGTCAACCCCATGTAAGTTATGGGGGAGTAACAGCACACTTTTCAAAACTTGTTTTTCAGCCCGAAATAAACGCGTTTTTTCAGTCAACTGAATCCCCATGTAACAGCAAGGCTCAGAAGAGCCCACACGCTCAGCTCTTAACCCCAGTGTGCAGAAAGGGTCAAAACGTGTTTTTCAGCAGAAATAAACATGTTTCTGCAAGTTTGGTCGACCCCATGTAAGTTATGGGGCAGTAACAGCACACTTTTCAAAACGTGTTTTTCAGCCCGACATAAACGCGTTTTTTCAGACAACTGAATCCCCATGTAACAGCAAGGCTCAGAAGAGCCCACACACTCAGCTCTTAACCCCAGTGTGCAGAAAGTGTCAAAACGTGTTTTTCAGCAGAAATAAACATGTTTCTGCAAGTTTGGTCAACCCCATGTAAGTTATGGGGCAGTAACAGCACACTTTTCAAAACGTGTTTTTCAGCCCGAAATAAACGCGTTTTTTCAGACAACTGAATCCCCATGTAACAGCAAGGCTCAGAAGAGCCCACACACTCAGCTCTTAACCCCAGTGTGCAGAAAGTGTCAAAACGTGTTTTTCAGCAGAAATAAACATGTTTCTGCAAGTTTGGTCAACCCCATGTAAGTTATGGGGCAGTAACAGCACACTTTTCAAAACGTGTTTTTCAGCAGAAATAAACATGATTCTGCAAGTTTGGTCAACCCCATGTAAGTTATGGGGCAGTAACAGTACACTTTTCAAAACGTGTTTTTCAGCCCGAAATAAACACGTTTTTTCAGACAACTGAATCCCCATGTAACAGCAAGGCTCAGAAGAGCCCACACACTCAGCTCTTAACCCCAGTGTGCAGAAAGGGTCAAAACGTGTTTTTCAGCAGAAATAAACATGTTTCTGCAAGTTTGGTCAACCCCATGTAAGTTATGGGGCAGTAACAGCACACTTTTCAAAACGTGTTTTTCAGCAGAAATAAACATGTTTCTGCAAGTTTGGTCAACCCCATGTAAGTTATGGGGCAGTAACAGCACACTTTTCAAAATGTGTTTTTCAGCACGAAATAAACGCGTTTTTTCAGACAACTGAATCCCCATGTAACAGCAAGGCTCAGAAGAGCCCACACACTCAGCTCTTAACCCCAGTGTGCAGAAAGGGTCAAAACGTATTTTTCAGCAGAAATAAACATGTTTCTGCAAGTTTGGTCAACCCCATGTAAGTTATGGGGCAGTAACAGCACACTTTTCAAAACGTGTTTTTCAGTCCGAAATAAACACGTTTTTTCAGACAACTGAATCCCCATGTAACAGCAAGGCTCAGAAGAGCCCACACACTCAGCTCTTAACCCCAGTGTGCAGAAAGGGTCAAACGTGTTTTTCAGCGGAGATAAACATGTTTCTGCAAGTTTGGTCAACCCCATGTAAGTTATGGGGCAGTAACAGCACACTTTTCAAAACGTGTTTTTCAGCCCGAAATAAACGCGTTTTTTCAGACAACTGAATCCCCATGTAACAGCAAGGCTCAGAAGAGCCCACACACTCAGCTCTTAACCCCAGTGTGCAGAAAGGGTCAAAACGTGTTTTTCAGCAGAAATAAACATGTTTCTGCAAGTTTGGTCAACCCCATGTAAGTTATGGGGCAGTAACAGCACACTTTTCAAAACGTGTTTTTCAGCCCGAAATAAACGCGTTTTTTCAGACAACTGAATCCCCATGTATCAGCAAGGCTCAGAAGAGCCCACACACTCAGCTCTTAACCCCAGTGTGCAGAAAGTGTCAAAACGTGTTTTTCAGCAGAAATAAACATGTTTCTGCAAGTTTGGTCAACCCCATGTAAGTTATGGGGCAGTAACAGCACACTTTTCAAAACTTGTTTTTCAGCCCGAAATAAACGCGTTTTTTCAGACAACTGAATCCCCATGTAACAGCAAGACTCAGAAGAGCCCACACACTCAGCTCTTAACCCCAGCGTGCATAAAGTGTCAAAACGTGTTTTTCAGCAGAAATAAACATGTTTCTGCAAGTTTGGTCAACCCCATGTAAGTTATGGGGCAGTAACAGCACACTTTTCAAAACGTGTTTTTCAGCCCGAAATAAACGCGTTTTTTCAGACAACTGAATCCCCATGTAACAGCAAGGCTCAGAAGAGCCCACACACTCAGCTCTTAACCCCAGTGTGCAGAAAGTGTCAAAACGTGTTTTTCAGCAGAAATAAACATGTTTCTGCAAGTTTGGTCAACCCCATGTAAGTTATGGGGCAGTAACAGCACACTTTTCAAAATGTGTTTTTCAGCCCGAAATAAACGCGTTTTTTCAGACAACTGAATCCCCATGTAACAGCAAGGCTCAGAAGAGCCCACACACTCAGCTCTTAACCCCAGTGTGCAGAAAGGGTCAAAACGTGTTTTTCAGCAGAAATAAACATGTTTCTGCAAGTTTGGTCAACCCCATGTAAGTTATGGGGCAGTAACAGCACACTTTTCAAAACGTGTTTTTCAGCCCGAAATAAACGCGTTTTTTCAGACAACTGAATCCCCATGTAACAGCAAGGCTCAGAAGAGCCCACACACTCAGCTCTTAACCCCAGTGTGCAGAAAGTGTCAAAACGTGTTTTTCAGCAGAAATAAACATGTTTCTGCAAGTTTGGTCAACCCCATGTAAGTTATGGGGCAGTAACAGCACACTTTTCAAAATGTGTTTTTCAGCACGAAATAAACGCGTTTTTTCAGACAACTGAATCCCCATGTAACAGCAAGGCTCAGAAGAGCCCACACACTCAGCTCTTAACCCCAGTGTGCAGAAAGTGTCAAAACGTGTTTTTCAGCAGAAATAAACATGTTTCTGCAAGTTTGGTCAACCCCATGTAAGTTATGGGGCAGTAACAGCACACTTTTCAAAACGTGTTTTTCAGCCCGAAATAAACGCGTTTTTTCAGACAACTGAATCCCCATGTAACAGCAAGACTCAGAAGAGCCCACACACTCAGCTCTTAACCCCAGCGTGCAGAAAGTGTCAAAACGTGTTTTTCAGCAGAAATAAACATGTTTCTCCAAGTTTGGTCAACCCCATGTAAGTTATGGGGCAGTAACAGCACACTTTTCAAAACTTGTTTTTCAGCCCGAAATAAACGCGTTTTTTCAGACAACTGAATCCCCATGTAACAGCAAGGCTCAGAAGAGCCCACACACTCAGCTCTTAACCCCAGTGTGCAGAAAGGGTCAAAACGTGTTTTTCAGCAGAAATAAACATGTTTCTGCAAGTTTGGTCAACCCCATGTAAGTTATGGGGCAGTAACAGCACACTTTTCAAAACGTGTTTTTCAGCCCGAAATAAACGCGTTTTTTCAGACAACTGAATCCCCATGTAACAGCAAGGCTCAGAAGAGCCCACACACTCAGCTCTTAACCCCAGTGTGCAGAAAGTGTCAAAATGTGTTTTTCAGCAGAAATAAACATATTTCTGCAAGTTTTGTCAACCCCATGTAAGTTATGGGGCAGTAACAGCACACTTTTCAAAACGTGTTTTTCACCGGAAATAAACACGTTTTTTCAGACAACTGAATCCCCATGTAACAGCAAGGCTCAGAAGAGCCCACACACTCAGCTCTTAACCCCAGTGTGCAGAAAGTGTCAAAACGTGTTTTTCAGCAGAAATAAACATGTTTCTGCAAGTTTGGTCAACCCCATGTAAGTTATGGGGCAGTAACAGCACACTTTTCAAAACTTGTTTTTCAGCCCGAAATAAACACGTTTTTTCAGACAACTGAATCCCCATGTAACAGCAAGGCTCAGAAGAGCCCACACGCTCAGCTCTTAACCCCAGTGTGCAGAAAGGGTCAAAACGTGTTTTTCAGCAGAAATAAACATGTTTCTGCAAGTTTGGTCAACCCCATGTAAGTTATGGGGCAGTAACAGTACACTTTTCAAAACGTGTTTTTCAGCCCGAAATAAACACGTTTTTTCAGACAACTGAATCCCCATGTAACAGCAAGGCTCAGAAGAGCCCACACACTCAGCTCTTAACCCCAGTGTGCAGAAAGGGTCAAAACGTGTTTTTCAGCAGAAATAAACATGTTTCTGCAAGTTTGGTCAACCCCATGTAAGTTATGGGGCAGTAACAGCACACTTTTCAAAACGTGTTTTTCAGCCCGAAATAAACGCGTTTTTTCAGACAACTGAATCCCCATGTAACAGCAAGGCTCAGAAGAGCCCACACACTCAGCTCTTAACCCCAGTGTGCAGAAAGGGTCAAAACGTGTTTTTCAGCAGAAATAAACATGTTTCTGCAAGTTTGGTCAACCCCATGTAAGTTATGGGGCAGTAACAGCACACTTTTCAAAACGTGTTTTTCAGCCCGAAATAAATCCGTTTTTTCAGACAACTGAATCCCCATGTATCAGCAAGGCTCAGAAGAGCCCACACACTCAGCTCTTAACCCCAGTGTGCAAAAAAGTGTCAAAACGTGTTTTTCAGCAGAAATAAACATGTTTCGGCAAGTTTGGTCAACCCCATGTAAGTTATGGGGGAGTAACAGCACACTTTTCAAAACTTGTTTTTCAGCCCGAAATAAACGCGTTTTTTCAGTCAACTGAATCCCCATGTAACAGCAAGGCTCAGAAGAGCCCACACGCTCAGCTCTTAACCCCAGTGTGCAGAAAGGGTCAAAACGTGTTTTTCAGCAGAAATAAACATGTTTCTGCAAGTTTGGTCGACCCCATGTAAGTTATGGGGCAGTAACAGCACACTTTTCAAAACGTGTTTTTCAGCCCGACATAAACGCGTTTTTTCAGACAACTGAATCCCCATGTAACAGCAAGGCTCAGAAGAGCCCACACACTCAGCTCTTAACCCCAGTGTGCAGAAAGTGTCAAAACGTGTTTTTCAGCAGAAATAAACATGTTTCTGCAAGTTTGGTCAACCCCATGTAAGTTATGGGGCAGTAACAGCACACTTTTCAAAACGTGTTTTTCAGCCCGAAATAAACGCGTTTTTTCAGACAACTGAATCCCCATGTAACAGCAAGGCTCAGAAGAGCCCACACACTCAGCTCTTAACCCCAGTGTGCAGAAAGTGTCAAAACGTGTTTTTCAGCAGAAATAAACATGTTTCTGCAAGTTTGGTCAACCCCATGTAAGTTATGGGGCAGTAACAGCACACTTTTCAAAACGTGTTTTTCAGCAGAAATAAACATGATTCTGCAAGTTTGGTCAACCCCATGTAAGTTATGGGGCAGTAACAGTACACTTTTCAAAACGTGTTTTTCAGCCCGAAATAAACACGTTTTTTCAGACAACTGAATCCCCATGTAACAGCAAGGCTCAGAAGAGCCCACACACTCAGCTCTTAACCCCAGTGTGCAGAAAGGGTCAAAACGTGTTTTTCAGCAGAAATAAACATGTTTCTGCAAGTTTGGTCAACCCCATGTAAGTTATGGGGCAGTAACAGCACACTTTTCAAAACGTGTTTTTCAGCAGAAATAAACATGTTTCTGCAAGTTTGGTCAACCCCATGTAAGTTATGGGGCAGTAACAGCACACTTTTCAAAATGTGTTTTTCAGCACGAAATAAACGCGTTTTTTCAGACAACTGAATCCCCATGTAACAGCAAGGCTCAGAAGAGCCCACACACTCAGCTCTTAACCCCAGTGTGCAGAAAGGGTCAAAACGTATTTTTCAGCAGAAATAAACATGTTTCTGCAAGTTTGGTCAACCCCATGTAAGTTATGGGGCAGTAACAGCACACTTTTCAAAACGTGTTTTTCAGTCCGAAATAAACACGTTTTTTCAGACAACTGAATCCCCATGTAACAGCAAGGCTCAGAAGAGCCCACACACTCAGCTCTTAACCCCAGTGTGCAGAAAGGGTCAAACGTGTTTTTCAGCGGAGATAAACATGTTTCTGCAAGTTTGGTCAACCCCATGTAAGTTATGGGGCAGTAACAGCACACTTTTCAAAACGTGTTTTTCAGCCCGAAATAAACGCGTTTTTTCAGACAACTGAATCCCCATGTAACAGCAAGGCTCAGAAGAGCCCACACACTCAGCTCTTAACCCCAGTGTGCAGAAAGGGTCAAAACGTGTTTTTCAGCAGAAATAAACATGTTTCTGCAAGTTTGGTCAACCCCATGTAAGTTATGGGGCAGTAACAGCACACTTTTCAAAACGTGTTTTTCAGCCCGAAATAAACGCGTTTTTTCAGACAACTGAATCCCCATGTATCAGCAAGGCTCAGAAGAGCCCACACACTCAGCTCTTAACCCCAGTGTGCAGAAAGTGTCAAAACGTGTTTTTCAGCAGAAATAAACATGTTTCTGCAAGTTTGGTCAACCCCATGTAAGTTATGGGGCAGTAACAGCACACTTTTCAAAACTTGTTTTTCAGCCCGAAATAAACGCGTTTTTTCAGACAACTGAATCCCCATGTAACAGCAAGACTCAGAAGAGCCCACACACTCAGCTCTTAACCCCAGCGTGCATAAAGTGTCAAAACGTGTTTTTCAGCAGAAATAAACATGTTTCTGCAAGTTTGGTCAACCCCATGTAAGTTATGGGGCAGTAACAGCACACTTTTCAAAACGTGTTTTTCAGCCCGAAATAAACGCGTTTTTTCAGACAACTGAATCCCCATGTAACAGCAAGGCTCAGAAGAGCCCACACACTCAGCTCTTAACCCCAGTGTGCAGAAAGTGTCAAAACGTGTTTTTCAGCAGAAATAAACATGTTTCTGCAAGTTTGGTCAACCCCATGTAAGTTATGGGGCAGTAACAGCACACTTTTCAAAATGTGTTTTTCAGCCCGAAATAAACGCGTTTTTTCAGACAACTGAATCCCCATGTAACAGCAAGGCTCAGAAGAGCCCACACACTCAGCTCTTAACCCCAGTGTGCAGAAAGGGTCAAAACGTGTTTTTCAGCAGAAATAAACATGTTTCTGCAAGTTTGGTCAACCCCATGTAAGTTATGGGGCAGTAACAGCACACTTTTCAAAACGTGTTTTTCAGCCCGAAATAAACGCGTTTTTTCAGACAACTGAATCCCCATGTAACAGCAAGGCTCAGAAGAGCCCACACACTCAGCTCTTAACCCCAGTGTGCAGAAAGGGTCAAAACGTGTTTTTCAGCAGAAATAAACATGTTTCTGCAAGTTTGGTCAACCCCATGTAAGTTATGGGGCAGTAACAGCACACTTTTCAAAACGTGTTTTTCAGCCCGAAATAAACACGTTTTTTCAGACAACTGAATCCCCATGTAACAGCAAGGCTCAGAAGAGCCCACACACTCAGCTCTTAACCCCAGTGTGCAGAAAGGGTCAAAACGTGTTTTTCAGCAGAAATAAACATGTTTCTGCAAGTTTGGTCAACCCCATGTAAGTTATGGGGCAGTAACAGCACACTTTTCAAAACGTGTTTTTCAGCCCGAAATAAACGCGTTTTTTCAGACAACTGAATCCCCATGTAACAGCAAGGCTCAGAAGAGCCGACACACTCAGATCTTAACCGCAGTGTGCAGAAAGTGTCAAAACGTGTTTTTCAGCAGAAATAAACATGTTTCTGCAAGTTTGGTCAACCCCATGTAAGTTATGGGGCAGTAACAGCACACTTTTCAAAACGTGTTTTTCAGTCCGAAATAAACACGTTTTTTCAGACAACTGAATCCCCATGTAACAGCAAGGCTCAGAAGAGCCCACACACTCAGCTCTTAACCCCAGTGTGCAGAAAGGGTCAAAACGTGTTTTTCAGCAGAAATAAACATGTTTCTGCAAGTTTGGTCAACCCCATGTAAGTTATGGGGCAGTAACAGCACACTTTTCAAAACGTGTTTTTCAGCCCGAAATAAATGCGTTTTTTCAGACAACTGAATCCCCATGTAACAGCAAGGCTCAGAAGAGCCCACACACTCAGCTCTTAACCCCAGTGTGCAGAAAGGGTCAAAACGTGTTTTTCAGCAGAAATAAACATGTTTCTGCAAGTTTGGTCAACCCCATGTAAGTTATGGGGCAGTAACAGCACACTTTTCAAAACGTGTTTTTCAGCCCGAAATAAACGCATTTTTTCAGACAACTGAATCCCCATGTATCAGCAAGGCTCAGAAGAGCCCACACACTCAGCTCTTAACCCCAGTGTGCAGAAAGTGTCAAAACGTGTTTTTCAGCAGAAATAAACATGTTTCTGCAAGTTTGGTCAACCCCATGTAAGTTATGGGGCAGTAACAGCACACTTTTCAAAACTTGTTTTTCAGCCCGAAATAAACGCGTTTTTTCAGACAACTGAATCCCCATGTAACAGCAAGACTCAGAAGAGCCCACACACTCAGCTCTTAACCCCAGCGTGCATAAAGTGTCAAAACGTGTTTTTCAGCAGAAATAAACATGTTTCTGCAAGTTTGGTCAACCCCATGTAAGTTATGGGGCAGTAACAGCACACTTTTCAAAACGTGTTTTTCAGCCCGAAATAAACGCGTTTTTTCAGACAACTGAATCCCCATGTAACAGCAAGGCTCAGAAGAGCCCACACACTCAGCTCTTAACCCCAGTGTGCAGAAAGTGTCAAAACGTGTTTTTCAGCAGAAATAAACATGTTTCTGCAAGTTTGGTCAACCCCATGTAAGTTATGGGGCAGTAACAGCACACTTTTCAAAACGTGTTTTTCAGCCCGAAATAAACGCGTTTTTTCAGACAACTGAATCCCCATGTAACAGCAAGGCTCAGAAGAGCCCACACACTCAGCTCTTAACCCCAGTGTGCAGAAAGTGTCAAAACGTGTTTTTCAGCAGAAATAAACATGTTTCTGCAAGTTTGGTCAACCCCATGTAAGTTATGGGGCAGTAACAGCACACTTTTCAAAATGTGTTTTTCAGCCCGAAATAAACGCGTTTTTTCAGACAACTGAATCCCCATGTAACAGCAAGGCTCAGAAGAGCCCACACACTCAGCTCTTAACCCCAGTGTGCAGAAAGTGTCAAAACGTGTTTTTCAGCAGAAATAAACATGTTTCTGCAAGTTTGGTCAACCCCATGTAAGTTATGGGGCAGTAACAGCACACTTTTCAAAATGTGTTTTTCAGCCCGAAATAAACGCGTTTTTTCAGACAACTGAATCCCCATGTAACAGCAAGGCTCAGAAGAGCCCACACACTCAGCTCTTAACCCCAGTGTGCAGAAAGGGTCAAAACGTGTTTTTCAGCAGAAATAAACATGTTTCTGCAAGTTTGGTCAACCCCATGTAAGTTATGGGGCAGTAACAGCACACTTTTCAAAACGTGTTTTTCAGCCCGAAATAAACGCGTTTTTTCAGACAACTGAATCCCCATGTAACAGCAAGGCTCAGAAGAGCCCACACACTCAGCTCTTAACCCCAGTGTGCAGAAAGGGTCAAAACGTGTTTTTCAGCAGAAATAAACATGTTTCTGCAAGTTTGGTCAACCCCATGTAAGTTATGGGGCAGTAACAGCACACTTTTCAAAACATGTTTTTCATCCCGAAATAAACACTTTTTTTCAGACAACTGAATCCCCATGTAACAGCAAGGCTCAGAAGAGCCCACACACTCAGCTCTTAACCCCAGTGTGCAGAAAGGGTCAAAACGTGTTTTTCAGCAGAAATAAACATGTTTCTGCAAGTTTGGTCAACCCCATGTAAGTTATGGGGCAGTAACAGCACACTTTTCAAAACGTGTTTTTCAGCCCGAAATAAATGCGTTTTTTCAGACAACTGAATCCCCATGTAACAGCAAGGCTCAGAAGAGCCCACACACTCAGCTCTTAACCCCAGTGTGCAGAAAGGGTCAAAACGTGTTTTTCAGCAGAAATAAACATGTTTCTGCAAGTTTGGTCAACCCCATGTAAGTTATGGGGCAGTAACAGCACACTTTTCAAAACGTGTTTTTCAGCCCGAAATAAACGCATTTTTTCAGACAACTGAATCCCCATGTATCAGCAAGGCTCAGAAGAGCCCACAGACTCAGCTCTTAACCCCAGTGTGCAGAAAGTGTCAAAACGTGTTTTTCAGCAGAAATAAACATGTTTCTGCAAGTTTGGTCAACCCCATGTAAGTTATGGGGCAGTAACAGCACACTTTTCAAAACGTGTTTTTCAGCCCGAAATAAACGCGTTTTTTCAGACAACTGAATCCCCATGTAACAGCAAGGCTCAGAAGAGCCCACACACTCAGCTCTTAACCCCAGTGTGCAGAAAGTGTCAAAACGTGTTTTTCAGCAGAAATAAACATGTTTCTGCAAGTTTGGTCAACCCCATGTAAGTTATGGGGCAGTAACAGCACACTTTTCAAAACGTGTTTTTCAGCCCGAAATAAACGCGTTTTTTCAGACAACTGAATCCCCATGTAACAGCAAGGCTCAGAAGAGCCCACACACTCAGCTCTTAACCCCAGTGTGCAGAAAGTGTCAAAACGTGTTTTTCAGCAGAAATAAACATGTTTCTGCAAGTTTGGTCAACCCCATGTAAGTTATGGGGCAGTAACAGCACACTTTTCAAAATGTGTTTTTCAGCCCGAAATAAACGCGTTTTTTCAGACAACTGAATCCCCATGTAACAGCAAGGCTCAGAAGAGCCCACACACTCAGCTCTTAACCCCAGTGTGCAGAAAGTGTCAAAACGTGTTTTTCAGCAGAAATAAACATGTTTCTGCAAGTTTGGTCAACCCCATGTAAGTTATGGGGCAGTAACAGCACACTTTTCAAAATGTGTTTTTCAGCCCGAAATAAACGCGTTTTTTCAGACAACTGAATCCCCATGTAACAGCAAGGCTCAGAAGAGCCCACACACTCAGCTCTTAACCCCAGTGTGCAGAAAGGGTCAAAACGTGTTTTTCAGCAGAAATAAACATGTTTCTGCAAGTTTGGTCAACCCCATGTAAGTTATGGGGCAGTAACAGCACACTTTTCAAAACGTGTTTTTCAGCCCGAAATAAACGCGTTTTTTCAGACAACTGAATCCCCATGTAACAGCAAGGCTCAGAAGAGCCCACACACTCAGCTCTTAACCCCAGTGTGCAGAAAGGGTCAAAACGTGTTTTTCAGCAGAAATAAACATGTTTCTGCAAGTTTGGTCAACCCCATGTAAGTTATGGGGCAGTAACAGCACACTTTTCAAAACATGTTTTTCAGCCCGAAATAAACACGTTTTTTCAGACAACTGAATCCCCATGTAACAGCAAGGCTCAGAAGAGCCCACACACTCAGCTCTTAACCCCAGTGTGCAGAAAGGGTCAAAACGTGTTTTTCAGCAGAAATAAACATGTTTCTGCAAGTTTGGTCAACCCCATGTAAGTTATGGGGCAGTAACAGCACACTTTTCAAAACGTGTTTTTCAGCCCGAAATAAACGCGTTTTTTCAGACAACTGAATCCCCATGTAACAGCAAGGCTCAGAAGAGCCCACACACTCAGCTCTTAACCCCAGTGTGCAGAAAGTGTCAAAACGTGTTTTTCAGCAGAAATAAACATGTTTCTGCAAGTTTGGTCAACCCCATGTAAGTTATGGGGCAGTAACAGCACACTTTTCAAAACGTGTTTTTCAGCCCGAAATAAACGCGTTTTTTCAGACAACTGAATCCCCATGTAACAGCAAGGCTCAGAAGAGCCCACACACTCAGCTCTTAACCCCAGTGTGCAGAAAGTGTCAAAACGTGTTTTTCAGCAGAAATAAACATGTTTCTGCAAGTTTGGTCAACCCCATGTAAGTTATGGGGCAGAAACAGCACACTTTTCAAAACGTGTTTTTCAGCCCGAAATAAACGCGTTTTTTCAGACAACTGAATCCCCATGTAACAGCAAGGCTCAGAAGAGCCGACACACTCAGATCTTAACCCCAGTGTGCAGAAAGTGTCAAAACGTGTTTTTCAGCAGAAATAAACATGTTTCTGCAAGTTTGGTCAACCCCATGTAAGTTATGGGGCAGTAACAGCACACTTTTCAAAACGTGTTTTTCATCCCGAAATAAACACGTTTTTTCAGACAACTGAATCCCCATGTAACAGCAAGGCTCAGAAGAGCCCACACACTCAGCTCTTAACCCCAGTGTGCAGAAAGGGTCAAAACGTGTTTTTCAGCAGAAATAAACATGTTTCTGCAAGTTTGGTCAACCCCATGTAAGTTATGGGGCAGTAACAGCACACTTTTCAAAAATTGTTTTTCAGCCCGAAATAAACGCGTTTTTTCAGACAACTGAATCCCCATGTAACAGCAAGGCTCAGAAGAGCCCACACACTCAGCTCTTAACCCCAGTGTGCAGAAAGGGTCAAAACGTGTTTTTCAGCAGAAATAAACATGTTTCTGCAAGTTTGGTCAACCCCATGTAAGTTATGGGGCAGTAACAGCACACTTTTCAAAACGTGTTTTTCAGCCCGAAATAAACGCGTTTTTTCAGACAACTGAATCCCCATGTAACAGCAAGGCTCAGAAGAGCCGACACACTCAGATCTTAACCCCAGTGTGCAGAAAGTGTCAAAACGTGTTTTTCAGCAGAAATAAACATGTTTCTGCAAGTTTGGTCAACCCCATGTAAGTTATGGGGCAGTAACAGCACACTTTTCAAAACGTGTTTTTCATCCCGAAATAAACACGTTTTTTCAGACAACTGAATCCCCATGTAACAGCAAGGCTCAGAAGAGCCCACACACTCAGCTCTTAACCCCAGTGTGCAGAAAGTGTCAAAACGTGTTTTTCAGCAGAAATAAACATGTTTCTGCAAGTTTGGTCAACCCCATGTAAGTTATGGGGCAGTAACAGCACACTTTTCAAAACTTGTTTTTCAGCCCGAAATAAACGCGTTTTTTCAGACAACTGAATCCCCATGTAACAGCAAGGCTCAGAAGAGCCCACACACTCAGCTCTTAACCCCAGTGTGCAGAAAGTGTCAAAACGTGTTTTTCAGCAGAAATAAACATGTTTCTGCAAGTTTGGTCAACCCCATGTAAGTTATGGGGCAGTAACAGTACACTTTTCAAAACGTGTTTTTCAGCCCGAAATAAACGCGTTTTTTCAGACAACTGAATCCCCATGTAACAGCAAGGCTCAGAAGAGCCGACACACTCAGATCTTAACCCCAGTGTGCAGAAAGTGTCAAAACTTGTTTTTCAGCAGAAATAAACATGTTTCTGCAAGTTTGGTCAACCCCATGTAAGTTATGGGGCAGTAACAGCACACTTTTCAAAACGTGTTTTTCATCCCGAAATAAACACGTTTTTTCAGACAACTGAATCCCCATGTAACAGCAAGGCTCAGAAGAGGCCACACACTCAGCTCTTAACCCCAGTGTGCAGAAAGTGTCAAAACGTGTTTTTCAGCAGAAATAAACATGTTTCTGCAAGTTTGGTCAACCCCATGTAAGTTATGGGGCAGTAACAGCACACTTTTCAAAACTTGTTTTTCAGCCCGAAATAAACGCGTTTTTTCAGTCAACTGAATCCCCATGTAACAGCAAGGCTCAGAAGAGCCCACACACTCAGCTCTTAACCCCAGTGTGCAGAAAGGGTCAAAACGTGTTTTTCAGCAGAAATAAACATGTTTCTGCAAGTTTGGTCAACCCCATGTAAGTTATGGGGCAGTAACAGCACACTTTTCAAAACGTGTTTTTCAGCCCGAAATAAACGCGTTTTTTCAGACAACTGAATCCCCATGTAACAGCAAGGCTCAGAAGAGCCCACACACTCAGCTCTTAACCCCAGTGTGCAGAAAGTGTCAAAACGTGTTTTTCAGCAGAAATAAACATGTTTCTGCAAGTTTGGTCAACCCCATGTAAGTTATGGGGCAGTAACAGCACACTTTTCAAAACGAGTTTTTCACCCGAAATAAACACGTTTTTTCAGACAACTGAATCCCCATGTAACAGCAAGGCTCAGAAGAGCCCACACACTCAGCTCTTAACCCCAGTGTGCAGAAAGTGTCAAAACGTGTTTTTCAGCAGAAATAAACATGTTTCTGCAAGTTTGGTCAACCCCATGTAAGTTATGGGGCAGTAACAGCACACTTTTCAAAACGTGTTTTTCAGCCCGAAATAAACGCGTTTTTTCAGACAACTGAATTCCCATGTAACAGCAAGACTCAGAAGAGCCCACACACTCAGCTCTTAACCCCAGCGTGCAGAAAGTGTCAAAACGTGTTTTTCAGCAGAAATAAACATGTTTCTCCAAGTTTGGTCAACCCCATGTAAGTTATGGGGCAGTAACAGCACACTTTTCAAAACTTGTTTTTCAGCCCGAAATAAACGCGTTTTTTCAGACAACTGAATCCCCATGTAACAGCAAGGCTCAGAAGAGCCCACACACTCAGCTCTTAACCCCAGTGTGCAGAAAGGGTCAAAACGTGTTTTTCAGCAGAAATAAACATGTTTCTGCAAGTTTGGTCAACCCCATGTAAGTTATGGGGCAGTAACAGCACACTTTTCAAAACATGTTTTTCAGCCCGAAATAAACGCGTTTTTTCAGACAACTGAATCCCCATGTAACAGCAAGGCTCAGAAGAGCCCACACACTCAGCTCTTAACCCCAGTGTGCAGAAAGTGTCAAAATGTGTTTTTCAGCAGAAATAAACATATTTCTGCAAGTTTTGTCAACCCCATGTAAGTTATGGGGCAGTAACAGCACACTTTTCAAAACGTGTTTTTCACCCGAAATAAACACGTTTTTTCAGACAACTGAATCCCCATGTAACAGCAAGGCTCAGAAGAGCCCACACACTCAGCTCTTAACCCCAGTGTGCAGAAAGTGTCAAAACGTGTTTTTCAGCAGAAATAAACATGTTTCTGCAAGTTTGGTCAACCCCATGTAAGTTATGGGGCAGTAACAGCACACTTTTCAAAACTTGTTTTTCAGCCCGAAATAAACACGTTTTTTCAGACAACTGAATCCCCATGTAACAGCAAGGCTCAGAAGAGCCCACACGCTCAGCTCTTAACCCCAGTGTGCAGAAAGGGTCAAAACGTGTTTTTCAGCAGAAATAAACATGTTTCTGCAAGTTTGGTCAACCCCATGTAAGTTATGGGGCAGTAACAGTACACTTTTCAAAACGTGTTTTTCAGCCCGAAATAAACACGTTTTTTCAGACAACTGAATCCCCATGTAACAGCAAGGCTCAGAAGAGCCCACACACTCAGCTCTTAACCCCAGTGTGCAGAAAGGGTCAAAACGTGTTTTTCAGCAGAAATAAACATGTTTCTGCAAGTTTGGTCAACCCCATGTAAGTTATGGGGCAGTAACAGCACACTTTTCAAAACGTGTTTTTCAGCCCGAAATAAACGCGTTTTTTCAGACAACTGAATCCCCATGTAACAGCAAGGCTCAGAAGAGCCCACACACTCAGCTCTTAACCCCAGTGTGCAGAAAGGGTCAAAACGTGTTTTTCAGCAGAAATAAACATGTTTCTGCAAGTTTGGTCAACCCCATGTAAGTTATGGGGCAGTAACAGCACACTTTTCAAAACGTGTTTTTCAGCCCGAAATAAATCCGTTTTTTCAGACAACTGAATCCCCATGTATCAGCAAGGCTCAGAAGAGCCCACACACTCAGCTCTTAACCCCAGTGTGCAAAAAAGTGTCAAAACGTGTTTTTCAGCAGAAATAAACATGTTTCGGCAAGTTTGGTCAACCCCATGTAAGTTATGGGGGAGTAACAGCACACTTTTCAAAACTTGTTTTTCAGCCCGAAATAAACGCGTTTTTTCAGTCAACTGAATCCCCATGTAACAGCAAGGCTCAGAAGAGCCCACACGCTCAGCTCTTAACCCCAGTGTGCAGAAAGGGTCAAAACGTGTTTTTCAGCAGAAATAAACATGTTTCTGCAAGTTTGGTCAACCCCATGTAAGTTATGGGGCAGTAACAGCACACTTTTCAAAACGTGTTTTTCAGCCCGACATAAACGCGTTTTTTCAGACAACTGAATCCCCATGTAACAGCAAGGCTCAGAAGAGCCCACACACTCAGCTCTTAACCCCAGTGTGCAGAAAGTGTCAAAACGTGTTTTTCAGCAGAAATAAACATGTTTCTGCAAGTTTGGTCAACCCCATGTAAGTTATGGGGCAGTAACAGCACACTTTTCAAAACGTGTTTTTCAGCCCGAAATAAACGCGTTTTTTCAGACAACTGAATCCCCATGTAACAGCAAGGCTCAGAAGAGCCCACACACTCAGCTCTTAACCCCAGTGTGCAGAAAGTGTCAAAACGTGTTTTTCAGCAGAAATAAACATGTTTCTGCAAGTTTGGTCAACCCCATGTAAGTTATGGGGCAGTAACAGCACACTTTTCAAAACGTGTTTTTCAGCAGAAATAAACATGATTCTGCAAGTTTGGTCAACCCCATGTAAGTTATGGGGCAGTAACAGTACACTTTTCAAAACGTGTTTTTCAGCCCGAAATAAACACGTTTTTTCAGACAACTGAATCCCCATGTAACAGCAAGGCTCAGAAGAGCCCACACACTCAGCTCTTAACCCCAGTGTGCAGAAAGGGTCAAAACGTGTTTTTCAGCAGAAATAAACATGTTTCTGCAAGTTTGGTCAACCCCATGTAAGTTATGGGGCAGTAACAGCACACTTTTCAAAACGTGTTTTTCAGCCCGAAATAAACGCGTTTTTTCAGACAACTGAATCCCCATGTAACAGCAAGGCTCAGAAGAGCCCACACACTCAGCTCTTAACCCCAGTGTGCAGAAAGGGTCAAAACGTGTTTTTCAGCAGAAATAAACATGTTTCTGCAAGTTTGGTCAACCCCATGTAAGTTATGGGGCAGTAACAGCACACTTTTCAAAATGTGTTTTTCAGCCCGAAATAAATCCGTTTTTTCAGACAACTGAATCCCCATGTATCAGCAAGGCTCAGAAGAGCCCACACACTCAGCTCTTAACCCCAGTGTGCAGAAAGTGTCAAAACGTGTTTTTCAGCAGAAATAAACATGTTTCTGCAAGTTTGGTCAACCCCATGTAAGTTATGGGGGAGTAACAGCACACTTTTCAAAACTTGTTTTTCAGCCCGAAATAAACGCGTTTTTTCAGACAACTGAATCCCCATGTAACAGCAAGACTCAGAAGAGCCCACACACTCAGCTCTTAACCCCAGCGTGCAGAAAGTGTCAAAACGTGTTTTTCAGCAGAAATAAACATGTTTCTGCAAGTTTGGTCAACCCCATGTAAGTTATGGGGCAGTAACAGCACACTTTTCAAAACGTGTTTTTCAGCCCGACATAAACGCGTTTTTTCAGACAACTGAATCCCCATGTAACAGCAAGGCTCAGAAGAGCCCAAACACTCAGCTCTTAGCCCCAGCGTGCAGAAAGTGTCAAAACGTGTTTTTCAGCAGAAATAAACATGTTTCTCCAAGTTTGGTCAACCCCATGTAAGTTATGGGGCAGTAACAGCACACTTTTCAAAACTTGTTTTTCAGCCCGAAATAAACGCGTTTTTTCAGACAACTGAATCCCCATGTAACAGCAAGGCTCAGAAGAGCCCACACGCTCAGCTCTTAACCCCAGTGTGCAGAAAGGGTCAAAACGTGTTTTTCAGCAGAAATAAACATGTTTCTGCAAGTTTGGTCAACCCCATGTAAGTTATGGGGCAGTAACAGCACACTTTTCAAAACGTGTTTTTCAGCCCGACATAAACGCGTTTTTTCAGACAACTGAATCCCCATGTAACAGCAAGGCTCAGAAGAGCCCACACACTCAGCTCTTAACCCCAGTGTGCAGAAAGTGTCAAAACGTGTTTTTCAGCAGAAATAAACATGTTTCTGCAAGTTTGGTCAACCCCATGTAAGTTATGGGGCAGTAACAGCACACTTTTCAAAACGTGTTTTTCATCCCGAAAAAAACACGTTTTTTCAGACAACTGAATCCCCATGTAACAGCAAGGCTCAGAAGAGCCCACACACTCAGCTCTTAACCCCAGTGTGCAGAAAGGGTCAAAACGTGTTTTTCAGCAGAAATAAACATGTTTCTGCAAGTTTGGTCAACCCCATGTAAGTTATGGGGCAGTAACAGCACACTTTTCAAAAATTGTTTTTCAGCCCGAAATAAACGCGTTTTTTCAGACAACTGAATCCCCATGTAACAGCAAGGCTCAGAAGAGCCCACACACTCAGCTCTTAACCCCAGTGTGCAGAAAGTGTCAAAACGTGTTTTTCAGCAGAAATAAACATGTTTCTGCAAGTTTGGTCAACCCCATGTAAGTTATGGGGCAGTAACAGCACACTTTTCAAAACGTGTTTTTCATCCCGAAATAAACACGTTTTTTCAGACAACTGAATCCCCATGTAACAGCAAGGCTCAGAAGAGCCCACACACTCAGCTCTTAACCCCAGTGTGCAGAAAGTGTCAAAACGTGTTTTTCAGCAGAAATAAACATGTTTCTGCAAGTTTGGTCAACCCCATGTAAGTTATGGGGGAGTAACAGCACACTTTTCAAAACTTGTTTTTCAGCCCGAAATAAACGCGTTTTTTCAGACAACTGAATCCCCATGTAACAGCAAGACTCAGAAGAGCCCACACACTCAGCTCTTAACCCCAGCGTGCAGAAAGTGTCAAAACGTGTTTTTCAGCAGAAATAAACATGTTTCTGCAAGTTTGGTCAACCCCATGTAAGTTATGGGGCAGTAACAGCACACTTTTCAAAACGTGTTTTTCAGCCCGAAATAAACGCGTTTTTTCAGACAACTGAATCCCCATGTAACAGCAAGGCTCAGAAGAGCCCAAACACTCAGCTCTTAGCCCCAGCGTGCAGAAAGTGTCAAAACGTGTTTTTCAGCAGAAATAAACATGTTTCTCCAAGTTTGGTCAACCCCAGGTAAGTTATGGGGCAGTAACAGCACACTTTTCAAAACTTGTTTTTCAGCCCGAAATAAACGCGTTTTTTCAGACAACTGAATCCCCATGTAACAGCAAGGCTCAGAAGAGCCCACACGCTCAGCTCTTAACCCCAGTGTGCAGAAAGGGTCAAAACGTGTTTTTCAGCAGAAATAAACATGTTTCTGCAAGTTTGGTCAACCCCATGTAAGTTATGGGGCAGTAACAGCACACTTTTCAAAACGTGTTTTTCAGCCCGACATAAACGCGTTTTTTCAGACAACTGAATCCCCATGTAACAGCAAGGCTCAGAAGAGCCCACACACTCAGCTCTTAACCCCAGTGTGCAGAAAGTGTCAAAACGTGTTTTTCAGCAGAAATAAACATGTTTCTGCAAGTTTGGTCAACCCCATGTAAGTTATGGGGCAGTAACAGCACACTTTTCAAAACGTGTTTTTCAGCCCGAAATAAACGCGTTTTTTCAGACAACTGAATCCCCATGTAACAGCAAGGCTCAGAAGAGCCCACACACTCAGCTCTTAACCCCAGTGTGCAGAAAGTGTCAAAACGTGTTTTTCAGCAGAAATAAACATGTTTCTGCAAGTTTGGTCAACCCCATGTAAGTTATGGGGCAGAAACAGCACACTTTTCAAAACGTGTTTTTCAGCCCGAAATAAACGCGTTTTTTCAGACAACTGAATCCCCATGTTACAGCAAGGCTCAGAAGAGCCCACACACTCAGCTCTTAACCCCAGTGTGCAGAAAGTGTCAAAACGTGTTTTTCAGCAGAAATAAACATGTTTCTGCAAGTTTGGTCAACCCCATGTAAGTTATGGGGCAGTAACAGCACACTTTTCAAAACGTGTTTTTCAGCCCGAAATAAACGCGTTTTTTCAGACAACTGAATCCCCATGTAACAGCAAGGCTCAGAAGAGCCGACACACTCAGATCTTAACCCCAGTGTGCAGAAAGTGTCAAAACGTGTTTTTCAGCAGAAATAAACATGTTTCTGCAAGTTTGGTCAACCCCATGTAAGTTATGGGGCAGTAACAGCACACTTTTCAAAACGTGTTTTTCATCCCGAAATAAACACGTTTTTTCAGACAACTGAATCCCCATGTAACAGCAAGGCTCAGAAGAGCCCACACACTCAGCTCTTAACCCCAGTGTGCAGAAAGGGTCAAAACGTGTTTTTCAGCAGAAATAAACATGTTTCTGCAAGTTTGGTCAACCCCATGTAAGTTATGGGGCAGTAACAGCACACTTTTCAAAAATTGTTTTTCAGCCCGAAATAAACGCGTTTTTTCAGACAACTGAATCCCCATGTAACAGCAAGGCTCAGAAGAGCCCACACACTCAGCTCTTAACCCCAGTGTGCAGAAAGGGTCAAAACGTGTTTTTCAGCAGAAATAAACATGTTTCTGCAAGTTTGGTCAACCCCATGTAAGTTATGGGGCAGTAACAGCACACTTTTCAAAACGTGTTTTTCAGCCCGAAATAAACGCGTTTTTTCAGACAACTGAATCCCCATGTAACAGCAAGGCTCAGAAGAGCCGACACACTCAGATCTTAACCCCAGTGTGCAGAAAGTGTCAAAACGTGTTTTTCAGCAGAAATAAACATGTTTCTGCAAGTTTGGTCAACCCCATGTAAGTTATGGGGCAGTAACAGCACACTTTTCAAAACGTGTTTTTCATCCCGAAATAAACACGTTTTTTCAGACAACTGAATCCCTATGTAACAGCAAGTCTCAGAAGAGCCCACACACTCAGCTCTTAACCCCAGTGTGCAGAAAGTGTCAAAACGTGTTTTTCAGCAGAAATAAACATGTTTCTGCAAGTTTGGTCAACCCCATGTAAGTTATGGGGCAGTAACAGCACACTTTTCAAAACTTGTTTTTCAGCCCGAAATAAACGCGTTTTTTCAGACAACTGAATCCCCATGTAACAGCAAGGCTCAGAAGAGCCCACACACTCAGCTCTTAACCCCAGTGTGCAGAAAGTGTCAAAACGTGTTTTTCAGCAGAAATAAACGTTTCTGCAAGTTTGGTCAACCCCATGTAAGTTATGGGGCAGTAACAGTACACTTTTCAAAACGTGTTTTTCAGCCCGAAATAAACGCGTTTTTTCAGACAACTGAATCCCCATGTAACAGCAAGGCTCAGAAGAGCCGACACACTCAGATCTTAACCCCAGTGTGCAGAAAGTGTCAAAACTTGTTTTTCAGCAGAAATAAACATGTTTCTGCAAGTTTGGTCAACCCCATGTAAGTTATGGGGCAGTAACAGCACACTTTTCAAAACGTGTTTTTCATCCCGAAATAAACACGTTTTTTCAGACAACTGAATCCCCATGTAACAGCAAGGCTCAGAAGAGGCCACACACTCAGCTCTTAACCCCAGTGTGCAGAAAGTGTCAAAACGTGTTTTTCAGCAGAAATAAACATGTTTCTGCAAGTTTGGTCAACCCCATGTAAGTTATGGGGCAGTAACAGCACACTTTTCAAAACTTGTTTTTCAGCCCGAAATAAACGCGTTTTTTCAGACAACTGAATCCCCATGTAACAGCAAGGCTCAGAAGAGCCCACACGCTCAGCTCTTAACCCCAGTGTGCAGAAAGGGTCAAAACGTGTTTTTCAGCAGAAATAAACATGTTTCTGCAAGTTTGGTCAACCCCATGTAAGTTATGGGGCAGTAACAGCACACTTTTCAAAACGTGTTTTTCAGCCCGACATAAACGCGTTTTTTCAGACAACTGAATCCCCATGTAACAGCAAGGCTCAGAAGAGCCCACACACTCAGCTCTTAACCCCAGTGTGCAGAAAGTGTCAAAACGTGTTTTTCAGCAGATATAAACATGTTTCTGCAAGTTTGGTCAACCCCATGTAAGTTATGGGGCAGTAACAGCACACTTTTCAAAACGTGTTTTTCAGCCCGAAATAAACGCGTTTTTTCAGACAACTGAATCCCCATGTAACAGCAAGGCTCAGAAGAGCCCACACACTCAGCTCTTAACCCCAGTGTGCAGAAAGTGTCAAAACGTGTTTTTCAGCAGAAATAAACATGTTTCTGCAAGTTTGGTCAACCCCATGTAAGTTATGGGGCAGAAACAGCACACTTTTCGAAACGTGTTTTTCAGCCCGAAATAAACGCGTTTTTTCAGACAACTGAATCCCCATGTAACAGCAAGGCTCAGAAGAGCCCACACACTCAGCTCTTAACCCCAGTGTGCAGAAAGTGTCAAAACGTGTTTTTCAGCAGAAATAAACATGTTTCTGCAAGTTTGGTCAACCCCATGTAAGTTATGGGGCAGTAACAGCACACTTTTCAAAATGTGTTTTTCAGCACGAAATAAACGCGTTTTTTCAGACAACTGAATCCCCATGTAACAGCAAGGCTCAGAAGAGCCCACACACTCAGCTCTTAACCCCAGTGTGCAGAAAGGGTCAAAACGTGTTTTTCAGCAGAAATAAACATGTTTCTGCAAGTTTGGTCAACCCCATGTAAGTTATGGGGCAGTAACAGCACACTTTTCAAAACGTGTTTTTCAGCCCGAAATAAACACGTTTTTTCAGACAACTGAATCCCCATGTAACAGCAAGGCTCAGAAGAGCCCACACACTCAGCTCTTAACCCCAGTGTGCAGAAAGGGTCAAAACGTGTTTTTCAGCAGAAATAAACATGTTTCTGCAAGTTTGGTCAACCCCATGTAAGTTATGGGGCAGTAACAGCACACTTTTCAAAACGTGTTTTTCAGCCCGAAATAAACGCGTTTTTTCAGACAACTGAATCCCCATGTAACAGCAAGGCTCAGAAGAGCCCACACACTCAGCTCTTAACCCCAGTGTGCAGAAAGGGTCAAAACGTGTTTTTCAGCAGAAATAAACATGTTTCTGCAAGTTTGGTCAACCCCATGTAAGTTATGGGGCAGTAACAGCACACTTTTCAAAACTTGTTTTTCAGCCCGAAATAAACGCGTTTTTTCAGACAACTGAATCCCCATGTAACAGCAAGACTCAGAAGAGCCCACACACTCAGCTCTTAACCCCAGTGTGCAGAAAGGGTCAAAACGTGTTTTTCAGCAGAAATAAACATGTTTCTGCACGTTTGGTCAACCCCATGTAAGTTATGGGGCAGTAACAGCACACTTTTCAAAAATTGTTTTTCAGCCCGAAATAAACGCGTTTTTTCAGACAACTGAATCCCCATGTAACAGCAAGGCTCAGAAGAGCCCACACACTCAGCTCTTAACCCCAGTGTGCAGAAAGGGTCAAAACGTGTTTTTCAGCAGAAATAAACATGTTTCTGCAAGTTTGGTCAACCCCATGTAAGTTATGGGGCAGTAACAGCACACTTTTCAAAACGTGTTTTTCAGCCCGAAATAAACGCGTTTTTTCAGACAACTGAATCCCCATGTAACAGCAAGGCTCAGAAGAGCCGACACACTCAGATCTTAACCCCAGTGTGCAGAAAGTGTCAAAACGTGTTTTTCAGCAGAAATAAACATGTTTCTGCAAGTTTGGTCAACCCCATGTAAGTTATGGGGCAGTAACAGCACACTTTTCAAAACGTGTTTTTCATCCCGAAATAAACACGTTTTTTCAGACAACTGAATCCCTATGTAACAGCAAGTCTCAGAAGAGCCCACACACTCAGCTCTTAACCCCAGTGTGCAGAAAGTGTCAAAACGTGTTTTTCAGCAGAAATAAACATGTTTCTGCAAGTTTGGTCAACCCCATGTAAGTTATGGGGCAGTAACAGCACACTTTTCAAAACTTGTTTTTCAGCCCGAAATAAACGCGTTTTTTCAGACAACTGAATCCCCATGTAACAGCAAGGCTCAGAAGAGCCCACACACTCAGCTCTTAACCCCAGTGTGCAGAAAGTGTCAAAACGTGTTTTTCAGCAGAAATAAACGTTTCTGCAAGTTTGGTCAACCCCATGTAAGTTATGGGGCAGTAACAGTACACTTTTCAAAACGTGTTTTTCAGCCCGAAATAAACGCGTTTTTTCAGACAACTGAATCCCCATGTAACAGCAAGGCTCAGAAGAGCCGACACACTCAGATCTTAACCCCAGTGTGCAGAAAGTGTCAAAACTTGTTTTTCAGCAGAAATAAACATGTTTCTGCAAGTTTGGTCAACCCCATGTAAGTTATGGGGCAGTAACAGCACACTTTTCAAAACGTGTTTTTCATCCCGAAATAAACACGTTTTTTCAGACAACTGAATCCCCATGTAACAGCAAGGCTCAGAAGAGGCCACACACTCAGCTCTTAACCCCAGTGTGCAGAAAGTGTCAAAACGTGTTTTTCAGCAGAAATAAACATGTTTCTGCAAGTTTGGTCAACCCCATGTAAGTTATGGGGCAGTAACAGCACACTTTTCAAAACTTGTTTTTCAGCCCGAAATAAACGCGTTTTTTCAGACAACTGAATCCCCATGTAACAGCAAGGCTCAGAAGAGCCCACACGCTCAGCTCTTAACCCCAGTGTGCAGAAAGGGTCAAAACGTGTTTTTCAGCAGAAATAAACATGTTTCTGCAAGTTTGGTCAACCCCATGTAAGTTATGGGGCAGTAACAGCACACTTTTCAAAACGTGTTTTTCAGCCCGACATAAACGCGTTTTTTCAGACAACTGAATCCCCATGTAACAGCAAGGCTCAGAAGAGCCCACACACTCAGCTCTTAACCCCAGTGTGCAGAAAGTGTCAAAACGTGTTTTTCAGCAGATATAAACATGTTTCTGCAAGTTTGGTCAACCCCATGTAAGTTATGGGGCAGTAACAGCACACTTTTCAAAACGTGTTTTTCAGCCCGAAATAAACGCGTTTTTTCAGACAACTGAATCCCCATGTAACAGCAAGGCTCAGAAGAGCCCACACACTCAGCTCTTAACCCCAGTGTGCAGAAAGTGTCAAAACGTGTTTTTCAGCAGAAATAAACATGTTTCTGCAAGTTTGGTCAACCCCATGTAAGTTATGGGGCAGAAACAGCACACTTTTCGAAACGTGTTTTTCAGCCCGAAATAAACGCGTTTTTTCAGACAACTGAATCCCCATGTAACAGCAAGGCTCAGAAGAGCCCACACACTCAGCTCTTAACCCCAGTGTGCAGAAAGTGTCAAAACGTGTTTTTCAGCAGAAATAAACATGTTTCTGCAAGTTTGGTCAACCCCATGTAAGTTATGGGGCAGTAACAGCACACTTTTCAAAATGTGTTTTTCAGCACGAAATAAACGCGTTTTTTCAGACAACTGAATCCCCATGTAACAGCAAGGCTCAGAAGAGCCCACACACTCAGCTCTTAACCCCAGTGTGCAGAAAGGGTCAAAACGTGTTTTTCAGCAGAAATAAACATGTTTCTGCAAGTTTGGTCAACCCCATGTAAGTTATGGGGCAGTAACAGCACACTTTTCAAAACGTGTTTTTCAGCCCGAAATAAACACGTTTTTTCAGACAACTGAATCCCCATGTAACAGCAAGGCTCAGAAGAGCCCACACACTCAGCTCTTAACCCCAGTGTGCAGAAAGGGTCAAAACGTGTTTTTCAGCAGAAATAAACATGTTTCTGCAAGTTTGGTCAACCCCATGTAAGTTATGGGGCAGTAACAGCACACTTTTCAAAACGTGTTTTTCAGCCCGAAATAAACGCGTTTTTTCAGACAACTGAATCCCCATGTAACAGCAAGGCTCAGAAGAGCCCACACACTCAGCTCTTAACCCCAGTGTGCAGAAAGGGTCAAAACGTGTTTTTCAGCAGAAATAAACATGTTTCTGCAAGTTTGGTCAACCCCATGTAAGTTATGGGGCAGTAACAGCACACTTTTCAAAACTTGTTTTTCAGCCCGAAATAAACGCGTTTTTTCAGACAACTGAATCCCCATGTAACAGCAAGACTCAGAAGAGCCCACACACTCAGCTCTTAACCCCAGCGTGCAGAAAGTGTCAAAACGTGTTTTTCAGCAGAAATAAACATGTTTCTGCAAGTTTGGTCAACCCCATGTAAGTTATGGGGCAGTAACAGCACACTTTTCAAAACGTGTTTTTCAGCCCGAAATAAACGCGTTTTTGCAGACAACTGAATCCCCATGTAACAGCAAGGCTCAGAAGAGCCCAAACACTCAGCATTTAGCCCCAGCGTGCAGAAAGTGTCAAAACATGTTTTTCAGCAGAAATAAACATGTTTCTCCAAGTTTGGTCAACCCCATGTAAGTTATGGGGCAGTAACAGCACACTTTTCAAAACTTGTTTTTCAGCCCGAAATAAACGCGTTTTTTCAGACAACTGAATCCCCATGTAACAGCAAGGCTCAGAAGAGCCCACACGCTCAGCTCTTAACCCCAGTGTGCAGAAAGGGTCAAAACGTGTTTTTCAGCAGAAATAAACATGTTTCTGCAAGTTTGGTCAACCCCATGTAAGTTATGGGGCAGTAACAGCACACTTTTCAAAACGTGTTTTTCAGCCCGAAATAAACGCGTTTTTTCAGACAACTGAATCCCCATGTAACAGCAAGGCTCAGAAGAGCCCACACACTCAGCTCTTAACCCCAGTGTGCAGAAAGTGTCAAAACGTGTTTTTCAGCAGAAATAAACATGTTTCTGCAAGTTTGGTCAACCCCATGTAAGTTATGGGGCAGTAACAGCACACTTTTCAAAACGTGTTTTTCAGCCCGAAATAAACGCGTCTTTTCAGACAACTGAATCCCCATGTAACAGCAAGGCTCAGAAGAGCCCACACACTCAGCTCTTAACCCCAGTGTGCAGAAAGTGTCAAAACGTGTTTTTCAGCAGAAATAAACATGTTTCTGCAAGTTTGGTCAACCCCATGTAAGTTATGGGGCAGTAACTGCACACTTTTCAAAACTTGTTTTTCAGCCCGAAATAAACGCGTTTTTTCAGACAACTGAATCCCCATGTAACAGCAAGGCTCAGAAGAGCCCACACGCTCAGCTCTTAACCCCAGTGTGCAGAAAGGGTCAAAACGTGTTTTTCAGCAGAAATAAACATGTTTCTGCAAGTTTGGTCAACCCCATGTAAGTTATGGGGCAGTAACAGCACACTTTTCAAAACGTGTTTTTCAGCCCGAAATAAACGCGTTTTTTCAGACAACTGAATCCCCATGTAACAGCAAGGCTCAGAAGAGCCCACACACTCAGCTCTTAACCCCAGTGTGCAGAAAGTGTCAAAACGTGTTTTTCAGCAGAAATAAACATGTTTCTGCAAGTTTGGTCAACCCCATGTAAGTTATGGGGCAGTAACAGCACACTTTTCAAAACGTGTTTTTCAGCCCGAAATAAACGCGTTTTTTCAGACAACTGAATCCCCATGTAACAGCAAGGCTCAGAAGAGCCCACACACTCAGCTCTTAACCCCAGTGTGCAGAAAGTGTCAAAACGTGTTTTTCAGCAGAAATAAACATGTTTCTGCAAGTTTGGTCAACCCCATGTAAGTTATGGGGCAGAAACAGCACACTTTTCAAAACGTGTTTTTCAGCCCGAAATAAACGCGTTTTTTCAGACAACTGAATCCCCATGTAACAGCAAGGCTCAGAAGAGCCCACACACTCAGCTCTTAACCCCAGTGTGCAGAAAGTGTCAAAACGTGTTTTTCAGCAGAAATAAACATGTTTCTGCAAGTTTGGTCAACCCCATGTAAGTTATGGGGCAGTAACAGCACACTTTTCAAAATGTGTTTTTCAGCACGAAATAAACGCGTTTTTTCAGACAACTGAATCCCCATGTAACAGCAAGGCTCAGAAGAGCCCACACACTCAGCTCTTAACCCCAGTGTGCAGAAAGGGTCAAAACGTGTTTTTCAGCAGAAATAAACATGTTTCTGCAAGTTTGGTCAACCCCATGTAAGTTATGGGGCAGTAACAGCACACTTTTCAAAACGTGTTTTTCAGCCCGAAATAAACACGTTTTTTCAGACAACTGAATCCCCATGTAACAGCAAGGCTCAGAAGAGCCCACACACTCAGCTCTTAACCCCAGTGTGCAGAAAGGGTCAAAACGTGTTTTTCAGCAGAAATAAACATGTTTCTGCAAGTTTGGTCAACCCCATGTAAGTTATGGGGCAGTAACAGCACACTTTTCAAAACGTGTTTTTCAGCCCGAAATAAACGCGTTTTTTCAGACAACTGAATCCCCATGTAACAGCAAGGCTCAGAAGAGCCCACACACTCAGCTCTTAACCCCAGTGTGCAGAAAGGGTCAAAACGTGTTTTTCAGCAGAAATAAACATGTTTCTGCAAGTTTGGTCAACCCCATGTAAGTTATGGGGCAGTAACAGCACACTTTTCAAAACTTGTTTTTCAGCCCGAAATAAACGCGTTTTTTCAGACAACTGAATCCCCATGTAACAGCAAGACTCAGAAGAGCCCACACACTCAGCTCTTAACCCCAGCGTGCAGAAAGTGTCAAAACGTGTTTTTCAGCAGAAATAAACATGTTTCTGCAAGTTTGGTCAACCCCATGTAAGTTATGGGGCAGTAACAGCACACTTTTCAAAACGTGTTTTTCAGCCCGAAATAAACGCGTTTTTTCAGACAACTGAATCCCCATGTAACAGCAAGGCTCAGAAGAGCCCAAACACTCAGCATTTAGCCCCAGCGTGCAGAAAGTGTCAAAACATGTTTTTCAGCAGAAATAAACATGTTTCTCCAAGTTTGGTCAACCCCATGTAAGTTATGGGGCAGTAACAGCACACTTTTCAAAACTTGTTTTTCAGCCCGAAATAAACGCGTTTCTTCAGACAACTGAATCCCCATGTAACAGCAAGGCTCAGAAGAGCCCACACGCTCAGCTCTTAACCCCAGTGTGCAGAAAGGGTCAAAACGTGTTTTTCAGCAGAAATAAACATGTTTCTGCAAGTTTGGTCAACCCCATGTAAGTTATGGGGCAGTAACAGCACACTTTTCAAAACGTGTTTTTCAGCCCGAAATAAACGCGTTTTTTCAGACAACTGAATCCCCATGTAACAGCAAGGCTCAGAAGAGCCCACACACTCAGCTCTTAACCCCAGTGTGCAGAAAGTGTCAAAACGTGTTTTTCAGCAGAAATAAACATGTTTCTGCAAGTTTGGTCAACCCCATGTAAGTTATGGGGCAGTAACAGCACACTTTTCAAAACGTGTTTTTCAGCCCGAAATAAACGCGTCTTTTCAGACAACTGAATCCCCATGTAACAGCAAGGCTCAGAAGAGCCCACACACTCAGCTCTTAACCCCAGTGTGCAGAAAGTGTCAAAACGTGTTTTTCAGCAGAAATAAACATGTTTCTGCAAGTTTGGTCAACCCCATGTAAGTTATGGGGCAGAAACAGCACACTTTTCAAAACGTGTTTTTCAGCCCGAAATAAACGCGTTTTTTCAGACAACTGAATCCCCATGTAACAGCAAGGCTCAGAAGAGCCCACACACTCAGCTCTTAACCCCAGTGTGCAGAAAGTGTCAAAACGTGTTTTTCAGCAGAAATAAACATGTTTCTGCAAGTTTGGTCAACCCCATGTAAGTTATGGGGCAGTAACAGCACACTTTTCAAAACGTGTTTTTCAGCCCGAAATAAACGCGTTTTTTCAGACAACTGAATCCCCATGTAACAGCAAGGCTCAGAAGAGCCCACACACTCAGCTCTTAACCCCAGTGTGCAGAAAGGGTCAAAACGTGTTTTTCAGCAGAAATAAACATGTTTCTGCAAGTTTGGTCAACCCCATGTAAGTTATGGGGCAGTAACAGCACACTTTTCAAAACGTGTTTTTCAGCCCGAAATAAACGCGTTTTTTCAGACAACTGAATCCCCATGTAACAGCAAGGCTCAGAAGAGCCCACACACTCAGCTCTTAACCCCAGTGTGCAGAAAGTGTCAAAACGTGTTTTTCAGCAGAAATAAACATGTTTCTGCAAGTTTGGTCAACCCCATGTAAGTTATGGGGCAGTAACAGCACACTTTTCAAAACGTGTTTTTCACCCGAAATAGACACGTTTTTTCAGACAACTGAATCCCCATGTAACAGCAAGGCTCAGAAGAGCCCAAACACTCAGCTCTTAGCCCCAGCGTGCAGAAAGTGTCAAAACGTGTTTTTCAGCAGAAATAAACATGTTTCTCCAAGTTTGGTCAACCCCATGTAAGTTATGGGGCAGTAACAGCACACTTTTCAAAACTTGTTTTTCAGCCCGAAATAAACGCGTTTTTTCAGACAACTGAATCCCCATGTAACAGCAAGGCTCAGAAGAGCCCACACACTCAGCTCTTAACCCCAGTGTGCAGAAAGTGTCAAAACGTGTTTTTCAGCAGAAATAAACATGTTTCTGCAAGTTTGGTCAACCCCATGTAAGTTATGGGGCAGTAACAGCACACTTTTCAAAATGTGTTTTTCAGCACGAAATAAACGCGTTTTTTCAGACAACTGAATCCCCATGTAACAGCAAGGCTCAGAAGAGCCCACACACTCAGCTCTTAACCCCAGTGTGCAGAAAGGGTCAAAACGTGTTTTTCAGCAGAAATAAACATGTTTCTGCAAGTTTGGTCAACCCCATGTAAGTTATGGGGCAGTAACAGCACACTTTTCAAAACGTGTTTTTCAGCCCGAAATAAACACGTTTTTTCAGACAACTGAATCCCCATGTAACAGCAAGGCTCAGAAGAGCCCACACACTCAGCTCTTAACCCCAGTGTGCAGAAAGGGTCAAAACGTGTTTTTCAGCAGAAATAAACATGTTTCTGCAAGTTTGGTCAACCCCATGTAAGTTATGGGGCAGTAACAGCACACTTTTCAAAACGTGTTTTTCAGCCCGAAATAAACGCGTTTTTTCAGACAACTGAATCCCCATGTAACAGCAAGGCTCAGAAGAGCCCACACACTCAGCTCTTAACCCCAGTGTGCAGAAAGGGTCAAAACGTGTTTTTCAGCAGAAATAAACATGTTTCTGCAAGTTTGGTCAACCCCATGTAAGTTATGGGGCAGTAACAGCACACTTTTCAAAACGTGTTTTTCAGCCCGAAATAAACGCGTTTTTTCAGACAACTGAATCCCCATGTAACAGCAAGGCTCAGAAGAGCCCACACACTCAGCTCTTAACCCCAGTGTGCAGAAAGGGTCAAAACGTGTTTTTCAGCAGAAATAAACATGTTTCTGCAAGTTTGGTCAACCCCATGTAAGTTATGGGGCAGTAACAGCACACTTTTCAAAACGTGTTTTTCAGCCCGAAATAAACGCGTTTTTTCAGACAACTGAATCCCCATGTAACAGCAAGGCTCAGAAGAGCCCACACACTCAGCTCTTAACCCCAGTGTGCAGAAAGGGTCAAAACGTGTTTTTCAGCAGAAATAAACATGTTTCTGCAAGTTTGGTCAACCCCATGTAAGTTATGGGGCAGTAACAGCACACTTTTCAAAACTTGTTTTTCAGCCCGAAATAAACGCGTTTTTTCAGACAACTGAATCCCCATGTAACAGCAAGACTCAGAAGAGCCCACACACTCAGCTCTTAACCCCAGCGTGCAGAAAGTGTCAAAACGTGTTTTTCAGCAGAAATAAACATGTTTCTGCAAGTTTGGTCAACCCCATGTAAGTTATGGGGCAGTAACAGCACACTTTTCAAAACGTGTTTTTCAGCCCTAAATAAACGCGTTTTTTCAGACAACTGAATCCCCATGTAACAGCAAGGCTCAGAAGAGCCCAAACACTCAGCTCTTAGCCCCAGCGTGCAGAAAGTGTCAAAACGTGTTTTTCAGCAGAAATAAACATGTTTCTCCAAGTTTGGTCAACCCCATGTAAGTTATGGGGCAGTAACAGCACACTTTTCAAAACTTGTTTTTCAGCCCGAAATAAACGCGTTTTTTCAGACAACTGAATCCCCATGTAACAGCAAGGCTCAGAAGAGCCCACACGCTCAGCTCTTAACCCCAGTGTGCAGAAAGGGTCAAAACGTGTTTTTCAGCAGAAATAAACATGTTTCTGCAAGTTTGGTCAACCCCATTTAAGTTATGGGGCAGTAACAGCACACTTTTCAAAACGTGTTTTTCAGCCCGAAATAAACGCGTTTTTTCAGACAACTGAATCCCCATGTAACAGCAAGGCTCAGAAGAGCCCACACACTCAGCTCTTAACCCCAGTGTGCAGAAAGTGTCAAAACGTGTTTTTCAGCAGAAATAAACATGTTTCTGCAAGTTTGGTCAACCCCATGTAAGTTATGGGGCAGTAACAGCACACTTTTCAAAACGTGTTTTTCAGCCCGAAATAAACGCGTCTTTTCAGACAACTGAATCCCCATGTAACAGCAAGGCTCAGAAGAGCCCACACACTCAGCTCTTAACCCCAGTGTGCAGAAAGTGTCAAAACGTGTTTTTCAGCAGAAATAAACATGTTTCTGCAAGTTTGGTCAACCCCATGTAAGTTATGGGGCAGAAACAGCACACTTTTCAAAACGTGTTTTTCAGCCCGAAATAAACGCGTTTTTTCAGACAACTGAATCCCCATGTAACAGCAAGGCTCAGAAGAGCCCACACACTCAGCTCTTAACCCCAGTGTGCAGAAAGTGTCAAAACGTGTTTTTCAGCAGATATAAACATGTTTCTGCAAGTTTGGTCAACCCCATGTAAGTTATGGGGCAGTAACAGCACACTTTTCAAAACGTGTTTTTCAGCCCGAAATAAACGCGTTTTTTCAGACAACTGAATCCCCATGTAACAGCAAGGCTCAGAAGAGCCCACACACTCAGCTCTTAACCCCAGTGTGCAGAAAGGGTCAAAACGTGTTTTTCAGCAGAAATAAACATGTTTCTGCAAGTTTGGTCAACCCCATGTAAGTTATGGGGCAGTAACAGCACACTTTTCAAAACGTGTTTTTCAGCCCGAAATAAACGCGTTTTTTCAGACAACTGAATCCCCATGTAACAGCAAGGCTCAGAAGAGCCCACACACTCAGCTCTTAACCCCAGTGTGCAGAAAGTGTCAAAACGTGTTTTTCAGCAGAAATAAACATGTTTCTGCAAGTTTGGTCAACCCCATGTAAGTTATGGGGCAGTAACAGCACACTTTTCAAAACGTGTTTTTCAGCCCGAAATAAACGCGTCTTTTCAGACAACTGAATCCCCATGTAACAGCAAGGCTCAGAAGAGCCCACACACTCAGCTCTTAACCCCAGTGTGCAGAAAGTGTCAAAACGTGTTTTTCAGCAGAAATAAACATGTTTCTGCAAGTTTGGTCAACCCCATGTAAGTTATGGGGCAGTAACAGCACACTTTTCAAAACGTGTTTTTCAGCCCGAAATAAACGCGTCTTTTCAGACAACTGAATCCCCATGTAACAGCAAGGCTCAGAAGAGCCCACACACTCAGCTCTTAACCCCAGCGTGCAGAAAGTGTCAAAACGTGTTTTTCAGCAGAAATAAACATGTTTCTGCAAGTTTGGTCAACCCCATGTAAGTTATGGGGCAGTAACAGCACACTTTTCAAAACGTGTTTTTCAGCCCTAAATAAACGCGTTTTTTCAGACAACTGAATCCCCATGTAACAGCAAGGCTCAGAAGAGCCCAAACACTCAGCTCTTAGCCCCAGCGTGCAGAAAGTGTCAAAACGTGTTTTTCAGCAGAAATAAACATGTTTCTCCAAGTTTGGTCAACCCCATGTAAGTTATGGGGCAGTAACAGCACACTTTTCAAAACGTGTTTTTCAGCCCGAAATAAACGCGTCTTTTCAGACAACTGAATCCCCATGTAACAGCAAGGCTCAGAAGAGCCCACACACTCAGCTCTTAACCCCAGTGTGCAGAAAGTGTCAAAACGTGTTTTTCAGCAGAAATAAACATGTTTCTGCAAGTTTGGTCAACCCCATGTAAGTTATGGGGCAGAAACAGCACACTTTTCAAAACGTGTTTTTCAGCCCGAAATAAACGCGTTTTTTCAGACAACTGAATCCCCATGTAACAGCAAGGCTCAGAAGAGCCCACACACTCAGCTCTTAACCCCAGTGTGCAGAAAGTGTCAAAACGTGTTTTTCAGCAGAAATAAACATGTTTCTGCAAGTTTGGTCAACCCCATGTAAGTTATGGGGCAGTAACAGCACACTTTTCAAAACGTGTTTTTCAGCCCGAAATAAACGCGTTTTTTCAGACAACTGAATCCCCATGTAACAGCAAGGCTCAGAAGAGCCCACACACTCAGCTCTTAACCCCAGTGTGCAGAAAGGGTCAAAACGTGTTTTTCAGCAGAAATAAACATGTTTCTGCAAGTTTGGTCAACCCCATGTAAGTTATGGGGCAGTAACAGCACACTTTTCAAAACGTGTTTTTCAGCCCGAAATAAACGCGTTTTTTCAGACAACTGAATCCCCATGTAACAGCAAGGCTCAGAAGAGCCCACACACTCAGCTCTTAACCCCAGTGTGCAGAAAGTGTCAAAACGTGTTTTTCAGCAGAAATAAACATGTTTCTGCAAGTTTGGTCAACCCCATGTAAGTTATGGGGCAGTAACAGCACACTTTTCAAAACGTGTTTTTCACCCGAAATAGACACGTTTTTTCAGACAACTGAATCCCCATGTAACAGCAAGGCTCAGAAGAGCCCAAACACTCAGCTCTTAGCCCCAGCGTGCAGAAAGTGTCAAAACGTGTTTTTCAGCAGAAATAAACATGTTTCTCCAAGTTTGGTCAACCCCATGTAAGTTATGGGGCAGTAACAGCACACTTTTCAAAACTTGTTTTTCAGCCCGAAATAAACGCGTTTTTTCAGACAACTGAATCCCCATGTAACAGCAAGGCTCAGAAGAGCCCACACACTCAGCTCTTAACCCCAGTGTGCAGAAAGTGTCAAAACGTGTTTTTCAGCAGAAATAAACATGTTTCTGCAAGTTTGGTCAACCCCATGTAAGTTATGGGGCAGTAACAGCACACTTTTCAAAATGTGTTTTTCAGCACGAAATAAACGCGTTTTTTCAGACAACTGAATCCCCATGTAACAGCAAGGCTCAGAAGAGCCCACACACTCAGCTCTTAACCCCAGTGTGCAGAAAGGGTCAAAACGTGTTTTTCAGCAGAAATAAACATGTTTCTGCAAGTTTGGTCAACCCCATGTAAGTTATGGGGCAGTAACAGCACACTTTTCAAAACGTGTTTTTCAGCCCGAAATAAACACGTTTTTTCAGACAACTGAATCCCCATGTAACAGCAAGGCTCAGAAGAGCCCACACACTCAGCTCTTAACCCCAGTGTGCAGAAAGGGTCAAAACGTGTTTTTCAGCAGAAATAAACATGTTTCTGCAAGTTTGGTCAACCCCATGTAAGTTATGGGGCAGTAACAGCACACTTTTCAAAACGTGTTTTTCAGCCCGAAATAAACGCGTTTTTTCAGACAACTGAATCCCCATGTAACAGCAAGGCTCAGAAGAGCCCACACACTCAGCTCTTAACCCCAGTGTGCAGAAAGGGTCAAAACGTGTTTTTCAGCAGAAATAAACATGTTTCTGCAAGTTTGGTCAACCCCATGTAAGTTATGGGGCAGTAACAGCACACTTTTCAAAACGTGTTTTTCAGCCCGAAATAAACGCGTTTTTTCAGACAACTGAATCCCCATGTAACAGCAAGGCTCAGAAGAGCCCACACACTCAGCTCTTAACCCCAGTGTGCAGAAAGGGTCAAAACGTGTTTTTCAGCAGAAATAAACATGTTTCTGCAAGTTTGGTCAACCCCATGTAAGTTATGGGGCAGTAACAGCACACTTTTCAAAACGTGTTTTTCAGCCCGAAATAAACGCGTTTTTTCAGACAACTGAATCCCCATGTAACAGCAAGGCTCAGAAGAGCCCACACACTCAGCTCTTAACCCCAGTGTGCAGAAAGGGTCAAAACGTGTTTTTCAGCAGAAATAAACATGTTTCTGCAAGTTTGGTCAACCCCATGTAAGTTATGGGGCAGTAACAGCACACTTTTCAAAACTTGTTTTTCAGCCCGAAATAAACGCGTTTTTTCAGACAACTGAATCCCCATGTAACAGCAAGACTCAGAAGAGCCCACACACTCAGCTCTTAACCCCAGCGTGCAGAAAGTGTCAAAACGTGTTTTTCAGCAGAAATAAACATGTTTCTGCAAGTTTGGTCAACCCCATGTAAGTTATGGGGCAGTAACAGCACACTTTTCAAAACGTGTTTTTCAGCCCGAAATAAACGCGTTTTTTCAGACAACTGAATCCCCATGTAACAGCAAGGCTCAGAAGAGCCCAAACACTCAGCTCTTAGCCCCAGCGTGCAGAAAGTGTCAAAACGTGTTTTTCAGCAGAAATAAACATGTTTCTCCAAGTTTGGTCAACCCCATGTAAGTTATGGGGCAGTAACAGCACACTTTTCAAAACTTGTTTTTCAGCCCGAAATAAACGCGTTTTTTCAGACAACTGAATCCCCATGTAACAGCAAGGCTCAGAAGAGCCCACACGCTCAGCTCTTAACCCCAGTGTGCAGAAAGGGTCAAAACGTGTTTTTCAGCAGAAATAAACATGTTTCTGCAAGTTTGGTCAACCCCATGTAAGTTATGGGGCAGTAACAGCACACTTTTCAAAACGTGTTTTTCAGCCCGAAATAAACGCGTCTTTTCAGACAACTGAATCCCCATGTAACAGCAAGGCTCAGAAGAGCCCACACACTCAGCTCTTAACCCCAGCGTGCAGAAAGTGTCAAAACGTGTTTTTCAGCAGAAATAAACATGTTTCTGCAAGTTTGGTCAACCCCATGTAAGTTATGGGGCAGTAACAGCACACTTTTCAAAACGTGTTTTTCAGCCCTAAATAAACGCGTTTTTTCAGACAACTGAATCCCCATGTAACAGCAAGGCTCAGAAGAGCCCAAACACTCAGCTCTTAGCCCCAGCGTGCAGAAAGTGTCAAAACGTGTTTTTCAGCAGAAATAAACATGTTTCTCCAAGTTTGGTCAACCCCATGTAAGTTATGGGGCAGTAACAGCACACTTTTCAAAACGTGTTTTTCAGCCCGAAATAAACGCGTCTTTTCAGACAACTGAATCCCCATGTAACAGCAAGGCTCAGAAGAGCCCACACACTCAGCTCTTAACCCCAGTGTGCAGAAAGTGTCAAAACGTGTTTTTCAGCAGAAATAAACATGTTTCTGCAAGTTTGGTCAACCCCATGTAAGTTATGGGGCAGAAACAGCACACTTTTCAAAACGTGTTTTTCAGCCCGAAATAAACGCGTTTTTTCAGACAACTGAATCCCCATGTAACAGCAAGGCTCAGAAGAGCCCACACACTCAGCTCTTAACCCCAGTGTGCAGAAAGTGTCAAAACGTGTTTTTCAGCAGAAATAAACATGTTTCTGCAAGTTTGGTCAACCCCATGTAAGTTATGGGGCAGTAACAGCACACTTTTCAAAACGTGTTTTTCAGCCCGAAATAAACGCGTTTTTTCAGACAACTGAATCCCCATGTAACAGCAAGGCTCAGAAGAGCCCACACACTCAGCTCTTAACCCCAGTGTGCAGAAAGGGTCAAAACGTGTTTTTCAGCAGAAATAAACATGTTTCTGCAAGTTTGGTCAACCCCATGTAAGTTATGGGGCAGTAACAGCACACTTTTCAAAACGTGTTTTTCAGCCCGAAATAAACGCGTTTTTTCAGACAACTGAATCCCCATGTAACAGCAAGGCTCAGAAGAGCCCACACACTCAGCTCTTAACCCCAGTGTGCAGAAAGTGTCAAAACGTGTTTTTCAGCAGAAATAAACATGTTTCTGCAAGTTTGGTCAACCCCATGTAAGTTATGGGGCAGTAACAGCACACTTTTCAAAACGTGTTTTTCACCCGAAATAGACACGTTTTTTCAGACAACTGAATCCCCATGTAACAGCAAGGCTCAGAAGAGCCCAAACACTCAGCTCTTAGCCCCAGCGTGCAGAAAGTGTCAAAACGTGTTTTTCAGCAGAAATAAACATGTTTCTCCAAGTTTGGTCAACCCCATGTAAGTTATGGGGCAGTAACAGCACACTTTTCAAAACTTGTTTTTCAGCCCGAAATAAACGCGTTTTTTCAGACAACTGAATCCCCATGTAACAGCAAGGCTCAGAAGAGCCCACACACTCAGCTCTTAACCCCAGTGTGCAGAAAGTGTCAAAACGTGTTTTTCAGCAGAAATAAACATGTTTCTGCAAGTTTGGTCAACCCCATGTAAGTTATGGGGCAGTAACAGCACACTTTTCAAAATGTGTTTTTCAGCACGAAATAAACGCGTTTTTTCAGACAACTGAATCCCCATGTAACAGCAAGGCTCAGAAGAGCCCACACACTCAGCTCTTAACCCCAGTGTGCAGAAAGGGTCAAAACGTGTTTTTCAGCAGAAATAAACATGTTTCTGCAAGTTTGGTCAACCCCATGTAAGTTATGGGGCAGTAACAGCACACTTTTCAAAACGTGTTTTTCAGCCCGAAATAAACACGTTTTTTCAGACAACTGAATCCCCATGTAACAGCAAGGCTCAGAAGAGCCCACACACTCAGCTCTTAACCCCAGTGTGCAGAAAGGGTCAAAACGTGTTTTTCAGCAGAAATAAACATGTTTCTGCAAGTTTGGTCAACCCCATGTAAGTTATGGGGCAGTAACAGCACACTTTTCAAAACGTGTTTTTCAGCCCGAAATAAACGCGTTTTTTCAGACAACTGAATCCCCATGTAACAGCAAGGCTCAGAAGAGCCCACACACTCAGCTCTTAACCCCAGTGTGCAGAAAGGGTCAAAACGTGTTTTTCAGCAGAAATAAACATGTTTCTGCAAGTTTGGTCAACCCCATGTAAGTTATGGGGCAGTAACAGCACACTTTTCAAAACGTGTTTTTCAGCCCGAAATAAACGCGTTTTTTCAGACAACTGAATCCCCATGTAACAGCAAGGCTCAGAAGAGCCCACACACTCAGCTCTTAACCCCAGTGTGCAGAAAGGGTCAAAACGTGTTTTTCAGCAGAAATAAACATGTTTCTGCAAGTTTGGTCAACCCCATGTAAGTTATGGGGCAGTAACAGCACACTTTTCAAAACGTGTTTTTCAGCCCGAAATAAACGCGTTTTTTCAGACAACTGAATCCCCATGTAACAGCAAGGCTCAGAAGAGCCCACACACTCAGCTCTTAACCCCAGTGTGCAGAAAGGGTCAAAACGTGTTTTTCAGCAGAAATAAACATGTTTCTGCAAGTTTGGTCAACCCCATGTAAGTTATGGGGCAGTAACAGCACACTTTTCAAAACTTGTTTTTCAGCCCGAAATAAACGCGTTTTTTCAGACAACTGAATCCCCATGTAACAGCAAGACTCAGAAGAGCCCACACACTCAGCTCTTAACCCCAGCGTGCAGAAAGTGTCAAAACGTGTTTTTCAGCAGAAATAAACATGTTTCTGCAAGTTTGGTCAACCCCATGTAAGTTATGGGGCAGTAACAGCACACTTTTCAAAACGTGTTTTTCAGCCCGAAATAAACGCGTTTTTTCAGACAACTGAATCCCCATGTAACAGCAAGGCTCAGAAGAGCCCAAACACTCAGCTCTTAGCCCCAGCGTGCAGAAAGTGTCAAAACGTGTTTTTCAGCAGAAATAAACATGTTTCTCCAAGTTTGGTCAACCCCATGTAAGTTATGGGGCAGTAACAGCACACTTTTCAAAACTTGTTTTTCAGCCCGAAATAAACGCGTTTTTTCAGACAACTGAATCCCCATGTAACAGCAAGGCTCAGAAGAGCCCACACGCTCAGCTCTTAACCCCAGTGTGCAGAAAGGGTCAAAACGTGTTTTTCAGCAGAAATAAACATGTTTCTGCAAGTTTGGTCAACCCCATGTAAGTTATGGGGCAGTAACAGCACACTTTTCAAAACGTGTTTTTCAGCCCGAAATAAACGCGTTTTTTCAGACAACTGAATCCCCATGTAACAGCAAGGCTCAGAAGAGCCCACACACTCAGCTCTTAACCCCAGTGTGCAGAAAGTGTCAAAACGTGTTTTTCAGCAGAAATAAACATGTTTCTGCAAGTTTGGTCAACCCCATGTAAGTTATGGGGCAGTAACAGCACACTTTTCAAAACGTGTTTTTCAGCCCGAAATAAACGCGTCTTTTCAGACAACTGAATCCCCATGTAACAGCAAGGCTCAGAAGAGCCCACACACTCAGCTCTTAACCCCAGTGTGCAGAAAGTGTCAAAACGTGTTTTTCAGCAGAAATAAACATGTTTCTGCAAGTTTGGTCAACCCCATGTAAGTTATGGGGCAGAAACAGCACACTTTTCAAAACGTGTTTTTCAGCCCGAAATAAACGCGTTTTTTCAGACAACTGAATCCCCATGTAACAGCAAGGCTCAGAAGAGCCCACACACTCAGCTCTTAACCCCAGTGTGCAGAAAGTGTCAAAACGTGTTTTTCAGCAGATATAAACATGTTTCTGCAAGTTTGGTCAACCCCATGTAAGTTATGGGGCAGTAACAGCACACTTTTCAAAACGTGTTTTTCAGCCCGAAATAAACGCGTTTTTTCAGACAACTGAATCCCCATGTAACAGCAAGGCTCAGAAGAGCCCACACACTCAGCTCTTAACCCCAGTGTGCAGAAAGGGTCAAAACGTGTTTTTCAGCAGAAATAAACATGTTTCTGCAAGTTTGGTCAACCCCATGTAAGTTATGGGGCAGTAACAGCACACTTTTCAAAACGTGTTTTTCAGCCCGAATTAACGCGTTTTTTCAGACAACTGAATCCCCATGTAACAGCAAGGCTCAGAAGAGCCCACACACTCAGCTCTTAACCCCAGTGTGCAGAAAGTGTCAAAACGTGTTTTTCAGCAGAAATAAACATGTTTCTGCAAGTTTGGTCAACCCCATGTAAGTTATGGGGCAGTAACAGCACACTTTTCAAAACGTGTTTTTCAGCCCGAAATAAACGCGTCTTTTCAGACAACTGAATCCCCATGTAACAGCAAGGCTCAGAAGAGCCCACACACTCAGCTCTTAACCCCAGTGTGCAGAAAGTGTCAAAACGTGTTTTTCAGCAGAAATAAACATGTTTCTGCAAGTTTGGTCAACCCCATGTAAGTTATGGGGCAGAAACAGCACACTTTTCAAAACGTGTTTTTCAGCCCGAAATAAACGCGTTTTTTCAGACAACTGAATCCCCATGTAACAGCAAGGCTCAGAAGAGCTCACACACTCAGCTCTTAACCCCAGTGTGCAGAAAGTGTCAAAACGTGTTTTTCAGCAGATATAAACATGTTTCTGCAAGTTTGGTCAACCCCATGTAAGTTATGGGGCAGTAACAGCACACTTTTCAAAACGTGTTTTTCAGCCCGAAATAAACGCGTTTTTTCAGACAACTGAATCCCCATGTAACAGCAAGGCTCAGAAGAGCCCACACACTCAGCTCTTAACCCCAGTGTGCAGAAAGTGTCAAAACGTGTTTTTCAGCAGAAATAAACATGTTTCTGCAAGTTTGGTCAACCCCATGTAAGTTATGGGGCAGTAACAGCACACTTTTCAAAACGTGTTTTTCACCCGAAATAGACACGTTTTTTCAGACAACTGAATCCCCATGTAACAGCAAGGCTCAGAAGAGCCCAAACACTCAGCTCTTAGCCCCAGCGTGCAGAAAGTGTCAAAACGTGTTTTTCAGCAGAAATAAACATGTTTCTGCAAGTTTGGTCAACCCCATGTAAGTTATGGGGCAGAAACAGCACACTTTTCAAAACGTGTTTTTCAGCCCGAAATAAACGCGTTTTTTCAGACAACTGAATCCCCATGTAACAGCAAGGCTCAGAAGAGCTCACACACTCAGCTCTTAACCCCAGTGTGCAGAAAGTGTCAAAACGTGTTTTTCAGCAGATATAAACATGTTTCTGCAAGTTTGGTCAACCCCATGTAAGTTATGGGGCAGTAACAGCACACTTTTCAAAACGTGTTTTTCAGCCCGAAATAAACGCGTTTTTTCAGACAACTGAATCCCCATGTAACAGCAAGGCTCAGAAGAGCCCACACACTCAGCTCTTAACCCCAGTGTGCAGAAAGTGTCAAAACGTGTTTTTCAGCAGAAATAAACATGTTTCTGCAAGTTTGGTCAACCCCATGTAAGTTATGGGGCAGTAACAGCACACTTTTCAAAACGTGTTTTTCACCCGAAATAGACACGTTTTTTCAGACAACTGAATCCCCATGTAACAGCAAGGCTCAGAAGAGCCCAAACACTCAGCTCTTAGCCCCAGCGTGCAGAAAGTGTCAAAACGTGTTTTTCAGCAGAAATAAACATGTTTCTCCAAGTTTGGTCAACCCCATGTAAGTTATGGGGCAGTAACAGCACACTTTTCAAAACTTGTTTTTCAGCCCGAAATAAACGCGTTTTTTCAGACAACTGAATCCCCATGTAACAGCAAGGCTCAGAAGAGCCCACACACTCAGCTCTTAACCCCAGTGTGCAGAAAGTGTCAAAACGTGTTTTTCAGCAGAAATAAACATGTTTCTGCAAGTTTGGTCAACCCCATGTAAGTTATGGGGCAGTAACAGCACACTTTTCAAAATGTGTTTTTCAGCACGAAATAAACGCGTTTTTTCAGACAACTGAATCCCCATGTAACAGCAAGGCTCAGAAGAGCCCACACACTCAGCTCTTAACCCCAGTGTGCAGAAAGGGTCAAAACGTGTTTTTCAGCAGAAATAAACATGTTTCTGCAAGTTTGGTCAACCCCATGTAAGTTATGGGGCAGTAACAGCACACTTTTCAAAACGTGTTTTTCAGCCCGAAATAAACACGTTTTTTCAGACAACTGAATCCCCATGTAACAGCAAGGCTCAGAAGAGCCCACACACTCAGCTCTTAACCCCAGTGTGCAGAAAGGGTCAAAACGTGTTTTTCAGCAGAAATAAACATGTTTCTGCAAGTTTGGTCAACCCCATGTAAGTTATGGGGCAGTAACAGCACACTTTTCAAAACTTGTTTTTCAGCCCGAAATAAACGCGTTTTTTCAGACAACTGAATCCCCATGTAACAGCAAGACTCAGAAGAGCCCACACACTCAGCTCTTAACCCCAGCGTGCAGAAAGTGTCAAAACGTGTTTTTCAGCAGAAATAAACATGTTTCTGCAAGTTTGGTCAACCCCATGTAAGTTATGGGGCAGTAACAGCACACTTTTCAAAACGTGTTTTTCAGCCCGAAATAAACGCGTTTTTTCAGACAACTGAATCCCCATGTAACAGCAAGGCTCAGAAGAGCCCAAACACTCAGCTCTTAGCCCCAGCGTGCAGAAAGTGTCAAAACGTGTTTTTCAGCAGAAATAAACATGTTTCTCCAAGTTTGGTCAACCCCATGTAAGTTATGGGGCAGTAACAGCACACTTTTCAAAACTTGTTTTTCAGCCCGAAATAAACGCGTTTTTTCAGACAACTGAATCCCCATGTAACAGCAAGGCTCAGAAGAGCCCACACGCTCAGCTCTTAACCCCAGTGTGCAGAAAGGGTCAAAACGTGTTTTTCAGCAGAAATAAACATGTTTCTGCAAGTTTGGTCAACCCCATGTAAGTTATGGGGCAGTAACAGCACACTTTTCAAAACGTGTTTTTCAGCCCGAAATAAACGCGTTTTTTCAGACAACTGAATCCCCATGTAACAGCAAGGCTCAGAAGAGCCCACACACTCAGCTCTTAACCCCAGTGTGCAGAAAGTGTCAAAACGTGTTTTTCAGCAGAAATAAACATGTTTCTGCAAGTTTGGTCAACCCCATGTAAGTTATGGGGCAGTAACAGCACACTTTTCAAAACGTGTTTTTCAGCCCGAAATAAACGCGTCTTTTCAGACAACTGAATCCCCATGTAACAGCAAGGCTCAGAAGAGCCCACACACTCAGCTCTTAACCCCAGTGTGCAGAAAGTGTCAAAACGTGTTTTTCAGCAGAAATAAACATGTTTCTGCAAGTTTGGTCAACCCCATGTAAGTTATGGGGCAGAAACAGCACACTTTTCAAAACGTGTTTTTCAGCCCGAAATAAACGCGTTTTTTCAGACAACTGAATCCCCATGTAACAGCAAGGCTCAGAAGAGCCCACACACTCAGCTCTTAACCCCAGTGTGCAGAAAGTGTCAAAACGTGTTTTTCAGCAGATATAAACATGTTTCTGCAAGTTTGGTCAACCCCATGTAAGTTATGGGGCAGTAACAGCACACTTTTCAAAACGTGTTTTTCAGCCCGAAATAAACGCGTTTTTTCAGACAACTGAATCCCCATGTAACAGCAAGGCTCAGAAGAGCCCACACACTCAGCTCTTAACCCCAGTGTGCAGAAAGGGTCAAAACGTGTTTTTCAGCAGAAATAAACATGTTTCTGCAAGTTTGGTCAACCCCATGTAAGTTATGGGGCAGTAACAGCACACTTTTCAAAACGTGTTTTTCAGCCCGAAATAAACGCGTTTTTTCAGACAACTGAATCCCCATGTAACAGCAAGGCTCAGAAGAGCCCACACACTCAGCTCTTAACCCCAGTGTGCAGAAAGGGTCAAAACGTGTTTTTCAGCAGAAATAAACATGTTTCTGCAAGTTTGGTCAACCCCATGTAAGTTATGGGGCAGTAACAGCACACTTTTCAAAACGTGTTTTTCAGCCCGAAATAAACGCGTTTTTTCAGACAACTGAATCCCCATGTAACAGCAAGGCTCAGAAGAGCCCACACACTCAGCTCTTAACCCCAGTGTGCAGAAAGTGTCAAAACGTGTTTTTCAGCAGAAATAAACATGTTTCTGCAAGTTTGGTCAACCCCATGTAAGTAATGGGGCAGTAACAGCACACTTTTCAAAACGTGTTTTTCAGCCCGAAATAAACGCGTCTTTTCAGACAACTGAATCCCCATGTAACAGCAAGGCTCAGAAGAGCCCACACACTCAGCTCTTAACCCCAGTGTGCAGAAAGTGTCAAAACGTGTTTTTCAGCAGAAATAAACATGTTTCTGCAAGTTTGGTCAACCCCATGTAAGTTATGGGGCAGAAACAGCACACTTTTCAAAACGTGTTTTTCAGCCCGAAATAAACGCGTTTTTTCAGACAACTGAATCCCCATGTAACAGCAAGGCTCAGAAGAGCCCACACACTCAGCTCTTAACCCCAGTGTGCAGAAAGGGTCAAAACGTGTTTTTCAGCAGAAATAAACATGTTTCTGCAAGTTTGGTCAACCCCATGTAAGTTATGGGGCAGAAACAGCACAAACGCGGAGGCGTTTGCTTCCTGGTCAACAGCAAGTGGTGCACCGACGTGAAGGTAATCTCTAAATCCCTCTCGCCGAATCTAGAACACCTGACCATAAAATGTCGACCCTTTTATTTGCCGAGGGAGTTTTCCGCCACTATTATCACAATCGTTTACATTCAACCTCAAGCCTGCGTGGAAGCAGCACATAGCGAACTCCACGACATTATCAACAAGCACGAAAACTCCCACCCAGAAGCCGTCTCAATTGTAGTTGGGGACTTCAACCACTGCAATCTGAGGAAAGTTCTGCAAAAATACATTCAGCATGTCACTGTACCGACAAGAGGAGGCAATATTTTAGACCACTGCTACACAACAATAAAAGGGGCATACAAAGCGCTTCCCAAACCGAGTTTCGGTAAGTCGGACCACATCGCTCTCCTGTTGCTTCCTGAGTACAAACAGAAGCTGAAGACCTCCCCCATTGCGAACAGGTCAGTGCGTTGTTGGTCTGAGGAGGCGGAAAGCAAGTTAATAGACTGCTTTGATAGTACAGACTGGGACGCATTCAGAGCTCCCGACACAGATTTAAATGAGTATACGGACGCGGTCACCAGCTATATTAAATACTGCACCGACGTTTGTGTACCAGAAATGAAAATTAGGTCATTTCCCAATCAGAAACCGTGGTTCAACCACGACATTCGCAATAAAATAAAAGATAGATCCACCGCGTTCAAATCGGGGGACAAAGAGCTGTACAAGAAATCACGGTATGCATTAGAAGAAGCCATAAAACGCGCCAAACGGAGCTACAGAGTGCGGCTTGAAATGCAGTGCGCTGACACCCGGAGGCTGTGGCAGGGATTACAGTCAATCACAGGCTACAAGGGCTGCAGCCAGGAGATTGACACGAACAACACATAACTGCCTGACGAGCTGAACCACTTCTATGCCCGCTTTGATGCTCTGAACACGGGCACTGCCGAGAAGACCCCAAGCGTGCAGGGCGAGTTTGTTCTGAAACTCTCAGAGCAGGACGTGCAGAAGACTCTGAGCAGGGTGAAAATCCGTAAGGCTGCAGGGCCTGATGGGATACCACCTCGCGTCCTGAGGACATGTGCAGCCCAGCTGACCACAGTGTTTACAGACATCTTTAACTCCTCCCTGTCACAGTCCATGGTCCCCACCTGCTTTAAAAAAACCACTATTGTTCCAACCCCCAAAAAGACAAAAGTGACATGCCTGAATGATTACCGCCCAGTAGCATTAACATCTGTGGTGATGAAATGCCTGGAGAAGCTGGTGTTGTCACACATCAACTCCTCCATCACAGAGTCCCTGGACCCCCTGCAGTTCGCCTACCAGAACAACAGATCAGTGGATGATGCTGTCTCCCTGGCTCTGCATACAGCCTTGGAACACCTGGACACTAAGAACTCGTATGTGAGAGTGCTGTTTGTGGACTACAGTTCAGCATTTAATTCCATCATACCCTGTCAACTGGTGACAAAGCTCAGGGGATTAGGTCTGTGCAACTCTGTCTGCAACTGGCTGCTGGACTTTCTTATCGAGAGACCACAGGTGGTGCGGATAGGCAATAAAACATCAACACCACTCACCCTGAGCACTGGAACCCCACAAGGCTGCTGTCTGAGTCCAAGGTTGTACTCCCTATTTACTCACGACTGCACAGCAAGACACAGCAATAACCGCATCATTAAGTTTGCCGATGACACCACTATAATAGGACTGATCAGTGATGATGACGAGTCCACTTACAGGGATGAAGTTGTACAGCTGCTTAGGTGGTGTCATAGCAATAACCTGGACTTGAACATAAAGAAAACGAAAGAGCTAATAGTGGACTTTCGGAGACACAGGCCACACACTCACAGCCCACTCAGTATTGATGGAACGGAAGTGGAAACAGTCACCAGCTTTAGGTTTTTGGGAATTCACATCTCTAAAGATCTAACCTGGACTGTGAACACTGACTCTATCATGAAGAAGGCTCAGCAGCGCCTTTATTTCTTGAGGTGCCTCAAGCGATGGGGGATGCCAACACATGTGTTGGTGAACTTCTACCGCTGCACTATCGAGAGCGTCCTCACCAACGGGATCACCGTGTGGTATGGCAACACCTCTTCGCGAGAAAGAAAGGCACTGCAGAGAATTGTCAATATGGCCCAGAAGATCATCGGCTGCGGTCTCACCGAGATTAAACAGCTCTATGAGGACCGCTGCCGTGGTAGAATTCTGGCCATCACAGAGGACAGTCACCACCCCGGGCATGAGCTCTTCACCCCACTGCCCTCAGGCAAGAGATATAAGAGCATACGGACACTTACCACTAGATTCTTCAATAGCTTCTATCCACAAGCAGTGAGACTGGCGAACACATTTAGCCATCCCCCTCGGACCACACCTACACCATCACCATCTACCTCATTGTAATTTATTAATTGTACGTCTCCAGTCATTGTTTACACGTCTGTATTGTTTACAGTCAAACTGTCTGCATGTTTACTTGCACATTGTCTATTGTTTGTTTGTACATTGTCTTGATGCACTGTTTGCACTTTGTTTTGTTTTTTACACTTGTTTTATAATCGAGAGACTTTCTGTAAGTAAGAATTCCATTGTACCAGTACCGGTTACATATGGCAATAAAGTTCAAGTTCAAGTTCTTTTCAAAACGTGTTTTTCAGCCCGAAATAAACGCGTTTTTTCAGACAACTGAATCCCCATGTAACAGCAAGGCTCAGAAGAGCCCACACACTCAGCTCTTAACCCCAGTGTGCAGAAAGTGTCAAAACGTGTTTTTCAGCAGAAATAAACATGTTTCTGCAAGTTTGGTCAACCCCATGTAAGTTATGGGGCAGTAACAGCACACTTTTCAAAACGTGTTTTTCAGCCCGAAATAAACGCGTTTTTTCAGACAACTGAATCCCCATGTAACAGCAAGGCTCAGAAGAGCCCACACACTCAGCTCTTAACCCCAGTGTGCAGAAAGGGTCAAAACGTGTTTTTCAGCAGAAATAAACATGTTTCTGCAAGTTTGGTCAACCCCATGTAAGTTATGGGGCAGTAACAGCACACTTTTCAAAACGTGTTTTTCAGCCCGAAATAAACGCGTTTTTTCAGACAACAGAAACCCCATGTAACAGCAAGGCTCAGAAGAGCCCACACACTCAGCTCTTAACCCCAGTGTGCAGAAAGTGTCAAAACGTGTTTTTCAGCAGAAATAAACATGTTTCTGCAAGTTTGGTCAACCCCATGTAAGTTATGGGGCAGTAACAGCACACTTTTCAAAACGGGTTTTTCACCCGAAATAAACACGTTTTTTCAGACAACTGAATCCCCATGTAACAGCAAGGCTCAGAAGAGCCCACACACTCAGCTCTTAACCCCAGTGTGCAGAAAGGGTCAAAACGTGTTTTTCAGCAGAAATAAACATGTTTCTGCAAGTTTGGTCAACCCCATGTAAGTTATGGGGCAGTAACAGCACACTTTTCAAAACGTGTTTTTCAGCCCGAAATAAACACGTTTTTTCAGACAACTGAATCCCCATGTAACAGCAAGGCTCAGAAGAGCCCACACACTCAGCTCTTAACCCCAGTGTGCAGAAAGGGTCAAAACGTGTTTTTCAGCAGAAATAAACATGTTTCTGCAAGTTTGGTCAACCCCATGTAAGTTATGGGGCAGTAACAGCACACTTTTCAAAACGTGTTTTTCAGCCCGAAATAAACACGTTTTTTCAGACAACTGAATCCCCATGTAACAGCAAGGCTCAGAAGAGCCCACACACTCAGCTCTTAACCCCAGTGTGCAGAAAGGGTCAAAACGTGTTTTTCAGCAGAAATAAACATGTTTCTGCAAGTTTGGTCAACCCCATGTAAGTTATGGGGCAGTAACAGCACACTTTTCAAAACGTGTTTTTCAGCCCGAAATAAACGCGTTTTTTCAGACAACTGAATCCCCATGTAACAGCAAGGCTCAGAAGAGCCCACACACTCAGCTCTTAACCCCAGCGTGCAGAAAGTGTCAAAACGTGTTTTTCAGCAGAAATAAACATGTTTCTCCAAGTTTGGTCAACCCCATGTAAGTTATGGGGCAGTAACAGCACACTTTTCAAAACTTGTTTTTCAGCCCGAAATAAACGCGTTTTTTCAGACAACTGAATCCCCATGTAACAGCAAGGCTCAGAAGAGCCCACACGCTCAGCTCTTAACCCCAGTGTGCAGAAAGGGTCAAAACGTGTTTTTCAGCAGAAATAAACATGTTTCTGCAAGTTTGGTCAACCCCATGTAAGTTATGGGGCAGTAACAGCACACTTTTCAAAACGTGTTTTTCAGCCCGAAATAAACGCGTTTTTTCAGACAACTGAATCCCCATGTAACAGCAAGGCTCAGAAGAGCCCACACACTCAGCTCTTAACCCCAGTGTGCAGAAAGTGTCAAAACGTGTTTTTCAGCAGAAATAAACATGTTTCTGCAAGTTTGGTCAACCCCATGTAAGTTATGGGGCAGAAACAGCACACTTTTCAAAACGTGTTTTTCAGCCCGAAATAAACGCGTTTTTTCAGACAACTGAATCCCCATGTAACAGCAAGGCTCAGAAGAGCCCACACACTCAGCTCTTAACCCCAGTGTGCAGAAAGTGTCAAAACGTGTTTTTCAGCAGAAATAAACATGTTTCTGCAAGTTTGGTCAACCCCATGTAAGTTATGGGGCAGTAACAGCACACTTTTCAAAACGTGTTTTTCACCCAAAATAAACACGTTTTTTCAGACAACTGAATCCCCATGTAACAGCAAGGCTCAGAAGAGCCCACACACTCAGCTCTTAACCCCAGTGTGCAGAAAGGGTCAAAACGTGTTTTTCAGCAGAAATAAACATGTTTCTGCAAGTTTGGTCAACCCCATGTAAGTTATGGGGCAGTAACAGCACACTTTTCAAAACGTGTTTTTCAGCCCGAAATAAACACGTTTTTTCAGACAACTGAATCCCCATGTAACAGCAAGGCTCAGAAGAGCCCACACACTCAGCTCTTAACCCCAGTGTGCAGAAAGGGTCAAAACGTGTTTTTCAGCAGAAATAAACATGTTTCTGCAAGTTTGGTCAACCCCATGTAAGTTATGGGGCAGTAACAGCACACTTTTCAAAACGTGTTTTTCAGCCCGAAATAAACACGTTTTTTCAGACAACTGAATCCCCATGTAACAGCAAGGCTCAGAAGAGCCCACACACTCAGCTCTTAACCCCAGTGTGCAGAAAGGGTCAAAACGTGTTTTTCAGCAGAAATAAACATGTTTCTGCAAGTTTGGTCAACCCCATGTAAGTTATGGGGCAGTAACAGCACACTTTTCAAAACGTGTTTTTCAGCCCGAAATAAACGCGTTTTTTCAGACAACTGAATCCCCATGTAACAGCAAGGCTCAGAAGAGCCCACACACTCAGCTCTTAACCCCAGTGTGCAGAAAGGGTCAAAACGTGTTTTTCAGCAGAAATAAACATGTTTCTGCAAGTTTGGTCAACCCCATGTAAGTTATGGGGCAGTAACAGCACACTTTTCAAAACTTGTTTTTCAGCCCGAAATAAACGCGTTTTTTCAGACAACTGAATCCCCATGTAACAGCAAGACTCAGAAGAGCCCACACACTCAGCTCTTAACCCCAGCGTGCAGAAAGTGTCAAAACGTGTTTTTCAGCAGAAATAAACATGTTTCTGCAAGTTTGGTCAACCCCATGTAAGTTATGGGGCAGTAACAGCACACTTTTCAAAACGTGTTTTTCAGCCCGAAATAAACGCGTTTTTTCAGACAACTGAATCCCCATGTAACAGCAAGGCTCAGAAGAGCCCAAACACTCAGCTCTTAGCCCCAGCGTGCAGAAAGTGTCAAAACGTGTTTTTCAGCAGAAATAAACATGTTTCTCCAAGTTTGGTCAACCCCATGTAAGTTATGGGGCAGTAACAGCACACTTTTCAAAACTTGTTTTTCAGCCCGAAATAAACGCGTTTTTTCAGACAACTGAATCCCCATGTAACAGCAAGGCTCAGAAGAGCCCACACGCTCAGCTCTTAACCCCAGTGTGCAGAAAGGGTCAAAACGTGTTTTTCAGCAGAAATAAACATGTTTCTGCAAGTTTGGTCAACCCCATGTAAGTTATGGGGCAGTAACAGCACACTTTTCAAAACGTGTTTTTCAGCCCGAAATAAACGCGTTTTTTCAGACAACTGAATCCCCATGTAACAGCAAGGCTCAGAAGAGCCCACACACTCAGCTCTTAACCCCAGTGTGCAGAAAGTGTCAAAACGTGTTTTTCAGCAGAAATAAACATGTTTCTGCAAGTTTGGTCAACCCCATGTAAGTTATGGGGCAGAAACAGCACACTTTTCAAAACGTGTTTTTCAGCCCGAAATAAACGCGTTTTTTCAGACAACTGAATCCCCATGTAACAGCAAGGCTCAGAAGAGCCCACACACTCAGCTCTTAACCCCAGTGTGCAGAAAGTGTCAAAACGTGTTTTTCAGCAGAAATAAACATGTTTCTGCAAGTTTGGTCAACCCCATGTAAGTTATGGGGCAGTAACAGCACACTTTTCAAAATGTGTTTTTCAGCACGAAATAAACGTGTTTTTTCAGACAACTGAATCCCCATGTAACAGCAAGGCTCAGAAGAGCCCACACACTCAGCTCTTAACCCCAGTGTGCAGAAAGGGTCAAAACGTGTTTTTCAGCAGAAATAAACATGTTTCTGCAAGTTTGGTCAACCCCATGTAAGTTATGGGGCAGAAACAGCACACTTTTCAAAACGTGTTTTTCAGCCCGAAATAAACGCGTTTTTTCAGACAACTGAATCCCCATGTAACAGCAAGGCTCAGAAGAGCCCACACACTCAGCTCTTAACCCCAGTGTGCAGAAAGTGTCAAAACGTGTTTTTCAGCAGAAATAAACATGTTTCTGCAAGTTTGGTCAACCCCATGTAAGTTATGGGGCAGTAACAGCACACTTTTCAAAACGTGTTTTTCAGCCCGAAATAAACGCGTTTTTTCAGACAACTGAATCCCCATGTAACAGCAAGGCTCAGAAGAGCCCACACACTCAGCTCTTAACCCCAGTGTGCAGAAAGGGTCAAAACGTGTTTTTCAGCAGAAATAAACATGTTTCTGCAAGTTTGGTCAACCCCATGTAAGTTATGGGGCAGTAACAGCACACTTTTCAAAACGTGTTTTTCAACCCGAAATAAACACGTTTTTTCAGACAACTGAATCCCCATGTAACAGCAAGGCTCAGAAGAGCCCACACACTCAGCTCTTAACCCCAGTGTGCAGAAAGGGTCAAAACGTGTTTTTCAGCAGAAATAAACATGTTTCTGCAAGTTTGGTCAACCCCATGTAAGTTATGGGGCAGTAACAGCACACTTTTCAAAACGTGTTTTTCAGCCCGAAATAAACGCGTTTTTTCAGACAACTGAATCCCCATGTAACAGCAAGGCTCAGAAGAGCCCACACACTCAGCTCTTAACCCCAGTGTGCAGAAAGTGTCAAAACGTGTTTTTCAGCAGAAATAAACATGTTTCTGCAAGTTTGGTCAACCCCATGTAAGTTATGGGGCAGTAACAGCACACTTTTCAAAACGTGTTTTTCAGCCCGAAATAAACGCGTTTTTTCAGACAACTGAATCCCCATGTAACAGCAAGGCTCAGAAGAGCCCACACACTCAGCTCTTAACCCCAGTGTGCAGAAAGGGTCAAAACGTGTTTTTCAGCAGAAATAAACATGTTTCTGCAAGTTTGGTCAACCCCATGTAAGTTATGGGGCAGTAACAGCACACTTTTCAAAACGTGTTTTTCAGCCCGAAATAAACGCGTTTTTTCAGACAACTGAATCCCCATGTAACAGCAAGGCTCAGAAGAGCCCACACACTCAGCTCTTAACCCCAGTGTGCAGAAAGTGTCAAAACGTGTTTTTCAGCAGAAATAAACATGTTTCTGCAAGTTTGGTCAACCCCATGTAAGTTATGGGGCAGTAACAGCACACTTTTCAAAACGTGTTTTTCACCCGAAATAGACACGTTTTTTCAGACAACTGAATCCCCATGTAACAGCAAGGCTCAGAAGAGCCCAAACACTCAGCTCTTAGCCCCAGCGTGCAGAAAGTGTCAAAACGTGTTTTTCAGCAGAAATAAACATGTTTCTCCAAGTTTGGTCAACCCCATGTAAGTTATGGGGCAGTAACAGCACACTTTTCAAAACTTGTTTTTCAGCCCGAAATAAACGCGTTTTTTCAGACAACTGAATCCCCATGTAACAGCAAGGCTCAGAAGAGCCCACACGCTCAGCTCTTAACCCCAGTGTGCAGAAAGGGTCAAAACGTGTTTTTCAGCAGAAATAAACATGTTTCTGCAAGTTTGGTCAACCCCATGTAAGTTATGGGGCAGTAACAGCACACTTTTCAAAACGTGTTTTTCAGCCCGAAATAAACGCGTTTTTTCAGACAACTGAATCCCCATGTAACAGCAAGGCTCAGAAGAGCCCACACACTCAGCTCTTAACCCCAGTGTGCAGAAAGTGTCAAAACGTGTTTTTCAGCAGAAATAAACATGTTTCTGCAAGTTTGGTCAACCCCATGTAAGTTATGGGGCAGAAACAGCACACTTTTCAAAACGTGTTTTTCAGCCCGAAATAAACGCGTTTTTTCAGACAACTGAATCCCCATGTAACAGCAAGGCTCAGAAGAGCCCACACACTCAGCTCTTAACCCCAGTGTGCAGAAAGTGTCAAAACGTGTTTTTCAGCAGAAATAAACATGTTTCTGCAAGTTTGGTCAAACCCATGTAAGTTATGGGGCAGTAACAGCACACTTTTCAAAACGTGTTTTTCAGCCCGAAATAAACGCGTTTTTTCAGACAACTGAATCCCCATGTAACAGCAAGGCTCAGAAGAGCCCACACACTCAGCTCTTAACCCCAGTGTGCAGAAAGTGTCAAAACGTGTTTTTCAGCAGAAATAAACATGTTTCTGCAAGTTTGGTCAACCCCATGTAAGTTATGGGGCAGTAACAGCACACTTTTCAAAACGGGTTTTTCACCCGAAATAAACACGTTTTTTCAGACAACTGAATCCCCATGTAACAGCAAGGCTCAGAAGAGCCCACACACTCAGCTCTTAACCCCAGTGTGCAGAAAGTGTCAAAACGTGTTTTTCAGCAGAAATAAACATGTTTCCGCAAGTTTGGTCAACCCCATGTAAGTTATGGGGCAGTAACAGCACACTTTTCAAAATGTGTTTTTCAGCACGAAATAAACGCGTTTTTTCAGACAACTGAATCCCCATGTAACAGCAAGGCTCAGAAGAGCCCACACACTCAGCTCTTAACCCCAGTGTGCAGAAAGGGTCAAAACGTGTTTTTCAGCAGAAATAAACATGTTTCTGCAAGTTTGGTCAACCCCATGTAAGTTATGGGGCAGTAACAGCACACTTTTCAAAACGTGTTTTTCAGCCCGAAATAAACACTTTTTTTCAGACAACTGAATCCCCATGTAACAGCAAGGCTCAGAAGAGCCCACACACTCAGCTCTTAACCCCAGTGTGCAGAAAGGGTCAAAACGTGTTTTTCAGCAGAAATAAACATGTTTCTGCAAGTTTGGTCAACCCCATGTAAGTTAAGGGGGAGTAACAGCACACTTTTCAAAACGTGTTTTTCAGCCCGAAATAAACGCGTTTTTTCAGACAACTAAATCCCCATGTAACAGCAAGGCTCAGAAGAGCCCACACACTCAGCTCTTAACCCCAGTGTGCAGAAAGGGTCAAAACGTGTTTTTCAGCAGAAATAAACATGTTTCTGCAAGTTTGGTCAACCCCATGTAAGTTATGGGGCAGTAACAGCACACTTTTCAAAACGTGTTTTTCAGCCCGAAATAAACGCGTTTTTTCAGACAACTGAATCCCCATGTAACAGCAAGGCTCAGAAGAGCCCAAACACTCAGCTCTTAGCCCCAGCGTGCAGAAAGTGTCAAAACGTGTTTTTCAGCAGAAATAAACATGTTTCTCCAAGTTTGGTCAACCCCATGTAAGTTATGGGGCAGTAACAGCACACTTTTCAAAACTTGTTTTTCAGCCCGAAATAAACGCGTTTTTTCAGACAACTGAATCCCCATGTAACAGCAAGGCTCAGAAGAGCCCACACGCTCAGCTCTTAACCCCAGTGTGCAGAAAGGGTCAAAACGTGTTTTTCAGCAGAAATAAACATGTTTCTGCAAGTTTGGTCAACCCCATGTAAGTTATGGGGCAGTAACAGCACACTTTTCAAAACGTGTTTTTCAGCCCGAAATAAACGCGTTTTTTTAGACAACTGAATCCCCATGTAACAGCAAGGCTCAGAAGAGCCCACACACTCAGCTCTTAACCCCAGTGTGCAGAAAGTGTCAAAACGTGTTTTTCAGCAGAAATAAACATGTTTCTGCAAGTTTGGTCAACCCCATGTAAGTTATGGGGCAGTAACAGCACACTTTTCAAAACGTGTTTTTCAGCCCGAAATAAACGCGTCTTTTCAGACAACTGAATTCCCATGTAACAGCAAGGCTCAGAAGAGCCCACACACTCAGCTCTTAACCCCAGTGTGCAGAAAGTGTCAAAACGTGTTTTTCAGCAGAAATAAACATGTTTCTGCAAGTTTGGTCAACCCCATGTAAGTTATGGGGCAGAAACAGCACACTTTTCAAAACGTGTTTTTCAGCCCGAAATAAACGCGTTTTTTCAGACAACTGAATCCCCATGTAACAGCAAGGCTCAGAAGAGCCCACACACTCAGCTCTTAACCCCAGTGTGCAGAAAGTGTCAAAACGTGTTTTTCAGCAGAAATAATCATGTTTCTGCAAGTTTGGTCAACCCCATGTAAGTTATGGGGCAGTAACAGCACACTTTTCAAAACGTGTTTTTCAGCCCGAAATAAACGCGTTTTTTCAGACAACTGAATCCCCATGTAACAGCAAGGCTCAGAAGAGCCCACACACTCAGCTCTTAACCCCAGTGTGCAGAAAGTGTCAAAACGTGTTTTTCAGCAGAAATAAACATGTTTCTGCAAGTTTGGTCAACCCCATGTAAGTTATGGGGCAGTAACAGCACACTTTTCAAAACGTGTTTTTCACCCGAAATAGACACGTTTTTTCAGACAACTGAATCCCCATGTAACAGCAAGGCTCAGAAGAGCCCAAACACTCAGCTCTTAACCCCAGCGTGCAGAAAGTGTCAAAACGTGTTTTTCAGCAGAAATAAACATGTTTCTCCAAGTTTGGTCAACCCCATGTAAGTTATGGGGCAGTAACAGCACACTTTTCAAAACTTGTTTTTCAGCCCGAAATAAACGCGTTTTTTCAGACAACTGAATCCCCATGTAACAGCAAGGCTCAGAAGAGCCCACACGCTCAGCTCTTAACCCCAGTGTGCAGAAAGGGTCAAAACGTGTTTTTCAGCAGAAATAAACATGTTTCTGCAAGTTTGGTCAACCCCATGTAAGTTATGGGGCAGTAACAGCACACTTTTCAAAACGTGTTTTTCAGCCCGAAATAAACGCGTTTTTTCAGACAACTGAATCCCCATGTAACAGCAAGGCTCAGAAGAGCCCACACACTCAGCTCTTAACCCCAGTGTGCAGAAAGTGTCAAAACGTGTTTTTCAGCAGAAATAAACATGTTTCTGCAAGTTTGGTCAACCCCATGTAAGTTATGGGGCAGTAACAGCACACTTTTCAAAACGTGTTTTTCAGCCCGAAATAAACGCGTTTTTTCAGACAACTGAATCCCCATGTAACAGCAAGGCTCAGAAGAGCCCACACACTCAGCTCTTAACCCCAGTGTGCAGAAAGGGTCAAAACGTGTTTTTCAGCAGAAATAAACATGTTTCTGCAAGTTTGGTCAACCCCATGTAAGTTATGGGGCAGTAACAGCACACTTTTCAAAACGTGTTTTTCAGCCCGAAATAAACGCGTTTTTTCAGACAACTGAATCCCCATGTAACAGCAAGGCTCAGAAGAGCCCACACACTCAGCTCTTAACCCCAGTGTGCAGAAAGTGTCAAAACGTGTTTTTCAGCAGAAATAAACATGTTTCTGCAAGTTTGGTCAACCCCATGTAAGTTATGGGGCAGTAACAGCACACTTTTCAAAACGGGTTTTTCACCCGAAATAAACACGTTTTTTCAGACAACTGAATCCCCATGTAACAGCAAGGCTCAGAAGAGCCCACACACTCAGCTCTTAACCCCAGTGTGCAGAAAGTGTCAAAACGTGTTTTTCAGCAGAAATAAACATGTTTCCGCAAGTTTGGTCAACCCCATGTAAGTTATGGGGCAGTAACAGCACACTTTTCAAAACGTGTTTTTCAGCCCGAAATAAACGCGTTTTTTCAGACAACTGAATCCCCATGTAACAGCAAGGCTCAGAAGAGCCCACACACTCAGCTCTTAACCCCAGTGTGCAGAAAGGGTCAAAACGTGTTTTTCAGCAGAAATAAACATGTTTCTGCAAGTTTGGTCAACCCCATGTAAGTTATGGGGCAGTAACAGCACACTTTTCAAAACGTGTTTTTCAGCCCGAAATAAACGCGTTTTTTCAGACAACTGAATCCCCATGTAACAGCAAGGCTCAGAAGAGCCCACACACTCAGCTCTTAACCCCAGTGTGCAGAAAGTGTCAAAACGTGTTTTTCAGCAGAAATAAACATGTTTCTGCAAGTTTGGTCAACCCCATGTAAGTTATGGGGCAGTAACAGCACACTTTTCAAAACTTGTTTTTCAGCCCGAAATAAACGCGTTTTTTCAGACAACTGAATCCCCATGTAACAGCAAGGCTCAGAAGAGCCCACACGCTCAGCTCTTAACCCCAGTGTGCAGAAAGGGTCAAAACGTGTTTTTCAGCAGAAATAAACATGTTTCTGAAAGTTTGGTCAACCCCATGTAAGTTATGGGGCAGTAACAGCACACTTTTCAAAACGTGTTTTTCAGCCCGAAATAAACGCGTTTTTTTAGACAACTGAATCCCCATGTAACAGCAAGGCTCAGAAGAGCCCACACACTCAGCTCTTAACCCCAGTGTGCAGAAAGTGTCAAAACGTGTTTTTCAGCAGAAATAAACATGTTTCTGCAAGTTTGGTCAACCCCATGTAAGTTATGGGGCAGTAACAGCACACTTTTCAAAACGTGTTTTTCAGCCCGAAATAAACGCGTCTTTTCAGACAACTGAATCCCCATGTAACAGCAAGGCTCAGAAGAGCCCACACACTCAGCTCTTAACCCCAGTGTGCAGAAAGTGTCAAAACGTGTTTTTCAGCAGAAATAAACATGTTTCTGCAAGTTTGGTCAACCCCATGTAAGTTATGGGGCAGAAACAGCACACTTTTCAAAACGTGTTTTTCAGCCCGAAATAAACGCGTTTTTTCAGACAACTGAATCCCCATGTAACAGCAAGGCTCAGAAGAGCCCACACACTCAGCTCTTAACCCCAGTGTGCAGAAAGTGTCAAAACGTGTTTTTCAGCAGAAATAATCATGTTTCTGCAAGTTTGGTCAACCCCATGTAAGTTATGGGGCAGTAACAGCACACTTTTCAAAACGTGTTTTTCAGCCCGAAATAAACGCGTTTTTTCAGACAACTGAATCCCCATGTAACAGCAAGGCTCAGAAGAGCCCACACACTCAGCTCTTAACCCCAGTGTGCAGAAAGTGTCAAAACGTGTTTTTCAGCAGAAATAAACATGTTTCTGCAAGTTTGGTCAACCCCATGTAAGTTATGGGGCAGTAACAGCACACTTTTCAAAACGTGTTTTTCACCCGAAATAGACACGTTTTTTCAGACAACTGAATCCCCATGTAACAGCAAGGCTCAGAAGAGCCCAAACACTCAGCTCTTAACCCCAGCGTGCAGAAAGTGTCAAAACGTGTTTTTCAGCAGAAATAAACATGTTTCTCCAAGTTTGGTCAACCCCATGTAAGTTATGGGGCAGTAACAGCACACTTTTCAAAACTTGTTTTTCAGCCCGAAATAAACGCGTTTTTTCAGACAACTGAATCCCCATGTAACAGCAAGGCTCAGAAGAGCCCACACGCTCAGCTCTTAACCCCAGTGTGCAGAAAGGGTCAAAACGTGTTTTTCAGCAGAAATAAACATGTTTCTGCAAGTTTGGTCAACCCCATGTAAGTTATGGGGCAGTAACAGCACACTTTTCAAAACGTGTTTTTCAGCCCGAAATAAACGCGTTTTTTCAGACAACTGAATCCCCATGTAACAGCAAGGCTCAGAAGAGCCCACACACTCAGCTCTTAACCCCAGTGTGCAGAAAGTGTCAAAACGTGTTTTTCAGCAGAAATAAACATGTTTCTGCAAGTTTGGTCAACCCCATGTAAGTTATGGGGCAGTAACAGCACACTTTTCAAAACGTGTTTTTCAGCCCGAAATAAACGCGTTTTTTCAGACAACTGAATCCCCATGTAACAGCAAGGCTCAGAAGAGCCCACACACTCAGCTCTTAACCCCAGTGTGCAGAAAGGGTCAAAACGTGTTTTTCAGCAGAAATAAACATGTTTCTGCAAGTTTGGTCAACCCCATGTAAGTTATGGGGCAGTAACAGCACACTTTTCAAAACGTGTTTTTCAGCCCGAAATAAACGCGTTTTTTCAGACAACTGAATCCCCATGTAACAGCAAGGCTCAGAAGAGCCCACACACTCAGCTCTTAACCCCAGTGTGCAGAAAGTGTCAAAACGTGTTTTTCAGCAGAAATAAACATGTTTCTGCAAGTTTGGTCAACCCCATGTAAGTTATGGGGCAGTAACAGCACACTTTTCAAAACGGGTTTTTCACCCGAAATAAACACGTTTTTTCAGACAACTGAATCCCCATGTAACAGCAAGGCTCAGAAGAGCCCACACACTCAGCTCTTAACCCCAGTGTGCAGAAAGTGTCAAAACGTGTTTTTCAGCAGAAATAAACATGTTTCCGCAAGTTTGGTCAACCCCATGTAAGTTATGGGGCAGTAACAGCACACTTTTCAAAATGTGTTTTTCAGCACGAAATAAACGCGTTTTTTCAGACAACTGAATCCCCATGTAACAGCAAGGCTCAGAAGAGCCCACACACTCAGCTCTTAACCCCAGTGTGCAGAAAGGGTCAAAACGTGTTTTTCAGCAGAAATAAACATGTTTCTGCAAGTTTGGTCAACCCCATGTAAGTTATGGGGCAGTAACAGCACACTTTTCAAAACGTGTTTTTCAGCCCGAAATAAACGCGTTTTTTCAGACAACTGAATCCCCATGTAACAGCAAGGCTCAGAAGAGCCCAAACACTCAGCTCTTAGCCCCAGCGTGCAGAAAGTGTCAAAACGTGTTTTTCAGCAGAAATAAACATGTTTCTCCAAGTTTGGTCAACCCCATGTAAGTTATGGGGCAGTAACAGCACACTTTTCAAAACGTGTTTTTCAGCCCGAAATAAACGCGTTTTTTCAGACAACTGAATCCCCATGTAACAGCAAGGCTCAGAAGAGCCCACACACTCAGCTCTTAACCCCAGTGTGCAGAAAGGGTCAAAACGTGTTTTTCAGCAGAAATAAACATGTTTCTGCAAGTTTGGTCAACCCCATGTAAGTTATGGGGCAGTAACAGCACACTTTTCAAAACGTGTTTTTCAGCCCGAAATAAACGCGTTTTTTCAGTCAACTGAATCCCCATGTAACAGCAAGGCTCAGAAGAGCCCACACACTCAGCTCTTAACCCCAGTGTGCAGAAAGTGTCAAAACGTGTTTTTCAGCAGAAATAAACATGTTTCTGCAAGTTTGGTCAACCCCATGTAAGTTATGGGGCAGTAACAGCACACTTTTCAAAACGTGTTTTTCACCCAAAATAAACACGTTTTTTCAGACAACTGAATCCCCATGTAACAGCAAGGCTCAGAAGAGCCCACACACTCAGCTCTTAACCCCAGTGTGCAGAAAGTGTCAAAACGTGTTTTTCAGCAGAAATAAACATGTTTCTGCAAGTTTGGTCAACCCCATGTAAGTTATGGGTCAGTAACAGCACACTTTTCAAAATGTGTTTTTCAGCACGAAATAAACGCGTTTTTTCAGACAACTGAATCCCCATGTAACAGCAAGGCTCAGAAGAGCCCACACACTCAGCTCTTAACCCCAGTGTGCAGAAAGGGTCAAAACGTGTTTTTCAGCAGAAATAAACATGTTTCTGCAAGTTTGGTCAACCCCATGTAAGTTATGGGGCAGTAACAGCACACTTTTCAAAACGTGTTTTTCAGCCCGAAATAAACGCGTTTTTTCAGACAACTGAATCCCCATGTAACAGCAAGGCTCAGAAGAGCCCACACACTCAGCTCTTAACCCCAGTGTGCAGAAAGGGTCAAAACGTGTTTTTCAGCAGAAATAAACATGTTTCTGCAAGTTTGGTCAACCCCATGTAAGTTATGGGGCAGTAACAGCACACTTTTCAAAACGTGTTTTTCAGCCCGAAATAAACGCGTTTTTTCAGTCAACTGAATCCCCATGTAACAGCAAGGCTCAGAAGAGCCCACACACTCAGCTCTTAACCCCAGTGTGCAGAAAGTGTCAAAACGTGTTTTTCAGCAGAAATAAACATGTTTCTGCAAGTTTGGTCAACCCCATGTAAGTTATGGGGCAGTAACAGCACACTTTTCAAAACGTGTTTTTCACCCAAAATAAACACGTTTTTTCAGACAACTGAATCCCCATGTAACAGCAAGGCTCAGAAGAGCCCACACACTCAGCTCTTAACCCCAGTGTGCAGAAAGTGTCAAAACGTGTTTTTCAGCAGAAATAAACATGTTTCTGCAAGTTTGGTCAACCCCATGTAAGTTATGGGGCAGTAACAGCACACTTTTCAAAACGGGTTTTTCACCCGAAATAAACACGTTTTTTCAGACAACTGAATCCCCATGTAACAGCAAGGCTCAGAAGAGCCCACACACTCAGCTCTTAACCCCAGTGTGCAGAAAGTGTCAAAACGTGTTTTTCAGCAGAAATAAACATGTTTCCGCAAGTTTGGTCAACCCCATGTAAGTTATGGGGCAGTAACAGCACACTTTTCAAAATGTGTTTTTCAGCACGAAATAAATGCGTTTTTTCAGACAACTGAATCCCCATGTAACAGCAAGGCTCAGAAGAGCCCACACACTCAGCTCTTAACCCCAGTGTGCAGAAAGGGTCAAAACGTGTTTTTCAGCAGAAATAAACATGTTTCTGCAAGTTTGGTCAACCCCATGTAAGTTATGGGGCAGTAACAGCACACTTTTCAAAACGTGTTTTTCAGCCCGAAATAAACGCGTTTTTTCAGACAACTGAATCCCCATGTAACAGCAAGGCTCAGAAGAGCCCAAACACTCAGCTCTTAGCCCCAGCGTGCAGAAAGTGTCAAAACGTGTTTTTCAGCAGAAATAAACATGTTTCTCCAAGTTTGGTCAACCCCATGTAAGTTATGGGGCAGTAACAGCACACTTTTCAAAACGTGTTTTTCAGCCCGAAATAAACGCGTTTTTTCAGACAACTGAATCCCCATGTAACAGCAAGGCTCAGAAGAGCCCACACACTCAGCTCTTAACCCCAGTGTGCAGAAAGGGTCAAAACGTGTTTTTCAGCAGAAATAAACATGTTTCTGCAAGTTTGGTCAACCCCATGTAAGTTATGGGGCAGTAACAGCACACTTTTCAAAACGTGTTTTTCAGCCCGAAATAAACGCGTTTTTTCAGTCAACTGAATCCCCATGTAACAGCAAGGCTCAGAAGAGCCCACACACTCAGCTCTTAACCCCAGTGTGCAGAAAGTGTCAAAACGTGTTTTTCAGCAGAAATAAACATGTTTCTGCAAGTTTGGTCAACCCCATGTAAGTTATGGGGCAGTAACAGCACACTTTTCAAAACGTGTTTTTCACCCAAAATAAACACGTTTTTTCAGACAACTGAATCCCCATGTAACAGCAAGGCTCAGAAGAGCCCACACACTCAGCTCTTAACCCCAGTGTGCAGAAAGTGTCAAAACGTGTTTTTCAGCAGAAATAAACATGTTTCTGCAAGTTTGGTCAACCCCATGTAAGTTATGGGTCAGTAACAGCACACTTTTCAAAATGTGTTTTTCAGCACGAAATAAACGCGTTTTTTCAGACAACTGAATCCCCATGTAACAGCAAGGCTCAGAAGAGCCCACACACTCAGCTCTTAACCCCAGTGTGCAGAAAGGGTCAAAACGTGTTTTTCAGCAGAAATAAACATGTTTCTGCAAGTTTGGTCAACCCCATGTAAGTTATGGGGCAGTAACAGCACACTTTTCAAAACGTGTTTTTCAGCCCGAAATAAACGCGTTTTTTCAGACAACTGAATCCCCATGTAACAGCAAGGCTCAGAAGAGCCCACACACTCAGCTCTTAACCCCAGTGTGCAGAAAGGGTCAAAACGTGTTTTTCAGCAGAAATAAACATGTTTCTGCAAGTTTGGTCAACCCCATGTAAGTTATGGGGCAGTAACAGCACACTTTTCAAAACGTGTTTTTCAGCCCGAAATAAACGCGTTTTTTCAGTCAACTGAATCCCCATGTAACAGCAAGGCTCAGAAGAGCCCACACACTCAGCTCTTAACCCCAGTGTGCAGAAAGTGTCAAAACGTGTTTTTCAGCAGAAATAAACATGTTTCTGCAAGTTTGGTCAACCCCATGTAAGTTATGGGGCAGTAACAGCACACTTTTCAAAACGTGTTTTTCACCCAAAATAAACACGTTTTTTCAGACAACTGAATCCCCATGTAACAGCAAGGCTCAGAAGAGCCCACACACTCAGCTCTTAACCCCAGTGTGCAGAAAGTGTCAAAACGTGTTTTTCAGCAGAAATAAACATGTTTCTGCAAGTTTGGTCAACCCCATGTAAGTTATGGGGCAGTAACAGCACACTTTTCAAAATGTGTTTTTCAGCACGAAATAAACGCGTTTTTTCAGACAACTGAATCCCCATGTAACAGCAAGGCTCAGAAGAGCCCACACACTCAGCTCTTAACCCCAGTGTGCAGAAAGGGTCAAAACGTATTTTTCAGCAGAAATAAACATGTTTCTGCAAGTTTGGTCAACCCCATGTAAGTTATGGGGCAGTAACAGCACACTTTTCAAAACGTGTTTTTCAGCCCGAAATAAACACGTTTTTTCAGACAACTGAATCCCCATGTAACAGCAAGGCTCAGAAGAGCCCACACACTCAGCTCTTAACCCCAGTGTGCAGAAAGGGTCAAAACGTGTTTTTCAGCAGAAATAAACATGTTTCTGCAAGTTTGGTCAACCCCATGTAAGTTATGGGGCAGTAACAGCACACTTTTCAAAACGTGTTTTTCAGCCCGAAATAAACGCGTTTTTTCAGACAACTGAATCCCCATGTAACAGCAAGGCTCAGAAGAGCCCACACACTCAGCTCTTAACCCCAGTGTGCAGAAAGGGTCAAAACGTGTTTTTCAGCAGAAATAAACATGTTTCTGCAAGTTTGGTCAACCCCATGTAAGTTATGGGGCAGTAACAGCACACTTTTCAAAACTTGTTTTTCAGCCCGAAATAAACGCGTTTTTTTCAGACAACTGAATCCCCATGTAACAGCAAGACTCAGAAGAGCCCACACACTCAGCTCTTAACCCCAGCGTGCAGAAAGTGTCAAAACGTGTTTTTCAGCAGAAATAAACATGTTTCTGCAAGTTTGGTCAACCCCATGTAAGTTATGGGGCAGTAACAGCACACTTTTCAAAACTTGTTTTTCAGCCCGAAATAAACGCGTTTTTTCAGACAACTGAATCCCCATGTAACAGCAAGGCTCAGAAGAGCCCACACGCTCAGCTCTTAACCCCAGTGTGCAGAAAGGGTCAAAACGTGTTTTTCAGCAGAAATAAACATGTTTCTGCAAGTTTGGTCAACCCCATGTAAGTTATGGGGCAGTAACAGCACACTTTTCAAAACGTGTTTTTCAGCCCGAAATAAACGCGTTTTTTCAGACAACTGAATCCCCATGTAACAGCAAGGCTCAGAAGAGCCCACACACTCAGCTCTTAACCCCAGTGTGCAGAAAGTGTCAAAACGTGTTTTTCAGCAGAAATAAACATGTTTCTGCAACTTTGGTCAACCCCATGTAAGTTATGGGGCAGTAACAGCACACTTTTCAAAACGTGTTTTTCAGACCGAAATAAACGCGTCTTTTCAGACAACTGAATCCCCATGTAACAGCAAGGCTCAGAAGAGCCCACACACTCAGCTCTTAACCCCAGTGTGCAGAAAGGGTCAAAACGTGTCTTTCAGCAGAAATAAACATGTTTCTGCAAGTTTGGTCAACCCCATGTAAGTTATGGGGCAGAAACAGCACACTTTTCAAAACGTGTTTTTCAGCCCGAAATAAACGCGTTTTTTCAGACAACTGAATCCCCATGTAACAGCAAGGCTCAGAAGAGCCCACACACTCAGCTCTTAACCCCAGTGTGCAGAAAGTGTCAAAACGTGTTTTTCAGCAGAAATAAACATGTTTCTGCAAGTTTGGTCAACCCCATGTAAGTTATGGGGCAGTAACAGCACACTTTTCAAAACGTGTTTTTCAGCCCGAAATAAACGCGTTTTTTCAGACAACTGAATCCCCATGTAACAGCAAGGCTCAGAAGAGCCCACACACTCAGCTCTTAACCCCAGTGTGCAGAAAGGGTCAAAACGTGTTTTTCAGCAGAAATAAACATGTTTCTGCAAGTTTGCTCAACCCCATGTAAGTTATGGGGCAGTAACAGCACACTTTTCAAAACTTGTTTTTCAGCCCGAAATAAACGCGTTTTTTCAGACAACTGAATCCCCATGTAACAGCAAGGCTCAGAAGAGCCCACACGCTCAGCTCTTAACCCCAGTGTGCAGAAAGGGTCAAAACGTGTTTTTCAGCAGAAATAAACATGTTTCTGCAAGTTTGGTCAACCCCATGTAAGTTATGGGGCAGTAACAGCACACTTTTCAAAACGTGTTTTTCAGCCCGAAATAAACGCGTTTTTTCAGACAACTGAATCCCCATGTAACAGCAAGGCTCAGAAGAGCCCACACACTCAGCTCTTAACCCCAGTGTGCAGAAAGTGTCAAAACGTGTTTTTCAGCAGAAATAAACATGTTTCTGCAAGTTTGGTCAACCCCATGTAAGTTATGGGGCAGTAACAGCACACTTTTCAAAATGTGTTTTTCAGCACGAAATAAACGCGTTTTTTCAGACAACTGAATCCCCATGTAACAGCAAGGCTCAGAAGAGCCCACACACTCAGCTCTAAACCCCAGTGTGCAGAAAGTGTCAAAACGTGTTTTTCAGCAGAAATAAACATGTTTCTGCAAGTTTGGTCAACCCCATGTAAGTTATGGGGCAGTAACAGCACACTTTTCAAAACGTGTTTTTCAGCCCGAAATAAACGCGTTTTTTCAGACAACTAAATCCCCATGTAACAGCAAGGCTCAGAAGAGCCCACACACTCAGCTCTTAACCCCAGTGTGCAGAAAGGTTCAAAACGTGTTTTTCAGCAGAAATAAACATGTTTCTGCAAGTTTGGTCAACCCCATGTAAGTTATGGGGCAGTAACAGCACACTTTTCAAAACGTGTTTTTCAGCCCGAAATAAACACGTTTTTTCAGACAACTGAATCCCCATGTAACAGCAAGGCTCAGAAGAGCCCACACACTCAGCTCTTAACCCCAGTGTGCAGAAAGGGTCAAAACGTGTTTTTCAGCAGAAATAAACATGTTTCTGCAAGTTTGGTCAACCCCATGTAAATTATGGGGCAGTAACAGCACACTTTTCAAAACGTGTTTTTCAGCCCGAAATAAACGCGTTTTTTCAGACAACTGAATCCCCATGTAACAGCAAGGCTCAGAAGAGCCCACACACTCAGCTCTTAACCCCAGTGTGCAGAAAGGGTCAAAACGTGTTTTTCAGCAGAAATAAACATGTTTCTGCAAGTTTGGTCAACCCCATGTAAGTTATGGGGCAGTAACAGCACACTTTTCAAAACTTGTTTTTCAGCCCGAAATAAACGCGTTTTTTCAGACAACTGAATCCCCATGTAACAGCAAGACTCAGAAGAGCCCACACACTCAGCTCTTAACCCCAGCGTGCAGAAAGTGTCAAAACGGGTTTTTCAGCAGAAATAAACATGTTTCTGCAAGTTTGGTCAACCCCATGTAAGTTATGGGGCAGTAACAGCACACTTTTCAAAACGTGTTTTTCAGCCCAAAATAAACGCGTTTTTTCAGACAACTGAATCCCCATGTAACAGCAAGGCTCAGAAGAGCCCAAACACTCAGCTCTTAGCCCCAGCGTGCAGAAAGTGTCAAAACGTGTTTTTCAGCAGAAATAAACATGTTTCTCCAAGTTTGGTCAACCCCATGTAAGTTATGGGGCAGTAACAGCACACTTTTCAAAACTTGTTTTTCAGCCCGAAATAAACGCGTTTTTTCAGACAACTGAATCCCCATGTAACAGCAAGGCTCAGAAGAGCCCACACGCTCAGCTCTTAACCCCAGTGTGCAGAAAGTGTCAAAACGTGTTTTTCAGCAGAAATAAACATGTTTCTGCAAGTTTGGTAAACCCCATGTAAGTTATGGGGCAGTAACAGCACACTTTTCAAAACGTGTTTTTCAGCCAGAAATAAACGCGTCTTTTCAGACAACTGAATCCCCATGTAACAGCAAGGCTCAGAAGAGCCCACACACTCAGCTCTTAACCCCAGTGTGCAGAAAGGGTCAAAACGTGTTTTTCAGCAGAAATAAACATGTTTCTGCAAGTTTGGTCAACCCCATGTAAGTTATGGGGCAGAAACAGCACACTTTTCAAAACGTGTTTTTCAGCCCGAAATAAACGCGTTTTTTCAGACAACTGAATCCCCATGTAACAGCAAGGCTCAGAAGAGCCCACACACTCAGCTCTTAACCCCAGTGTGCAGAAAGTGTCAAAACGTGTTTTTCAGCAGAAATAAACATGTTTCTGCAAGTTTGGTCAACCCCATGTAAGTTATGGGGCAGTAACAGCACACTTTTCAAAACGTGTTTTTCAGCCCGAAATAAACGCGTTTTTTCAGACAACTGAATCCCCATGTAACAGCAAGGCTCAGAAGAGCCCACACACTCAGCTCTTAACCCCAGTGTGCAGAAAGGGTCAAAACAAGTTTTTCAGCAGAAATAAACATGTTTCTGCAAGTTTGGTCAACCCCATGTAAGTTATGTGGCAGTAACAGCACACTTTTCAAAACTTGTTTTTCAGCCCGAAATAAACGCGTTTTTTCAGACAACTGAATCCCCATGTAACAGCAAGGCTCAGAAGAGCCCACACGCTCAGCTCTTAACCCCAGTGTGCAGAAAGGGTCAAAATGTGTTTTTCAGCAGAAATAAACATGTTTCTGCAAGTTTGGTCAACCCCATGTAAGTTATGGGGCAGTAACAGCACACTTTTCAAAACGTGTTTTTCAGCCCGAAATAAACGCGTTTTTTCAGACAACTGAATCCCCATGTAACAGCAAGGCTCAGAAGAGCCCACTCACTCAGCTCTTCACCCAAGTGTGCAGAAAGTGTCAAAACGTGTTTTTCAGCAGAAATAAACATGTTTCTGCAAGTTTGGTCAACCCCATGTAAGTTATGGGGCAGAAACAGCACACTTTTCAAAACGTGTTTTTCAGCCCGAAATAAACGCGTTTTTTCAGACAACTGAATCCCCATGTAACAGCAAGGCTCAGAAGAGCCCACATACTCAGCTCTTAACCCCAGTGTGCAGAAAGTGTCAAAACGTGTTTTTCAGCAGAAATAAACATGTTTCTGCAAGTTTGGTCAACCCCATGTAAGTTATGGGGCAGTAACAGCACACTTTTCAAAACGTGTTTTTCAGCCCGAAATAAACGCGTTTTTTCAGACAACTGAATCCCCATGTAACAGCAAGGCTCAGTAGAGCCCACACACTCAGCTCTTAACCCCAGTGTGCAGAAAGGGTCAAAACGTGTTTTTCAGCAGAAATAAACATGTTTCTGCAAGTTTGGTCAACCCCATGTAAGTTATGGGGCAGTAACAGCACACTTTTCAAAACGTGTTTTTCAGCCCGAAATAAACGCGTTTTTTCAGACAACTGAATCCCCATGTAACAGCAAGGCTCAGAAGAGCCCACACACTCAGCTCTTAACCCCAGTGTGCAGAAAGTGTCAAAACGTGTTTTTCAGCAGAAATAAACATGTTTCTGCAAGTTTGGTCAACCCCATGTAAGTTATGGGGCAGTAACAGCACACTTTTCAAAACGGGTTTTTCACCCGAAATAAACACGTTTTTTCAGACAACTGAATCCCCATGTAACAGCAAGGCTCAGAAGAGCCCACACACTCAGCTCTTAACCCCAGTGTGCAGAAAGTGTCAAAACGTGTTTTTCAGCAGAAATAAACATGTTTCTGCAAGTTTGGTCAACCCCATGTAAGTTATGGGGCAGTAACAGCACACTTTTCAAAATGTGTTTTTCAGCACGAAATAAACGCGTTTTTTCAGACAACTGAATCCCCATTTAACAGCAAGGCTCAGAAGAGCCCACACACTCAGCTCTTAACCCCAGTGTGCAGAAAGGGTCAAAACGTGTTTTTCAGCAGAAATAAACATGTTTCTGCAAGTTTGGTCAACCCCATGTAAGTTATGGGGCAGTAACAGCACACTTTTCAAAACGTGTTTTTCAGCCCGAAATAAACACGTTTTTTCAGACAACTGAATCCCCATGTAACAGCAAGGCTCAGAAGAGCCCACACACTCAGCTCTTAACCCCAGTGTGCAGAAAGGGTCAAAACGTGTTTTTCAGCAGAAATAAACATGTTTCTGCAAGTTTGGTCAACCCCATGTAAGTTATGGGGCAGTAACAGCACACTTTTCAAAACGTGTTTTTCAGCCCGAAATAAACGCGTTTTTTCAGACAACTAAATCCCCATGTAACAGCAAGGCTCAGAAGAGCCCACACACTCAGCTCTTAACCCCAGTGTGCAGAAAGGTTCAAAACGTGTTTTTCAGCAGAAATAAACATGTTTCTGCAAGTTTGGTCAACCCCATGTAAGTTATGGGGCAGTAACAGCACACTTTTCAAAACGTGTTTTTCAGCCCGAAATAAACGCGTTTTTTCAGACAACTGAATCCCCATGTAACAGCAAGGCTCAGAAGAGCCCACACACTCAGCTCTTAACCCCAGTGTGCAGAAAGTGTCAAAATGTGTTTTTCAGCAGAAATAAACATGTTTCTGCAAGTTTGGTCAACCCCATGTAAGTTATGGGGCAGAAACAGCACACTTTTCAAAACGTGTTTTTCAGCCCGAAATAAACGCGTTTTTTCAGACAACTGAATCCCCATGTAACAGCAAGGCTTAGAAGAGCCCACACACTCAGCTCTTAACCCCAGTGTGCAGAAAGTGTCAAAACGTGTTTTTCAGCAGAAATAAACATGTTTCTGCAAGTTTGGTCAACCCCATGTAAGTTATGGGGCAGTAACAGCACACTTTTCAAAACGTGTTTTTCACCCGAAATAGACACGTTTTTTCAGACAACTGAATCCCCATGTAACAGCAAGGCTCAGAAGAGCCCAAACACTCAGCTCTTAGCCCCAGCGTGCAGAAAGTGTCAAAACGTGTTTTTCAGCAGAAATAAACATGTTTCTGCAAGTTTGGTCAACCCCATGTAAGTTATGGGGCAGTAACAGCACACTTTTCAAAACGGGTTTTTCACCCGAAATAAACACGTTTTTTCAGACAACTGAATCCCCATGTAACAGCAAGGCTCAGAAGAGCCCACACACTCAGCTCTTAACCCCAGTGTGCAGAAAGGGTCAAAACGTGTTTTTCAGCAGAAATAAACATGTTTCTGCAAGTTTGGTCAACCCCATGTAAGTTATGGGGCAGTAACAGCACACTTTTCAAAACGTGTTTTTCAGCCCGAAATAAACGCGTTTTTTCAGACAACTAAATCCCCATGTAACAGCAAGGCTCAGAAGAGCCCACACACTCAGCTCTTAACCCCAGTGTGCAGAAAGGTTCAAAACGTGTTTTTCAGCAGAAATAAACATGTTTCTGCAAGTTTGGTCAACCCCATGTAAGTTATGGGGCAGTAACAGCACACTTTTCAAAACGTGTTTTTCAGCCCGAAATAAACGCGTTTTTTCAGACAACTGAATCCCCATGTAACAGCAAGGCTCAGAAGAGCCCACACACTCAGCTCTTAACCCCAGTGTGCAGAAAGTGTCAAAATGTGTTTTTCAGCAGAAATAAACATGTTTCTGCAAGTTTGGTCAACCCCATGTAAGTTATGGGGCAGAAACAGCACACTTTTCAAAACGTGTTTTTCAGCCCGAAATAAACGCGTTTTTTCAGACAACTGAATCCCCATGTAACAGCAAGGCTCAGAAGAGCCCAAACACTCAGCTCTTAGCCCCAGCGTGCAGAAAGTGTCAAAACGTGTTTTTCAGCAGAAATAAACATGTTTCTGCAAGTTTGGTCAACCCCATGTAAGTTATGGGGCAGTAACAGCACACTTTTCAAAACGTGTTTTTCACCCGAAATAGACACGTTTTTTCAGACAACTGAATCCCCATGTAACAGCAAGGCTCAGAAGAGCCCAAACACTCAGCTCTTAGCCCCAGCGTGCAGAAAGTGTCAAAACGTGTTTTTCAACAGAAATAAACATTATTCTCCAAGTTTGGTCAACCCCATGTAAGTTATGGGGCAGTAACTGCACACTTTTCAAAACTTGTTTTTCAGCCCGAAATAAACGCGTTTTTTCAGACAACTGAATCCCCATGTAACAGCAAGGCTCAGAAGAGCCCACACGCTCAGCTCTTAACCCCAGTGTGCAGAAAGGGTCAAAACGTGTTTTTCAGCAGAAATAAACATGTTTCTGCAAGTTTGGTCAACCCCATGTAAGTTATGGGGCAGTAACAGCACACTTTTCAAAACGTGTTTTTCAGCCCGAAATAAACGCGTTTTTTCAGACAACTGAATCCCCATGTAACAGCAAGGCTCAGAAGAGCCCACACACTCAGCTCTTAACCCCAGTGTGCAGAAAGTGTCAAAACGTGTTTTTCAGCAGAAATAAACATGTTTCTGCAAGTTTGGTCAACCCCATGTAAGTTATGGGGCAGTAACAGCACACTTTTCAAAACGTGTTTTTCAGCCCGAAATAAACGCGTTTTTTCAGACAACTGAATCCCCATGTAACAGCAAGGCTCAGAAGAGCCCACACACTCAGCTCTTAACCCCAGTGTGCAGAAAGTGTCAAAACGTGTTTTTCAGCAGAAATAAACATGTTTCTGCAAGTTTGGTCAACCCCATGTAAGTTATGGGGCAGAAACAGCACACTTTTCAAAACGTGTTTTTCAGCCCGAAATAAACGCGTTTTTTCAGACAACTGAATCCCCATGTAACAGCAAGGCTCAGAAGAGCCCACACACTCAGCTCTTAACCCCAGTGTGCAGAAAGTGTCAAAACGTGTTTTTCAGCAGAAATAAACATGTTTCTGCAAGTTTGGTCAACCCCATGTAAGTTATGGGGCAGTAACAGCACACTTTTCAAAACGTGTTTTTCACCCAAAATAAACACGTTTTTTCAGACAACTGAATCCCCATGTAACAGCAAGGCTCAGAAGAGCCCACACACTCAGCTCTTAACCCCAGTGTGCAGAAAGTGTCAAAACGTGTTTTTCAACAGAAATAAACATGTTTCTGCAACTTTGGTCAACCCCATGTAAGTTATGGGGCAGTAACAGCACACTTTTCAAAATGTGTTTTTCAGCACGAAATAAACGCGTTTTTTCAGACAACTGAATCCCCATGTAACAGCAAGGCTCAGAAGAGCCCACACACTCAGCTCTTAACCCCAGTGTGCAGAAAGGGTCAAAACGTGTTTTTCAGCAGAAATAAACATGTTTATGCAAGTTTGGTCAACCCCATGTAAGTTATGGGGCAGTAACAGCACACTTTTCAAAACGTGTTTTTCAGCCAGAAATAAACACGTTTTTTCAGCAACTGAATCCCCATGTAACAGCAAGGCTCAGAAGAGCCCACACACTCAGCTCTTAACCCCAGTGTGCAGAAAGGGTCAAAACGTGTTTTTCAGCAGAAATAAACATGTTTCTGCAAGTTTGGTCAACCCCATGTAAGTTATGGGGCAGTAACAGCACACTTTTCAAAACGTGTTTTTCAGCCCGAAATAAACGCGTTTTTTCAGACAACTGAATCCCCATGTAACAGCAAGGCTCAGAAGAGCCCACACACTCAGCTCTTAACCCCAGTGTGCAGAAAGGGTCAAAACGTGTTTTTCAGCAGAAATAAACATGTTTCTGCAAGTTTGGTCAACCCCATGTAAGTTATGGGGCAGTAACAGCACACTTTTCAAAACTTGTTTTTCAGCCCGAAATAAACGCGTTTTTTCAGACAACTGAATCCCCATGTAACAGCAAGACTCAGAAGAGCCCACACACTCAGCTCTTAACCCCAGCGTGCAGAAAGTGTCAAAACATGTTTTTCAGCAGAAATAAACATGTTTCTGCAAGTTTGGTCAACCCCATGTAAGTTATGGGGCAGTAACAGCACACTTTTCAAAACGTGTTTTTCAGCCCGAAATAAACGCGTTTTTTCAGACAACTGAATCCCCATGTAACAGCAAGGCTCAGAAGAGCCCAAACACTCAGCTCTTAGCCCCAGCGTGCAGAAAGTGTCAAAACATGTTTTTCAGCAGAAATAAACATGTTTCTCCAAGTTTGGTCAACCCCATGTAATTTATGGGGCAGTAACAGCACACTTTTCAAAACTTGTTTTTCAGCCCGAAATAAACGCGTTTTTTCAGACAACTGAATCCCCATGTAACAGCAAGGCTCAGAAGAGCCCACACGCTCAGCTCTTAACCCCAGTGTGCAGAAAGGGTCAAAACGTGTTTTTCAGCAGAAATAAACATGTTTCTGCAAGTTTGGTCAACCCCATGTAAGTTATGGGGCAGTAACAGCACACTTTTCAAAACGTGTTTTTCAGCCCGAAATAAACGCGTTTTTTCAGACAACTGAATCCCCATGTAACAGCAAGGCTCAGAAGAGCCCACTCACTCAGCTCTTAACCCAAGTGTGCAGAAAGTGTCAAAACGTGTTTTTCAGCAGAAATAAACATGTTTCTGCAAGTTTGGTCAACCCCATGTAAGTTATGGGGCAGAAACAGCACACTTTTCAAAACGTGTTTTTCAGCCCGAAATAAACGCGTTTTTTCAGACAACTGAATCCCCATGTAACAGCAAGGCTCAGAAGAGCCAACACACTCAGCTCTTAACCCCAGTGTGCAGAAAGTGTCAAAACGTGTTTTTCAGCAGAAATAAACATGTTTCTGCAAGTTTGGTCAACCCCATGTAAGTTATGGGGCAGTAACAGCACACTTTTCAAAACGTGTTTTTCAGCCCGAAATAAACGCGTTTTTTCAGACAACTGAATCCCCATGTAACAGCAAGGCTCAGAAGAGCCCACACACTCAGCTCTTAACCCCAGTGTGCAGAAAGTGTCAAAACGTGTTTTTCAGCAGAAATAAACATGTTTCTGCAAGTTTGGTCAACCCCATGTAAGTTATGGGGCAGTAACAGCACACTTTTCAAAATGTGTTTTTCAGCACGAAATAAACGCGTTTTTTCAGACAACTGAATCCCCATGTAACAGCAAGGCTCAGAAGAGCCCACACACTCAGCTCTAAACCCCAGTGTGCAGAAAGTGTCAAAACGTGTTTTTCAGCAGAAATAAACATGTTTCTGCAAGTTTGGTCAACCCCATGTAAGTTATGGGGCAGTAACAGCACACTTTTCAAAACGTGTTTTTCAGCCCGAAATAAACGCGTTTTTTCAGACAACTAAATCCCCATGTAACAGCAAGGCTCAGAAGAGCCCACACACTCAGCTCTTAACCCCAGTGTGCAGAAAGGTTCAAAACGTGTTTTTCAGCAGAAATAAACATGTTTCTGCAAGTTTGGTCAACCCCATGTAAGTTATGGGGCAGTAACAGCACACTTTTCAAAACGTGTTTTTCAGCCCGAAATAAACACGTTTTTTCAGACAACTGAATCCCCATGTAACAGCAAGGCTCAGAAGAGCCCACACACTCAGCTCTTAACCCCAGTGTGCAGAAAGGGTCAAAACGTGTTTTTCAGCAGAAATAAACATGTTTCTGCAAGTTTGGTCAACCCCATGTAAATTATGGGGCAGTAACAGCACACTTTTCAAAACGTGTTTTTCAGCCCGAAATAAACGCGTTTTTTCAGACAACTGAATCCCCATGTAACAGCAAGGCTCAGAAGAGCCCACACACTCAGCTCTTAACCCCAGTGTGCAGAAAGGGTCAAAACGTGTTTTTCAGCAGAAATAAACATGTTTCTGCAAGTTTGGTCAACCCCATGTAAGTTATGGGGCAGTAACAGCACACTTTTCAAAACTTGTTTTTCAGCCCGAAATAAACGCGTTTTTTCAGACAACTGAATCCCCATGTAACAGCAAGACTCAGAAGAGCCCACACACTCAGCTCTTAACCCCAGCGTGCAGAAAGTGTCAAAACGGGTTTTTCAGCAGAAATAAACATGTTTCTGCAAGTTTGGTCAACCCCATGTAAGTTATGGGGCAGTAACAGCACACTTTTCAAAACGTGTTTTTCAGCCCAAAATAAACGCGTTTTTTCAGACAACTGAATCCCCATGTAACAGCAAGGCTCAGAAGAGCCCAAACACTCAGCTCTTAGCCCCAGCGTGCAGAAAGTGTCAAAACGTGTTTTTCAGCAGAAATAAACATGTTTCTCCAAGTTTGGTCAACCCCATGTAAGTTATGGGGCAGTAACAGCACACTTTTCAAAACTTGTTTTTCAGCCCGAAATAAACGCGTTTTTTCAGACAACTGAATCCCCATGTAACAGCAAGGCTCAGAAGAGCCCACACGCTCAGCTCTTAACCCCAGTGTGCAGAAAGTGTCAAAACGTGTTTTTCAGCAGAAATAAACATGTTTCTGCAAGTTTGGTAAACCCCATGTAAGTTATGGGGCAGTAACAGCACACTTTTCAAAACGTGTTTTTCAGCCAGAAATAAACGCGTCTTTTCAGACAACTGAATCCCCATGTAACAGCAAGGCTCAGAAGAGCCCACACACTCAGCTCTTAACCCCAGTGTGCAGAAAGGGTCAAAACGTGTTTTTCAGCAGAAATAAACATGTTTCTGCAAGTTTGGTCAACCCCATGTAAGTTATGGGGCAGAAACAGCACACTTTTCAAAACGTGTTTTTCAGCCCGAAATAAACGCGTTTTTTCAGACAACTGAATCCCCATGTAACAGCAAGGCTCAGAAGAGCCCACACACTCAGCTCTTAACCCCAGTGTGCAGAAAGTGTCAAAACGTGTTTTTCAGCAGAAATAAACATGTTTCTGCAAGTTTGGTCAACCCCATGTAAGTTATGGGGCAGTAACAGCACACTTTTCAAAACGTGTTTTTCAGCCCGAAATAAACGCGTTTTTTCAGACAACTGAATCCCCATGTAACAGCAAGGCTCAGAAGAGCCCACACACTCAGCTCTTAACCCCAGTGTGCAGAAAGGGTCAAAACAAGTTTTTCAGCAGAAATAAACATGTTTCTGCAAGTTTGGTCAACCCCATGTAAGTTATGGGGCAGTAACAGCACACTTTTCAAAACTTGTTTTTCAGCCCGAAATAAACGCGTTTTTTCAGACAACTGAATCCCCATGTAACAGCAAGGCTCAGAAGAGCCCACACGCTCAGCTCTTAACCCCAGTGTGCAGAAAGGGTCAAAACGTGTTTTTCAGCAGAAATAAACATGTTTCTGCAAGTTTGGTCAACCCCATGTAAGTTATGGGGCAGTAACAGCACACTTTTCAAAACGTGTTTTTCAGCCCGAAATAAACGCGTTTTTTCAGACAACTGAATCCCCATGTAACAGCAAGGCTCAGAAGAGCCCACTCACTCAGCTCTTCACCCAAGTGTGCAGAAAGTGTCAAAACGTGTTTTTCAGCAGAAATAAACATGTTTCTGCAAGTTTGGTCAACCCCATGTAAGTTATGGGGCAGAAACAGCACACTTTTCAAAACGTGTTTTTCAGCCCGAAATAAACGCGTTTTTTCAGACAACTGAATCCCCATGTAACAGCAAGGCTCAGAAGAGCCCACATACTCAGCTCTTAACCCCAGTGTGCAGAAAGTGTCAAAACGTGTTTTTCAGCAGAAATAAACATGTTTCTGCAAGTTTGGTCAACCCCATGTAAGTTATGGGGCAGTAACAGCACACTTTTCAAAACGTGTTTTTCAGCCCGAAATAAACGCGTTTTTTCAGACAACTGAATCCCCATGTAACAGCAAGGCTCAGTAGAGCCCACACACTCAGCTCTTAACCCCAGTGTGCAGAAAGGGTCAAAACGTGTTTTTCAGCAGAAATAAACATGTTTCTGCAAGTTTGGTCAACCCCATGTAAGTTATGGGGCAGTAACAGCACACTTTTCAAAACGTGTTTTTCAGCCCGAAATAAACGCGTTTTTTCAGACAACTGAATCCCCATGTAACAGCAAGGCTCAGAAGAGCCCACACACTCAGCTCTTAACCCCAGTGTGCAGAAAGTGTCAAAACGTGTTTTTCAGCAGAAATAAACATGTTTCTGCAAGTTTGGTCAACCCCATGTAAGTTATGGGGCAGTAACAGCACACTTTTCAAAACGGGTTTTTCACCCGAAATAAACACGTTTTTTCAGACAACTGAATCCCCATGTAACAGCAAGGCTCAGAAGAGCCCACACACTCAGCTCTTAACCCCAATGTGCAGAAAGTGTCAAAACGTGTTTTTCAGCAGAAATAAACATGTTTCTGCAAGTTTGGTCAACCCCATGTAAGTTATGGGGCAGTAACAGCACACTTTTCAAAATGTGTTTTTCAGCACGAAATAAACGCGTTTTTTCAGACAACTGAATCCCCATTTAACAGCAAGGCTCAGAAGAGCCCACACACTCAGCTCTTAACCCCAGTGTGCAGAAAGGGTCAAAACGTGTTTTTCAGCAGAAATAAACATGTTTCTGCAAGTTTGGTCAACCCCATGTAAGTTATGGGGCAGTAACAGCACACTTTTCAAAACGTGTTTTTCAGCCCGAAATAAACACGTTTTTTCAGACAACTGAATCCCCATGTAACAGCAAGGCTCAGAAGAGCCCACACACTCAGCTCTTAACCCCAGTGTGCAGAAAGGGTCAAAACGTGTTTTTCAGCAGAAATAAACATGTTTCTGCAAGTTTGGTCAACCCCATGTAAGTTATGGGGCAGTAACAGCACACTTTTCAAAACGTGTTTTTCAGCCCGAAATAAACGCGTTTTTTCAGACAACTAAATCCCCATGTAACAGCAAGGCTCAGAAGAGCCCACACACTCAGCTCTTAACCCCAGTGTGCAGAAAGGTTCAAAACGTGTTTTTCAGCAGAAATAAACATGTTTCTGCAAGTTTGGTCAACCCCATGTAAGTTATGGGGCAGTAACAGCACACTTTTCAAAACGTGTTTTTCAGCCCGAAATAAACGCGTTTTTTCAGACAACTGAATCCCCATGTAACAGCAAGGCTCAGAAGAGCCCACACACTCAGCTCTTAACCCCAGTGTGCAGAAAGTGTCAAAATGTGTTTTTCAGCAGAAATAAACATGTTTCTGCAAGTTTGGTCAACCCCATGTAAGTTATGGGGCAGAAACAGCACACTTTTCAAAACGTGTTTTTCAGCCCGAAATAAACGCGTTTTTTCAGACAACTGAATCCCCATGTAACAGCAAGGCTCAGAAGAGCCCAAACACTCAGCTCTTAGCCCCAGCGTGCAGAAAGTGTCAAAACGTGTTTTTCAGCAGAAATAAACATGTTTCTGCAAGTTTGGTCAACCCCATGTAAGTTATGGGGCAGTAACAGCACACTTTTCAAAACGTGTTTTTCACCCGAAATAGACACGTTTTTTCAGACAACTGAATCCCCATGTAACAGCAAGGCTCAGAAGAGCCCAAACACTCAGCTCTTAGCCCCAGCGTGCAGAAAGTGTCAAAACGTGTTTTTCAACAGAAATAAACATGTTTCTCCAAGTTTGGTCAACCCCATGTAAGTTATGGGGCAGTAACTGCACACTTTTCAAAACTTGTTTTTCAGCCCGAAATAAACGCGTTTTTTCAGACAACTGAATCCCCATGTAACAGCAAGGCTCAGAAGAGCCCACACGCTCAGCTCTTAACCCCAGTGTGCAGAAAGGGTCAAAACGTGTTTTTCAGCAGAAATAAACATGTTTCTGCAAGTTTGGTCAACCCCATGTAAGTTATGGGGCAGTAACAGCACACTTTTCAAAACGTGTTTTTCAGCCCGAAATAAACGCGTTTTTTCAGACAACTGAATCCCCATGTAACAGCAAGGCTCAGAAGAGCCCACACACTCAGCTCTTAACCCCAGTGTGCAGAAAGTGTCAAAACGTGTTTTTCAGCAGAAATAAACATGTTTCTGCAAGTTTGGTCAACCCCATGTAAGTTATGGGGCAGTAACAGCACACTTTTCAAAACGTGTTTTTCAGCCCGAAATAAACGCGTTTTTTCAGACAACTGAATCCCCATGTAACAGCAAGGCTCAGAAGAGCCCACACACTCAGCTCTTAACCCCAGTGTGCAGAAAGTGTCAAAACGTGTTTTTCAGCAGAAATAAACATGTTTCTGCAAGTTTGGTCAACCCCATGTAAGTTATGGGGCAGAAACAGCACACTTTTCAAAACGTGTTTTTCAGCCCGAAATAAACGCGTTTTTTCAGACAACTGAATCCCCATGTAACAGCAAGGCTCAGAAGAGCCCACACACTCAGCTCTTAACCCCAGTGTGCAGAAAGTGTCAAAACGTGTTTTTCAGCAGAAATAAACATGTTTCTGCAAGTTTGGTCAACCCCATGTAAGTTATGGGGCAGTAACAGCACACTTTTCAAAATGTGTTTTTCAGCACGAAATAAACGCGTTTTTTCAGACAACTGAATCCCCATGTAACAGCAAGGCTCAGAAGAGCCCACACACTCAGCTCTTAACCCCAGTGTGCAGAAAGGGTCAAAACGTGTTTTTCAGCAGAAATAAACATGTTTATGCAAGTTTGGTCAACCCCATGTAAGTTATGGGGCAGTAACAGCACACTTTTCAAAACGTGTTTTTCAGCCAGAAATAAACACGTTTTTTCAGACAACTGAATCCCCATGTAACAGCAAGGCTCAGAAGAGCCCACACACTCAGCTCTTAACCCCAGTGTGCAGAAAGGGTCAAAACGTGTTTTTCAGCAGAAATAAACATGTTTCTGCAAGTTTGGTCAACCCCATGTAAGTTATGGGGCAGTAACAGCACACTTTTCAAAACGTGTTTTTCAGCCCGAAATAAACGCGTTTTTTCAGACAACTGAATCCCCATGTAACAGCAAGGCTCAGAAGAGCCCACACACTCAGCTCTTAACCCCAGTGTGCAGAAAGGGTCAAAACGTGTTTTTCAGCAGAAATAAACATGTTTCTGCAAGTTTGGTCAACCCCATGTAAGTTATGGGGCAGTAACAGCACACTTTTCAAAACTTGTTTTTCAGCCCGAAATAAACGCGTTTTTTCAGACAACTGAATCCCCATGTAACAGCAAGACTCAGAAGAGCCCACACACTCAGCTCTTAACCCCAGCGTGCAGAAAGTGTCAAAACATGTTTTTCAGCAGAAATAAACATGTTTCTGCAAGTTTGGTCAACCCCATGTAAGTTATGGGGCAGTAACAGCACACTTTTCAAAACGTGTTTTTCAGCCCGAAATAAACGCGTTTTTTCAGACAACTGAATCCCCATGTAACAGCAAGGCTCAGAAGAGCCCAAACACTCAGCTCTTAGCCCCAGCGTGCAGAAAGTGTCAAAACATGTTTTTCAGCAGAAATAAACATGTTTCTCCAAGTTTGGTCAACCCCATGTAATTTATGGGGCAGTAACAGCACACTTTTCAAAACTTGTTTTTCAGCCCGAAATAAACGCGTTTTTTCAGACAACTGAATCCCCATGTAACAGCAAGGCTCAGAAGAGCCCACACGCTCAGCTCTTAACCCCAGTGTGCAGAAAGGGTCAAAACGTGTTTTTCAGCAGAAATAAACATGTTTCTGCAAGTTTGGTCAACCCCATGTAAGTTATGGGGCAGTAACAGCACACTTTTCAAAACGTGTTTTTCACCCGAAATAAACACGTTTTTTCAGACAACTGAATCCCCATGTAACAGCAAGGCTCAGAAGAGCCCACACACTCAGCTCTTAACCCCAGTGTGCAGAAAGTGTCAAAACGTGTTTTTCAGCAGAAATAAACATGTTTCTGCAAGTTTGGTCAACCCCATGTAAGTTATGGGGCAGTAACAGCACACTTTTCAAAATGTGTTTTTCAGCACGAAATAAACGCGTTTTTTCAGACAACTGAATCCCCATTTAACAGCAAGGCTCAGAAGAGCCCACACACTCAGCTCTTAACCCCAGTGTGCAGAAAGGGTCAAAACGTGTTTTTCAGCAGAAATAAACATGTTTCTGCAAGTTTGGTCAACCCCATGTAAGTTATGGGGCAGTAACAGCACACTTTTCAAAACGTGTTTTTCAGCCCGAAATAAACACGTTTTTTCAGACAACTGAATCCCCATGTAACAGCAAGGCTCAGAAGAGCCCACACACTCAGCTCTTAACCCCAGTGTGCAGAAAGGGTCAAAACGTGTTTTTCAGCAGAAATAAACATGTTTCTGCAAGTTTGGTCAACCCCATGTAAGTTATGGGGCAGTAACAGCACACTTTTCAAAACGTGTTTTTCAGCCCGAAATAAACGCGTTTTTTCAGACAACTAAATCCCCATGTAACAGCAAGGCTCAGAAGAGCCCACACACTCAGCTCTTAACCCCAGTGTGCAGAAAGGTTCAAAACGTGTTTTTCAGCAGAAATAAACATGTTTCTGCAAGTTTGGTCAACCCCATGTAAGTTATGGGGCAGTAACAGCACACTTTTCAAAACGTGTTTTTCAGCCCGAAATCAACGCGTTTTTTCAGACAACTGAATCCCCATGTAACAGCAAGGCTCAGAAGAGCCCACACACTCAGCTCTTAACCCCAGTGTGCAGAAAGTGTCAAAATGTGTTTTTCAGCAGAAATAAACATGTTTCTGCAAGTTTGGTCAACCCCATGTAAGTTATGGGGCAGAAACAGCACACTTTTCAAAACGTGTTTTTCAGCCCGAAATAAACGCGTTTTTTCAGACAACTGAATCCCCATGTAACAGCAAGGCTCAGAAGAGCCCACACACTCAGCTCTTAACCCCAGTGTGCAGAAAGTGTCAAAACGTGTTTTTCAGCAGAAATAAACATGTTTCTGCAAGTTTGGTCAACCCCATGTAAGTTATGGGGCAGTAACAGCACACTTTTCAAAATGTGTTTTTCAGCACGAAATAAACGCGTTTTTTCAGACAACTGAATCCCCATGTAACAGCAAGGCTCAGAAGAGCCCACACACTCAGCTCTTAACCCCAGTGTGCAGAAAGGGTCAAAACGTGTTTTTCAGCAGAAATAAACATGTTTCTGAAAGTTTGGTCAACCCCATGTAAGTTATGGGGCAGTAACAGCACACTTTTCAAAACGTGTTTTTCAGCCCGAAATAAACACGTTTTTTCAGACAACTGAATCCCCATGTAACAGCAAGGCTCAGAAGAGCCCACACACTCAGCTCTTAACCCCAGTGTGCAGAAAGGGTCAAAACGTGTTTTTCAGCAGAAATAAACATGTTTCTGCAAGTTTGGTCAACCCCATGTAAGTTATGGGGCAGTAACAGCACACTTTTCAAAACGTGTTTTTCAGCCCGAAATAAACGCGTTTTTTCAGACAACTAAATCCCCATGTAACAGCAAGGCTCAGAAGAGCCCACACACTCAGCTCTTAACCCCAGTGTGCAGAAAGGTTCAAAACGTGTTTTTCAGCAGAAATAAACATGTTTCTGCAAGTTTGGTCAACCCCATGTAAGTTATGGGGCAGTAACAGCACACTTTTCAAAACGTGTTTTTCAGCCCGAAATAAACGCGTTTTTTCAGACAACTGAATCCCCATGTAACAGCAAGGCTCAGAAGAGCCCACACACTCAGCTCTTAACCCCAGTGTGCAGAAAGTGTCAAAATGTGTTTTTCAGCAGAAATAAACATGTTTCTGCAAGTTTGGTCAACCCCATGTAAGTTATGGGGCAGAAACAGCACACTTTTCAAAACGTGTTTTTCAGCCCGAAATAAACGCGTTTTTTCAGACAACTGAATCCCCATGTAACAGCAAGGCTCAGAAGAGCCCAAACACTCAGCTCTTAGCCCCAGCGTGCAGAAAGTGTCAAAACGTGTTTTTCAGCAGAAATAAACATGTTTCTGCAAGTTTGGTCAACCCCATGTAAGTTATGGGGCAGTAACAGCACACTTTTCAAAACGTGTTTTTCACCCGAAATAGACACGTTTTTTCAGACAACTGAATCCCCATGTAACAGCAAGGCTCAGAAGAGCCCAAACACTCAGCTCTTAGCCCCAGCGTGCAGAAAGTGTCAAAACGTGTTTTTCAACAGAAATAAACATGTTTCTCCAAGTTTGGTCAACCCCATGTAAGTTATGGGGCAGTAACTGCACACTTTTCAAAACTTGTTTTTCAGCCCGAAATAAACGCGTTTTTTCAGACAACTGAATCCCCATGTAACAGCAAGGCTCAGAAGAGCCCACACGCTCAGCTCTTAACCCCAGTGTGCAGAAAGGGTCAAAACGTGTTTTTCAGCAGAAATAAACATGTTTCTGCAAGTTTGGTCAACCCCATGTAAGTTATGGGGCAGTAACAGCACACTTTTCAAAACGTGTTTTTCAGCCCGAAATAAACGCGTTTTTTCAGACAACTGAATCCCCATGTAACAGCAAGGCTCAGAAGAGCCCACACACTCAGCTCTTAACCCCAGTGTGCAGAAAGTGTCAAAACGTGTTTTTCAGCAGAAATAAACATGTTTCTGCAAGTTTGGTCAACCCCATGTAAGTTATGGGGCAGTAACAGCACACTTTTCAAAACGTGTTTTTCAGCCCGAAATAAACGCGTTTTTTCAGACAACTGAATCCCCATGTAACAGCAAGGCTCAGAAGAGCCCACACACTCAGCTCTTAACCCCAGTGTGCAGAAAGTGTCAAAACGTGTTTTTCAGCAGAAATAAACATGTTTCTGCAAGTTTGGTCAACCCCATGTAAGTTATGGGGCAGAAACAGCACACTTTTCAAAACGTGTTTTTCAGCCCGAAATAAACGCGTTTTTTCAGACAACTGAATCCCCATGTAACAGCAAGGCTCAGAAGAGCCCACACACTCAGCTCTTAACCCCAGTGTGCAGAAAGTGTCAAAACGTGTTTTTCAGCAGAAATAAACATGTTTCTGCAAGTTTGGTCAACCCCATGTAAGTTATGGGGCAGTAACAGCACACTTTTCAAAACGTGTTTTTCACCCAAAATAAACACGTTTTTTCAGACAACTGAATCCCCATGTAACAGCAAGGCTCAGAAGAGCCCACACACTCAGCTCTTAACCCCAGTGTGCAGAAAGTGTCAAAACGTGTTTTTCAACAGAAATAAACATGTTTCTGCAAGTTTGGTCAACCCCATGTAAGTTATGGGGCAGTAACAGCACACTTTTCAAAATGTGTTTTTCAGCACGAAATAAACGCGTTTTTTCAGACAACTGAATCCCCATGTAACAGCAAGGCTCAGAAGAGCCCACACACTCAGCTCTTAACCCCAGTGTGCAGAAAGGGTCAAAACGTGTTTTTCAGCAGAAATAAACATGTTTCTGCAAGTTTGGTCAACCCCATGTAAGTTATGGGGCAGTAACAGCACACTTTTCAAAACGTGTTTTTCAGCCCGAAATAAACACGTTTTTTCAGACAACTGAATCCCCATGTAACAGCAAGGCTCAGAAGAGCCCACACACTCAGCTCTTAACCCCAGTGTGCAGAAAGGGTCAAAACGTGTTTTTCAGCAGAAATAAACATGTTTCTGCAAGTTTGGTCAACCCCATGTAAGTTATGGGGCAGTAACAGCACACTTTTCAAAATGTGTTTTTCAGCACGAAATAAACGCGTTTTTTCAGACAACTGAATCCCCATGTAACAGCAAGGCTCAGAAGAGCCCACACACTCAGCTCTTAACCCCAGTGTGCAGAAAGGGTCAAAACGTGTTTTTCAGCAGAAATAAACATGTTTCTGCAAGTTTGGTCAACCCCATGTAAGTTATGGGGCAGTAACAGCACACTTTTCAAAACGTGTTTTTCAGCCCGAAATAAACACGTTTTTTCAGACAACTGAATCCCCATGTAACAGCAAGGCTCAGAAGAGCCCACACACTCAGCTCTTAACCCCAGTGTGCAGAAAGGGTCAAAACGTGTTTTTCAGCAGAAATAAACATGTTTCTGCAAGTTTGGTCAACCCCATGTAAGTTATGGGGCAGTAACAGCACACTTTTCAAAACGTGTTTTTCAGCCCGAAATAAACGCGTTTTTTCAGACAACTAAATCCCCATGTAACAGCAAGGCTCAGAAGAGCCCACACACTCAGCTCTTAACCCCAGTGTGCAGAAAGGTTCAAAACGTGTTTTTCAGCAGAAATAAACATGTTTCTGCAAGTTTGGTCAACCCCATGTAAGTTATGGGGCAGTAACAGCACACTTTTCAAAACGTGTTTTTCAGCCCGAAATAAACGCGTTTTTTCAGACAACTGAATCCCCATGTAACAGCAAGGCTCAGAAGAGCCCACACACTCAGCTCTTAACCCCAGTGTGCAGAAAGTGTCAAAATGTGTTTTTCAGCAGAAATAAACATGTTTCTGCAAGTTTGGTCAACCCCATGTAAGTTATGGGGCAGAAACAGCACACTTTTCAAAACGTGTTTTTCAGCCCGAAATAAACGCGTTTTTTCAGACAACTGAATCCCCATGTAACAGCAAGGCTCAGAAGAGCCCAAACACTCAGCTCTTAGCCCCAGCGTGCAGAAAGTGTCAAAACGTGTTTTTCAGCAGAAATAAACATGTTTCTGCAAGTTTGGTCAACCCCATGTAAGTTATGGGGCAGTAACAGCACACTTTTCAAAACGTGTTTTTCACCCGAAATAGACACGTTTTTTCAGACAACTGAATCCCCATGTAACAGCAAGGCTCAGAAGAGCCCAAACACTCAGCTCTTAGCCCCAGCGTGCAGAAAGTGTCAAAACGTGTTTTTCAACAGAAATAAACATGTTTCTCCAAGTTTGGTCAACCCCATGTAAGTTATGGGGCAGTAACTGCACACTTTTCAAAACTTGTTTTTCAGCCCGAAATAAACGCGTTTTTTCAGACAACTGAATCCCCATGTAACAGCAAGGCTCAGAAGAGCCCACACGCTCAGCTCTTAACCCCAGTGTGCAGAAAGGGTCAAAACGTGTTTTTCAGCAGAAATAAACATGTTTCTGCAAGTTTGGTCAACCCCATGTAAGTTATGGGGCAGTAACAGCACACTTTTCAAAACGTGTTTTTCAGCCCGAAATAAACGCGTTTTTTCAGACAACTGAATCCCCATGTAACAGCAAGGCTCAGAAGAGCCCACACACTCAGCTCTTAACCCCAGTGTGCAGAAAGTGTCAAAACGTGTTTTTCAGCAGAAATAAACATGTTTCTGCAAGTTTGGTCAACCCCATGTAAGTTATGGGGCAGTAACAGCACACTTTTCAAAACGTGTTTTTCAGCCCGAAATAAACGCGTTTTTTCAGACAACTGAATCCCCATGTAACAGCAAGGCTCAGAAGAGCCCACACACTCAGCTCTTAACCCCAGTGTGCAGAAAGTGTCAAAACGTGTTTTTCAGCAGAAATAAACATGTTTCTGCAAGTTTGGTCAACCCCATGTAAGTTATGGGGCAGTAACAGCACACTTTTCAAAACGTGTTTTTCACCCAAAATAAACACGTTTTTTCAGACAACTGAATCCCCATGTAACAGCAAGGCTCAGAAGAGCCCACACACTCAGCTCTTAACCCCAGTGTGCAGAAAGTGTCAAAACGTGTTTTTCAACAGAAATAAACATGTTTCTGCAAGTTTGGTCAACCCCATGTAAGTTATGGGGCAGTAACAGCACACTTTTCAAAATGTGTTTTTCAGCACGAAATAAACGCGTTTTTTCAGACAACTGAATCCCCATGTAACAGCAAGGCTCAGAAGAGCCCACACACTCAGCTCTTAACCCCAGTGTGCAGAAAGTGTCAAAATGTGTTTTTCAGCAGAAATAAACATGTTTCTGCAAGTTTGGTCAACCCCATGTAAGTTATGGGGCAGAAACAGCACACTTTTCAAAACGTGTTTTTCAGCCCGAAATAAACGCGTTTTTTCAGACAACTGAATCCCCATGTAACAGCAAGGCTCAGAAGAGCCCAAACACTCAGCTCTTAGCCCCAGCGTGCAGAAAGTGTCAAAACGTGTTTTTCAGCAGAAATAAACATGTTTCTGCAAGTTTGGTCAACCCCATGTAAGTTATGGGGCAGTAACAGCACACTTTTCAAAACGTGTTTTTCACCCGAAATAGACACGTTTTTTCAGACAACTGAATCCCCATGTAACAGCAAGGCTCAGAAGAGCCCAAACACTCAGCTCTTAGCCCCAGCGTGCAGAAAGTGTCAAAACGTGTTTTTCAACAGAAATAAACATGTTTCTCCAAGTTTGGTCAACCCCATGTAAGTTATGGGGCAGTAACTGCACACTTTTCAAAACTTGTTTTTCAGCCCGAAATAAACGCGTTTTTTCAGACAACTGAATCCCCATGTAACAGCAAGGCTCAGAAGAGCCCACACGCTCAGCTCTTAACCCCAGTGTGCAGAAAGGGTCAAAACGTGTTTTTCAGCAGAAATAAACATGTTTCTGCAAGTTTGGTCAACCCCATGTAAGTTATGGGGCAGTAACAGCACACTTTTCAAAACGTGTTTTTCAGCCCGAAATAAACGCGTTTTTTCAGACAACTGAATCCCCATGTAACAGCAAGGCTCAGAAGAGCCCACACACTCAGCTCTTAACCCCAGTGTGCAGAAAGTGTCAAAACGTGTTTTTCAGCAGAAATAAACATGTTTCTGCAAGTTTGGTCAACCCCATGTAAGTTATGGGGCAGTAACAGCACACTTTTCAAAACGTGTTTTTCAGCCCGAAATAAACGCGTTTTTTCAGACAACTGAATCCCCATGTAACAGCAAGGCTCAGAAGAGCCCACACACTCAGCTCTTAACCCCAGTGTGCAGAAAGTGTCAAAACGTGTTTTTCAGCAGAAATAAACATGTTTCTGCAAGTTTGGTCAACCCCATGTAAGTTATGGGGCAGAAACAGCACACTTTTCAAAACGTGTTTTTCAGCCCGAAATAAACGCGTTTTTTCAGACAACTGAATCCCCATGTAACAGCAAGGCTCAGAAGAGCCCACACACTCAGCTCTTAACCCCAGTGTGCAGAAAGTGTCAAAACGTGTTTTTCAGCAGAAATAAACATGTTTCTGCAAGTTTGGTCAACCCCATGTAAGTTATGGGGCAGTAACAGCACACTTTTCAAAACGTGTTTTTCACCCAAAATAAACACGTTTTTTCAGACAACTGAATCCCCATGTAACAGCAAGGCTCAGAAGAGCCCACACACTCAGCTCTTAACCCCAGTGTGCAGAAAGTGTCAAAACGTGTTTTTCAACAGAAATAAACATGTTTCTGCAAGTTTGGTCAACCCCATGTAAGTTATGGGGCAGTAACAGCACACTTTTCAAAATGTGTTTTTCAGCACGAAATAAACGCGTTTTTTCAGACAACTGAATCCCCATGTAACAGCAAGGCTCAGAAGAGCCCACACACTCAGCTCTTAACCCCAGTGTGCAGAAAGGGTCAAAACGTGTTTTTCAGCAGAAATAAACATGTTTCTGCAAGTTTGGTCAACCCCATGTAAGTTATGGGGCAGTAACAGCACACTTTTCAAAACGTGTTTTTCAGCCCGAAATAAACACGTTTTTTCAGACAACTGAATCCCCATGTAACAGCAAGGCTCAGAAGAGCCCACACACTCAGCTCTTAACCCCAGTGTGCAGAAAGGGTCAAAACGTGTTTTTCAGCAGAAATAAACATGTTTCTGCAAGTTTGGTCAACCCCATGTAAGTTATGGGGCAGTAACAGCACACTTTTCAAAATGTGTTTTTCAGCACGAAATAAACGCGTTTTTTCAGACAACTGAATCCCCATGTAACAGCAAGGCTCAGAAGAGCCCACACACTCAGCTCTTAACCCCAGTGTGCAGAAAGGGTCAAAACGTGTTTTTCAGCAGAAATAAACATGTTTCTGCAAGTTTGGTCAACCCCATGTAAGTTATGGGGCAGTAACAGCACACTTTTCAAAACGTGTTTTTCAGCCCGAAATAAACACGTTTTTTCAGACAACTGAATCCCCATGTAACAGCAAGGCTCAGAAGAGCCCACACACTCAGCTCTTAACCCCAGTGTGCAGAAAGGGTCAAAACGTGTTTTTCAGCAGAAATAAACATGTTTCTGCAAGTTTGGTCAACCCCATGTAAGTTATGGGGCAGTAACAGCACACTTTTCAAAACGTGTTTTTCAGCCCGAAATAAACGCGTTTTTTCAGACAACTAAATCCCCATGTAACAGCAAGGCTCAGAAGAGCCCACACACTCAGCTCTTAACCCCAGTGTGCAGAAAGGTTCAAAACGTGTTTTTCAGCAGAAATAAACATGTTTCTGCAAGTTTGGTCAACCCCATGTAAGTTATGGGGCAGTAACAGCACACTTTTCAAAACGTGTTTTTCAGCCCGAAATAAACGCGTTTTTTCAGACAACTGAATCCCCATGTAACAGCAAGGCTCAGAAGAGCCCACACACTCAGCTCTTAACCCCAGTGTGCAGAAAGTGTCAAAATGTGTTTTTCAGCAGAAATAAACATGTTTCTGCAAGTTTGGTCAACCCCATGTAAGTTATGGGGCAGAAACAGCACACTTTTCAAAACGTGTTTTTCAGCCCGAAATAAACGCGTTTTTTCAGACAACTGAATCCCCATGTAACAGCAAGGCTCAGAAGAGCCCAAACACTCAGCTCTTAGCCCCAGCGTGCAGAAAGTGTCAAAACGTGTTTTTCAGCAGAAATAAACATGTTTCTGCAAGTTTGGTCAACCCCATGTAAGTTATGGGGCAGTAACAGCACACTTTTCAAAACGTGTTTTTCACCCGAAATAGACACGTTTTTTCAGACAACTGAATCCCCATGTAACAGCAAGGCTCAGAAGAGCCCAAACACTCAGCTCTTAGCCCCAGCGTGCAGAAAGTGTCAAAACGTGTTTTTCAACAGAAATAAACATGTTTCTCCAAGTTTGGTCAACCCCATGTAAGTTATGGGGCAGTAACTGCACACTTTTCAAAACTTGTTTTTCAGCCCGAAATAAACGCGTTTTTTCAGACAACTGAATCCCCATGTAACAGCAAGGCTCAGAAGAGCCCACACGCTCAGCTCTTAACCCCAGTGTGCAGAAAGGGTCAAAACGTGTTTTTCAGCAGAAATAAACATGTTTCTGCAAGTTTGGTCAACCCCATGTAAGTTATGGGGCAGTAACAGCACACTTTTCAAAACGTGTTTTTCAGCCCGAAATAAACGCGTTTTTTCAGACAACTGAATCCCCATGTAACAGCAAGGCTCAGAAGAGCCCACACACTCAGCTCTTAACCCCAGTGTGCAGAAAGTGTCAAAACGTGTTTTTCAGCAGAAATAAACATGTTTCTGCAAGTTTGGTCAACCCCATGTAAGTTATGGGGCAGTAACAGCACACTTTTCAAAACGTGTTTTTCAGCCCGAAATAAACGCGTTTTTTCAGACAACTGAATCCCCATGTAACAGCAAGGCTCAGAAGAGCCCACACACTCAGCTCTTAACCCCAGTGTGCAGAAAGTGTCAAAACGTGTTTTTCAGCAGAAATAAACATGTTTCTGCAAGTTTGGTCAACCCCATGTAAGTTATGGGGCAGTAACAGCACACTTTTCAAAACGTGTTTTTCACCCAAAATAAACACGTTTTTTCAGACAACTGAATCCCCATGTAACAGCAAGGCTCAGAAGAGCCCACACACTCAGCTCTTAACCCCAGTGTGCAGAAAGTGTCAAAACGTGTTTTTCAACAGAAATAAACATGTTTCTGCAAGTTTGGTCAACCCCATGTAAGTTATGGGGCAGTAACAGCACACTTTTCAAAATGTGTTTTTCAGCACGAAATAAACGCGTTTTTTCAGACAACTGAATCCCCATGTAACAGCAAGGCTCAGAAGAGCCCACACACTCAGCTCTTAACCCCAGTGTGCAGAAAGGGTCAAAACGTGTTTTTCAGCAGAAATAAACATGTTTCTGCAAGTTTGGTCAACCCCATGTAAGTTATGGGGCAGTAACAGCACACTTTTCAAAACGTGTTTTTCAGCCCGAAATAAACACGTTTTTTCAGACAACTGAATCCCCATGTAACAGCAAGGCTCAGAAGAGCCCACACACTCAGCTCTTAACCCCAGTGTGCAGAAAGGGTCAAAACGTGTTTTTCAGCAGAAATAAACATGTTTCTGCAAGTTTGGTCAACCCCATGTAAGTTATGGGGCAGTAACAGCACACTTTTCAAAACGTGTTTTTCAGCCCGAAATAAACGCGTTTTTTCAGACAACTGAATCCCCATGTAACAGCAAGGCTCAGAAGAGCCCACACACTCAGCTCTTAACCCCAGTGTGCAGAAAGGGTCAAAACGTGTTTTTCAGCAGAAATAAACATGTTTCTGCAAGTTTGGTCAACCCCATGTAAGTTATGGGGCAGTAACAGCACACTTTTCAAAACTTGTTTTTCAGCCCGAAATAAACGCGTTTTTTCAGACAACTGAATCCCCATGTAACAGCAAGACTCAGAAGAGCCCACACACTCAGCTCTTAACCCCAGTGTGCAGAAAGTGTCAAAACGTGTTTTTCAGCAGAAATAAACATGTTTCTGCAAGTTTGGTCAACCCCATGTAAGTTATGGGGCAGTAACTGCACACTTTTCAAAACTTGTTTTTCAGCCCGAAATAAACGCGTTTTTTCAGACAACTGAATCCCCATGTAACAGCAAGGCTCAGAAGAGCCCACACGCTCAGCTCTTAACCCCAGTGTGCAGAAAGGGTCAAAACGTGTTTTTCAGCAGAAATAAACATGTTTCTGCAAGTTTGGTCAACCCCATGTAAGTTATGGGGCAGTAACAGCACACTTTTCAAAACGTGTTTTTCAGCCCGAAATAAACGCGTTTTTTCAGACAACTGAATCCCCATGTAACAGCAAGGCTCAGAAGAGCCCACACACTCAGCTCTTAACCCCAGTGTGCAGAAAGTGTCAAAACGTGTTTTTCAGCAGAAATAAACATGTTTCTGCAAGTTTGGTCAACCCCATGTAAGTTATGGGGCAGTAACAGCACACTTTTCAAAACGTGTTTTTCAGCCCGAAATAAACGCGTTTTTTCAGACAACTGAATCCCCATGTAACAGCAAGGCTCAGAAGAGCCCACACACTCAGCTCTTAACCCCAGTGTGCAGAAAGTGTCAAAACGTGTTTTTCAGCAGAAATAAACATGTTTCTGCAAGTTTGGTCAACCCCATGTAAGTTATGGGGCAGAAACAGCACACTTTTCAAAACGTGTTTTTCAGCCCGAAATAAACGCGTTTTTTCAGACAACTGAATCCCCATGTAACAGCAAGGCTCAGAAGAGCCCACACACTCAGCTCTTAACCCCAGTGTGCAGAAAGTGTCAAAACGTGTTTTTCAGCAGAAATAAACATGTTTCTGCAAGTTTGGTCAACCCCATGTAAGTTATGGGGCAGTAACAGCACACTTTTCAAAACGTGTTTTTCACCCAAAATAAACACGTTTTTTCAGACAACTGAATCCCCATGTAACAGCAAGGCTCAGAAGAGCCCACACACTCAGCTCTTAACCCCAGTGTGCAGAAAGTGTCAAAACGTGTTTTTCAACAGAAATAAACATGTTTCTGCAAGTTTGGTCAACCCCATGTAAGTTATGGGGCAGTAACAGCACACTTTTCAAAATGTGTTTTTCAGCACGAAATAAACGCGTTTTTTCAGACAACTGAATCCCCATGTAACAGCAAGGCTCAGAAGAGCCCACACACTCAGCTCTTAACCCCAGTGTGCAGAAAGGGTCAAAACGTGTTTTTCAGCAGAAATAAACATGTTTCTGCAAGTTTGGTCAACCCCATGTAAGTTATGGGGCAGTAACAGCACACTTTTCAAAACGTGTTTTTCAGCCCGAAATAAACACGTTTTTTCAGACAACTGAATCCCCATGTAACAGCAAGGCTCAGAAGAGCCCACACACTCAGCTCTTAACCCCAGTGTGCAGAAAGGGTCAAAACGTGTTTTTCAGCAGAAATAAACATGTTTCTGCAAGTTTGGTCAACCCCATGTAAGTTATGGGGCAGTAACAGCACACTTTTCAAAATGTGTTTTTCAGCACGAAATAAACGCGTTTTTTCAGACAACTGAATCCCCATGTAACAGCAAGGCTCAGAAGAGCCCACACACTCAGCTCTTAACCCCAGTGTGCAGAAAGGGTCAAAACGTGTTTTTCAGCAGAAATAAACATGTTTCTGCAAGTTTGGTCAACCCCATGTAAGTTATGGGGCAGTAACAGCACACTTTTCAAAACGTGTTTTTCAGCCCGAAATAAACACGTTTTTTCAGACAACTGAATCCCCATGTAACAGCAAGGCTCAGAAGAGCCCACACACTCAGCTCTTAACCCCAGTGTGCAGAAAGGGTCAAAACGTGTTTTTCAGCAGAAATAAACATGTTTCTGCAAGTTTGGTCAACCCCATGTAAGTTATGGGGCAGTAACAGCACACTTTTCAAAACGTGTTTTTCAGCCCGAAATAAACGCGTTTTTTCAGACAACTAAATCCCCATGTAACAGCAAGGCTCAGAAGAGCCCACACACTCAGCTCTTAACCCCAGTGTGCAGAAAGGTTCAAAACGTGTTTTTCAGCAGAAATAAACATGTTTCTGCAAGTTTGGTCAACCCCATGTAAGTTATGGGGCAGTAACAGCACACTTTTCAAAACGTGTTTTTCAGCCCGAAATAAACGCGTTTTTTCAGACAACTGAATCCCCATGTAACAGCAAGGCTCAGAAGAGCCCACACACTCAGCTCTTAACCCCAGTGTGCAGAAAGTGTCAAAATGTGTTTTTCAGCAGAAATAAACATGTTTCTGCAAGTTTGGTCAACCCCATGTAAGTTATGGGGCAGAAACAGCACACTTTTCAAAACGTGTTTTTCAGCCCGAAATAAACGCGTTTTTTCAGACAACTGAATCCCCATGTAACAGCAAGGCTCAGAAGAGCCCAAACACTCAGCTCTTAGCCCCAGCGTGCAGAAAGTGTCAAAACGTGTTTTTCAGCAGAAATAAACATGTTTCTGCAAGTTTGGTCAACCCCATGTAAGTTATGGGGCAATAACAGCACACTTTTCAAAACGTGTTTTTCACCCGAAATAGACACGTTTTTTCAGACAACTGAATCCCCATGTAACAGCAAGGCTCAGAAGAGCCCAAACACTCAGCTCTTAGCCCCAGCGTGCAGAAAGTGTCAAAACGTGTTTTTCAACAGAAATAAACATGTTTCTCCAAGTTTGGTCAACCCCATGTAAGTTATGGGGCAGTAACTGCACACTTTTCAAAACTTGTTTTTCAGCCCGAAATAAACGCGTTTTTTCAGACAACTGAATCCCCATGTAACAGCAAGGCTCAGAAGAGCCCACACGCTCAGCTCTTAACCCCAGTGTGCAGAAAGGGTCAAAACGTGTTTTTCAGCAGAAATAAACATGTTTCTGCAAGTTTGGTCAACCCCATGTAAGTTATGGGGCAGTAACAGCACACTTTTCAAAACGTGTTTTTCAGCCCGAAATAAACGCGTTTTTTCAGACAACTGAATCCCCATGTAACAGCAAGGCTCAGAAGAGCCCACACACTCAGCTCTTAACCCCAGTGTGCAGAAAGTGTCAAAACGTGTTTTTCAGCAGAAATAAACATGTTTCTGCAAGTTTGGTCAACCCCATGTAAGTTATGGGGCAGTAACAGCACACTTTTCAAAACGTGTTTTTCAGCCCGAAATAAACGCGTTTTTTCAGACAACTGAATCCCCATGTAACAGCAAGGCTCAGAAGAGCCCACACACTCAGCTCTTAACCCCAGTGTGCAGAAAGTGTCAAAACGTGTTTTTCAGCAGAAATAAACATGTTTCTGCAAGTTTGGTCAACCCCATGTAAGTTATGGGGCAGTAACAGCACACTTTTCAAAACGTGTTTTTCACCCAAAATAAACACGTTTTTTCAGACAACTGAATCCCCATGTAACAGCAAGGCTCAGAAGAGCCCACACACTCAGCTCTTAACCCCAGTGTGCAGAAAGTGTCAAAACGTGTTTTTCAACAGAAATAAACATGTTTCTGCAAGTTTGGTCAACCCCATGTAAGTTATGGGGCAGTAACAGCACACTTTTCAAAATGTGTTTTTCAGCACGAAATAAACGCGTTTTTTCAGACAACTGAATCCCCATGTAACAGCAAGGCTCAGAAGAGCCCACACACTCAGCTCTTAACCCCAGTGTGCAGAAAGGGTCAAAACGTGTTTTTCAGCAGAAATAAACATGTTTCTGCAAGTTTGGTCAACCCCATGTAAGTTATGGGGCAGTAACAGCACACTTTTCAAAACGTGTTTTTCAGCCCGAAATAAACACGTTTTTTCAGACAACTGAATCCCCATGTAACAGCAAGGCTCAGAAGAGCCCACACACTCAGCTCTTAACCCCAGTGTGCAGAAAGGGTCAAAACGTGTTTTTCAGCAGAAATAAACATGTTTCTGCAAGTTTGGTCAACCCCATGTAAGTTATGGGGCAGTAACAGCACACTTTTCAAAACGTGTTTTTCAGCCCGAAATAAACGCGTTTTTTCAGACAACTGAATCCCCATGTAACAGCAAGGCTCAGAAGAGCCCACACACTCAGCTCTTAACCCCAGTGTGCAGAAAGGGTCAAAACGTGTTTTTCAGCAGAAATAAACATGTTTCTGCAAGTTTGGTCAACCCCATGTAAGTTATGGGGCAGTAACAGCACACTTTTCAAAACTTGTTTTTCAGCCCGAAATAAACGCGTTTTTTCAGACAACTGAATCCCCATGTAACAGCAAGACTCAGAAGAGCCCACACACTCAGCTCTTAACCCCAGCGTGCAGAAAGTGTCAAAACGTGTTTTTCAGCAGAAATAAACATGTTTCTGCAAGTTTGGTCAACCCCATGTAAGTTATGGGGCAGTAACAGCACACTTTTCAAAACGTGTTTTTCAGCCCGAAATAAACGCGTTTTTTCAGACAACTGAATCCCCATGTAACAGCAAGGCTCAGAAGAGCCCAAACACTCAGCTCTTAGCCCCAGCGTGCAGAAAGTGTCAAAACATGTTTTTCAGCAGAAATAAACATGTTTCTCCAAGTTTGGTCAACCCCATGTAAGTTATGGGGCAGTAACAGCACACTTTTCAAAACTTGTTTTTCAGCCCGAAATAAACGCGTTTTTTCAGACAACTGAATCCCCATGTAACAGCAAGGCTCAGAAGAGCCCACACGCTCAGCTCTTAACCCCAGTGTGCAGAAAGGGTCAAAACGTGTTTTTCAGCAGAAATAAACATGTTTCTGCAAGTTTGGTCAACCCCATGTAAGTTATGGGGCAGTAACAGCACACTTTTCAAAACGTGTTTTTCAGCCCGAAATAAACGCGTTTTTTCAGACAACTGAATCCCCATGTAACAGCAAGGCTCAGAAGAGCCCACACACTCAGCTCTTAACCCCAGTGTGCAGAAAGTGTCAAAACGTGTTTTTCAGCAGAAATAAACATGTTTCTGCAAGTTTGGTCAACCCCATGTAAGTTATGGGGCAGTAACAGCACACTTTTCAAAACGTGTTTTTCAGCCCGAAATAAACGCGTCTTTTCAGACAACTGAATCCCCATGTAACAGCAAGGCTCAGAAGAGCCCACACACTCAGCTCTTAACCCCAGTGTGCAGAAAGTGTCAAAACGTGTTTTTCAGCAGAAATAAACATGTTTCTGCAAGTTTGGTCAACCCCATGTAAGTTATGGGGCAGAAACAGCACACTTTTCAAAACGTGTTTTTCAGCCCGAAATAAACGCGTTTTTTCAGACAACTGAATCCCCATGTAACAGCAAGGCTCAGAAGAGCCCACACACTCAGCTCTTAACCCCAGTGTGCAGAAAGTGTCAAAACGTGTTTTTCAGCAGAAATAAACATGTTTCTGCAAGTTTGGTCAACCCCATGTAAGTTATGGGGCAGTAACAGCACACTTTTCAAAATGTGTTTTTCAGCCCGAAATAAACGCGTTTTTTCAGACAACTGAATCCCCATGTAACAGCAAGGCTCAGAAGAGCCCACACACTCAGCTCTTAACCCCAGTGTGCAGAAAGGGTCAAAACGTGTTTTTCAGCAGAAATAAACATGTTTCTGCAAGTTTGGTCAACCCCATGTAAGTTATGGGGCAGTAACAGCACACTTTTCAAAACGTGTTTTTCAGCCCGAAATAAACGCGTTTTTTCAGACAACTGAATCCCCATGTAACAGCAAGGCTCAGAAGAGCCCACACACTCAGCTCTTAACCCCAGTGTGCAGAAAGTGTCAAAACGTGTTTTTCAGCAGAAATAAACATGTTTCTGCAAGTTTGGTCAACCCCATGTAAGTTATGGGGCAGTAACAGCACACTTTTCAAAACGTGTTTTTCACCCGAAATAGACACGTTTTTTCAGACAACTGAATCCCCATGTAACAGCAAGGCTCAGAAGAGCCCAAACACTCAGCTCTTAGCCCCAGCGTGCAGAAAGTGTCAAAACGTGTTTTTCAGCAGAAATAAACATGTTTCTCCAAGTTTGGTCAACCCCATGTAAGTTATGGGGCAGTAACAGCACACTTTTCAAAACTTGTTTTTCAGCCCGAAATAAACGCGTTTTTTCAGACAACTGAATCCCCATGTAACAGCAAGGCTCAGAAGAGCCCACACACTCAGCTCTTAACCCCAGTGTGCAGAAAGTGTCAAAACGTGTTTTTCAGCAGAAATAAACATGTTTCTGCAAGTTTGGTCAACCCCATGTAAGTTATGGGGCAGTAACAGCACACTTTTCAAAATGTGTTTTTCAGCACGAAATAAACGCGTTTTTTCAGACAACTGAATCCCCATGTAACAGCAAGGCTCAGAAGAGCCCACACACTCAGCTCTTAACCCCAGTGTGCAGAAAGGGTCAAAACGTGTTTTTCAGCAGAAATAAACATGTTTCTGCAAGTTTGGTCAACCCCATGTAAGTTATGGGGCAGTAACAGCACACTTTTCAAAACTTGTTTTTCAGCCCGAAATAAACGCGTTTTTTCAGACAACTGAATCCCCATGTAACAGCAAGACTCAGAAGAGCCCACACACTCAGCTCTTAACCCCAGCGTGCAGAAAGTGTCAAAACGTGTTTTTCAGCAGAAATAAACATGTTTCTGCAAGTTTGGTCAACCCCATGTAAGTTATGGGGCAGTAACAGCACACTTTTCAAAACGTGTTTTTCAGCCCGAAATAAACGCGTTTTTTCAGACAACTGAATCCCCATGTAACAGCAAGGCTCAGAAGAGCCCAAACACTCAGCTCTTAGCCCCAGCGTGCAGAAAGTGTCAAAACATGTTTTTCAGCAGAAATAAACATGTTTCTCCAAGTTTGGTCAACCCCATGTAAGTTATGGGGCAGTAACAGCACACTTTTCAAAACTTGTTTTTCAGCCCGAAATAAACGCGTTTTTTCAGACAACTGAATCCCCATGTAACAGCAAGGCTCAGAAGAGCCCACACGCTCAGCTCTTAACCCCAGTGTGCAGAAAGGGTCAAAACGTGTTTTTCAGCAGAAATAAACATGTTTCTGCAAGTTTGGTCAACCCCATGTAAGTTATGGGGCAGTAACAGCACACTTTTCAAAACGTGTTTTTCAGCCCGAAATAAACGCGTTTTTTCAGACAACTGAATCCCCATGTAACAGCAAGGCTCAGAAGAGCCCACACACTCAGCTCTTAACCCCAGTGTGCAGAAAGTGTCAAAACGTGTTTTTCAGCAGAAATAAACATGTTTCTGCAAGTTTGGTCAACCCCATGTAAGTTATGGGGCAGTAACAGCACACTTTTCAAAACGTGTTTTTCAGCCCGAAATAAACGCGTCTTTTCAGACAACTGAATCCCCATGTAACAGCAAGGCTCAGAAGAGCCCACACACTCAGCTCTTAACCCCAGTGTGCAGAAAGTGTCAAAACGTGTTTTTCAGCAGAAATAAACATGTTTCTGCAAGTTTGGTCAACCCCATGTAAGTTATGGGGCAGAAACAGCACA